>NC_136506.1:11304166-11436666 GCF_053919585.1 Euprymna scolopes | reverse complement strand
ACCAAAAGATGGGATAGATAAACTATAAAAAAAGGGAAATAAAAAAGATGTTTATTATCTTTAAATACCTCACTTGTCCTCTCCCCGCTCATAACCCCCACTCATGTTACATTCTAACTTTGTAAACGAAATAAGAAAATGTTTTTGTTTGAAATATCAGTTCTCGGCGATAATTCTTGGCCTGAAGACGTAATCCCTCAACGGGGGTGATTACAGAAACATGTATGCACATATGTAACCATCAATGTTTGTATAAATAAATTTCATATATATATATATATATATAAGTCTGGCTCATGTCCAGGTGACCTACATCTAAAATTTCAATTGCTCGACTGAACTCCAATCTGTGATCCTCCCTTACCAAACTTTCACAGAAACACTCCATTACCTACAACCACTATAAACGGCATATACCTACATCTAAACGTGGATTCGATGAACAAAGCTTCTTTCCCAGAACTGCCCGCCTGTGGAACACTGTTTCACTATCCTGTTTCCCAGTTGAATAAAATATGGTAGCTTTCAAATCCAATGTAAACAAGTTCTTGTTGAGCCGTCCCGATAAATAATTAAATTCTACCCAATTTACTCCATTAACGATTACTACACTACCACTTTACATTTATTTACCCTTATTCTCAAGTTGCTTTCACGCCTTGATAAGTAACTCCCAAGAAATACACACACACACACACATATATATATATATATATATATATATATATACATATATATGTGGACATATACTGCCATTTTAGGGCACATATATACAGAGTGTTTGAGAAATTGATGACATTATTTTGGGGATTATCTTTCATAACTGAAAAGGAGTCACTTTATTTGATAGTTCCTATTTTAATAGTATCCATTACTTGTCTGGTTTTGTTTATGGTCTTCGATTTTGGCAATTCTATTTATTTATCTGCATTTGATCTGTTATATTATTTTAACTGAAATAGGAATGACCATATATATATATATATATATATATATATATATATATATATATATATATATATATATATAAGCGGCAATAGTGAGGGGTCGAATATCCCACATCATACTTTATGTGACGTTTCCATAGAAATGATGCATTCTTCGAAAATGTTAAAGTCAGAAAGAAAGAAAAAAAGAGAGAATGTTGTCAGCGACTATATTACAGCTTTTTTCTCTTAGCATTTACATATCTGATATAACTTACCGAAATGAAATATGAATGGAAAAAGCCCATTTCTCATGAAAAAGGTTGTTTCAATCCTTATGTATTGCACAGTGTGTATATATATATATATATATATATATATATATATATATATATATATATATATATATGTGTAGAAATATATTTTCTTATAATATATACCAATCCTTATTTAAGAAGCTCAATCTAATTACAGAGCAATATAGAGAATAAATGACAAAAAACTATATTCCAAAATTCATGATGTTGACCATCTTATAATTTATTCCTTTTATTCAAGTGACATATACAATTTTACAGATACTGTCAAGAATTGTAAATGTAAGCTGAATTAAAGGCATAAATTATAAGATGGTCAACATCATGAATTTTGGAATATATTTTTTGTCATTTATTCAATATATATATATATATATATATATATATATATATATATATATATATATAGTCATCCAGATACAGTACTGTTTCGCTGTTTCACAGCTCATCTGTGTGGCTAGACAGGCAACTACCTCATGCAAGGATCAAAGCACGACCGCCAAAATGACAGTCATAGCTTCTCACCATTATGCTATATGGCTGCTGCTGTGTGGGTGATGAATAAACTGTTTTGACATCGTCCAAATGCCTCCGTTCGATTTGTTTATACAAAGAGCATCGCTCTCTAATCGCAGTTTGTATATATACACTTGTGCCCGATATTATTCATACCCCACCTTGAAAATTGAGTTTATTATGTGTAACTTTGTAAGAATTTATTGTTTACGTCCATATTGATACATATTCTTAATAAACCTCTTCTGATCATTTTCGTCATTTTAAAATCTCGGGATACTCGTAATAAAAGAAATATACAGCTATTTATAAAATCTGCAATGTTCAAAAATAATCATACCCCCTTATTTTTTCAGTATTAATCGAATTTCTGACTGTTTGTTTCCTGTTTGATTCTTATTTTGAATGCTTTTATACAACCTTTGATTAATTTCATTTCGTTTTTTGCATTTTTCAGAAATTAAAATGATATCAACTGAAAACCAAAAAAAGAATAAAAATTATTAGAATGGGGAAGAAAAAAGAGCTTAGTAATGATCTTAGGACTAAAATTGCGAATTCACATAAGGATGGTTTAGGTTACAAGTCAATTTCCAAGAAATTTGAGGTCCCTACAGCAACAGTACAGAGCATCATCAAAAAATTCCAGAGCCACCACACAACAAACAACTTGATTGGTAGAGGAAGGAAAAGGAAACTGTCTGCTAGAGCCACCAGGAATATTGTAAGAAGTGTTAATGCAAATCCAACCACCACTACTAAGGACATTTTAGAAAATCTGGAGTCTTCTGGCATAAAAATATCAAGGCAAACATTGCAAAGGACTCTGCATGAAAATGGTCTGAAAGGAAGAAGACCAAGAAGGACTCCATTGCACACCGGAAAACACCTTGCAGCACGTCTAAAGTTTGCTAGGACCCATGTGAATTCTCCAGAGTCCGTTTTCTCAAGTATTTTGTGGACTGACGAAACAAAAATTGAATTGTTTGGCCATATGGATGCTTCTTACGTTTGGAGGAAGAAAGGAGAAGCTTACAACCCAAAGAACACCATACCCACGATGAAACATGGTGGTGGTAGCCTAATGTTTTGGGGCTCCTTTTCGGCTAGTGGTCCAGGTAGTTTGGTCAAGATAGATGGAACCATGAAGAAGGAGCAATATTTGGAGATACTCCAGAAAAACATTAGACAGGATGCGGAGAATCTCAATTTAGGACCAAACTGGGTCCTTCAACAGGATAATGATCCAAAACATACTGCCAAAATAGTCATGAAATGGTTTGAGGATAATCAAATTAATGTTTTGGAATAGCCTTGCCAGAGTCCCGACCTGAACCCTATCGGAAACCTCTGGCACATATTGAAAACTGAGGTTAAAAAGCGGAAACCTAGAAATTTGAGGGATTTGGAGAACTACTGCATTGAAGAATGGTCAAAAATCAGTGTTGATGCTTGTAAAAACCTTGTTGATAAATATCCAAAACGGTTACAGGCAGTTATTAAGAATAAAGGGCATGCTATTGACTATTAGTAAGAGAGGTATGAATAATTTTGAACTAGTGCCATTATTGTTTTTCTTTGTATAATGTTTCAAACTTGCATAATTTATTTATTTGTTGAGTTTAAATTAAATGCCTATGCTTGATTTATTGTCTGAAATCCCTTTAATATTGTCTACCTTCTGGTTTGAGCAATATTCTTATAGAAATCTCAAAGATACGAGGGGTATGAATAATATCGGGCACAAGTGTATATATATATATATATATATATATATATATATATATATATATATTCTATATAAATAAAATGAACTCATTTTTTCCCGTCTGATTTTGACATTAATAGGATTAAAAATCAAGATATTTCATGCAAATATAATATGCACAAACAACAAAACAATATCTGAGGTGTGGTATAGGCTTATTATTTCTCAAATTCCTCGATAATCTTAGATTTCTATACTTTTTTTGCTGAGAAGTCACGGCCAAAATCGGTTAAGATCAATGGAAGTGGTAAAATATTTTCTCTCTAATAAATTCCTCCTCCCCCTGCCACCACTTAACACCGTTTGGGGATCGTTCACAAGGAACAGTTGAGAAGAGAACACCGGTTTGGCTTCGTAGTTCTTTCATGTGAAGTTATTTAAAATCACTAAACTAAGCTGCAGTGCTCTGTGGCGTAGTGGTTAGCGTGCTGGACAATTCACATTATATTTTCACGTTCGCGCCGACCTACCGTAGTCGGTTTTTTTTTTGGTTTTTTTTTCCTAAACAACTGAAATGGACTTTTCTTGGTGGCCGAACTGTTAACGTTGCAGATGGTTTTTTTTTTTTTTTTCACACTTTATTTTCCTACTTTTACTCATAACTCAGGGTTTGATCCTTCCTACTTACCTACCATAACATTTTTTTAAATTCCCCCCCCCCCCGTCCCGGAAACAAACACTCGGGCAACGCCGGGTACCCCCGCTAGTATATATATATATATCAACATTGCCCGAGATAGATGCAGGGGAATATTGTTATCGAAACTGATTACATGTTCTAATTGGGGATCCACTGCCGTGCACCAGGAAAAGGATTCATATGCTTCCGTGCAGTGACTTAGTCCATAGTAGATTGTAGTCTACATTGCTGTTGCTTTTATGAACTTATTTTTATATTTTATGCGAATATAATAAATATTATTACAAAAAATACAATTGCAAATTACTTAGGACCTTTATTCATAGCTAATGGAACAAGAGCACCCATGAAATAAATAAATGGTTTCGTTTGAAATTCTGTGCAAATTTCTGAGTTTGACAAAAACATCCCCAAGTTCGTCAAAATACACCTGAAGAAGGTCGAAGGTAACATTGACCAAAACGTTGTGAAAATCACACTCAAAATGAGAATAGTAGTCCGATGAATCCAAATAGTATGAACGAAGCTATGTACTCCACCAGAGCAGATCAATTATCATCTTCAGGACAAAAAACACAACGAAAAATTATAACATAATTAAGTGACGAATTTGTTTTGCACTTATTTACTATTCAACATTTCTCAACTTGAAATTACGTGTTAATCCCAGAAATGCGCCCTTTATTTCTGTGAACTTTTATTAAAGTAAAATAAAACAAAGGCATGAGGAGTCAGTTAAGTTTCTGTGGGTCTCAGACAAAGATAGGCTTCAGATTGTACAAAGATTTGCTGCTGATCTTGAGTTCTTGGAGTTGAAGAAAATTATTTTTTTCATAAATCATATTACCTTATGTATAGAACTTGGATACCTACTAAAAACTATCCTCGAGTATCTAAGGTATCTCAACAACTTGACATGAGGATACTTTACATAAATAAGTGACGAATTGGGGAGAGAATGATCCATGATTTTTACTTCTTTAATAACTCAACATTTGAGTGGTAGATGAGAATCTGGATTGAATATCTCAAAGAAATCAAATATTAGCTCCAGAAAAGGTTCCCTTGATTTCTGAGTACTTAGGTAATGAAATGAGAAAATTAATGTTTCTTCAGTGTTGTTTTTTAAATAAAGTATTCAATATGAGTATGTGTTAATTTCTAAAATAGATCAATCATGATGACGATACTCGGTATAACATGAAATTAAATACATTCTTAAATGAGGAGTATCCAGATGTATGCATAAATCTCTCAGCAATGATAGACTGGTCTATTTCTTTCTACAAGACTAGCAGGACGCCCAGCATTGCCCGGTTGTCAAATACGCTTAAATATGATATTTTGATTAATGCAGATTTCGTATTTATTATATAATATTGAACCCAATATACAGTAATGATTTAAAAAGTTAAAAAAAAAAGACTTTTGCACCACCGAGAATCGAAACCAAAACGGTTAGTTTATACCGTTGTGATTGACGACTGAGCTATGAAGACATGTTTGCTGCAAGGCTAAAACTTGAAACATGAACCAATAGCTACTACGTTATGTATGCGTATTCGTAATACCGTCGTTCGACCTTCAACTGGCAATTTCATTTTTTTTTTTTTTTTTTTAATTTTCACACTTTTGTACCGATTTTTCCGCAATAAAAACCAAATATAAAGTTTCGCATGGGTTCAAATACCTTATATATAAAGTTTCATTTCTGCAGACCAAAAACTCAGAGTTTGGTAGGCAAAATTTTTTAAACAAAAATGTATATGCATACATAAATATACATGGAATGAGTTTTGTGTTTACTATAATGTTTTTATGCAAATATTACACAAGTATAAATCATGTAGAATATCTGCATGAATATAATTACATGTAATAATTAACTAAAGGTGATTATCTCATAAGAAAACAGAAAAAACTCATAGGAAGTTAATTAAAATGAAAGTTTAAAAGAATATGCAAATAATCTAGATCTTTTGTAGTCGAATGCAATTTCACGACCCATATATAACTATGTTGTATTTTCTTTTCAAATAAATGGAAAAAAAAGGTTTGCTTTTTTTCTGTTGTTCTTAGCCTTTTTACACGGAAATAAAAAAGATTTTAAACAATTGGGCTCTAAATAGAACGTCCCCCAGTACGAGAGGGTGAATGCGGTATTTTGGTGAAAGAAGATACTAGCTAAGAGAAACTTTGCTTATTTCTGGAGTGACAAGGATGACCAATAACCCCCAATTTCTCCCCTTTTGAGTTGGCCTTGTGCCTAAGTTTTTTGTTCAGTTTGAACTTACATTGTGATTTTAGCCTGAATAAAAGATTTAATATCTCAAAGTGTAGTATCTGTTCTGCAGATACTGCACTTAAGGTAATTTGTCCCGGTCAATGGAGGAGAAACCCTCGATACTGAGACAATGATGATTTTTAGTCCCAACCAGAATGCCCCTTTTCTTTTAGGGAGCTGGTTTTCCCCCACATTAAAAACGACCTCATATCACATTTTGCTTTTGTGGGAAAACAAATACCAATAGAAAAAGGGTTTTAATATGAATATCAACACAAAAAGAAAAGTTTATAGGAGTACAGATAAATAACAAGATAGGAACGTTCAACATAAGTTCCAGTAAAGTTCAAATCAGTAAAAGTTGATCACAAGTTGATCTGTTCAATAGCTTGAGACACTTGTTGGATATTCAAATAATTCAGTATCAATTACAGTTCCTATTTAGGTCATCGGATCTCTAACTTTGTGCAATTTGATTGGACATTCGAAGACAACTGAAACAGTAACAACACGCCATTGAACAATCAACAACCAAATGAGAGAGCACTCTTTTGCAAGGTCGAGATCATTTCCTCCTGTTTGTCAGATTAATGGCATGAAACATAAAATGCTGTTGAACCTGAAAAGCCAAATGTCAATAAGTAGCCATTAGCGTGATCAATAGTTGCCTACTCAGAAATCTAGGAGGGATCTAAATATTTCCCTATCAATAAATGTATGCGAACAGTTATCGAGCGTTTTTTCACCTCTAAGTAACTTAAATGTTATTTTTTTCTTAATGTTCATCGAATATGTATTGAAATGTAATAGTCTAACATTAAACATTTTTTTTGTTACTTCAGAGTCATCATTTATCGAGGCCCGAAGGCCACTCGAGGACAGGGGTTAATGAATGTAAGCTGATAGTTTAGTAATCGTTAATGGCGTAAATTGAGTAGAATTTGATTATTTATGAGGACGGTTCAACAAGAACTTGTTTACATTGGATTTGAAGGCGACTATGTTGTATTCAACCAGGAAACATGCCAGCAGAACAGCGTTCCACAGTAGGGTAGTTGAGGGAAAGAAGCTTTTCACGAATCTTTCACGAAAAACACCCGTCTAGCTGAATCCACTGTCAAAAATTTTCCCCACTCTTTATCTGTGCCTAAATCAAAACGTAGATTCCATTAACAAAGCGTCTTTCTTAGAACTGCACGCCTGTGGAACTCTGTTCCGTCTGCTTGCTTCCCTCCTGACTACAACCTGGATGTCTTCAAGTTCAACGTAAACAAATTCCTAATGAACCGCCACCTGAAGTAAACACTTCAATAAATCTCCACACTAACATATTGTACTTGCAATAACCCTTATCCCTGAGTGGCTTCCGGGCCTTGATAAGTGTTGACCACCGTGTAAAAAAAAAAGCTTTGTTTATGGAATCTGCAATTAGATTTAAGATTTAAGTGGGTGGAAATCGGATATAGTGGTTGTAGCTTGTCGATTGTTTTGCGTGAAAGTTTGGAAAGGGACAACCATAGATTGGAATTCAGTCGAGCACTTGCCATGAAAATAGCGATAGAACAGACAGAGACTCGCAACCTCTCTTCTATGGGAAAGAGTTTGCAGGGAAGAGGAAAGGGCATCAGCTACTAGATTCCAAAACCGGTTTTTAACTCTATCAAGCCTGGATAGGACACATCAAGCAGTTCCTGCTAAGATTTAGCAACAATAGTCCATTTTAGGGCGTCCCTGGCTTTTACTATTATTTATTTTATTATATCTACTATAATAAATAATTTAAGAACGAAATTTAATCCGCCATTATACATTTCGGTTTCTTCATAAACAAATCAGGCATTTTAATATTTTGTGTTAAGCAGACGTTCTGAAGTCTTGTATAAGATTCGGCCGACTTAAGAATTCTCTATCTTCAGATTTTCACTGTTTCATGGAAGTTTCTGTGTCGGTTTACTACATTCACATATACGTGTTACTTTTGGCGTTTGAAACAATTTTCTTTGGTTGGAGAATATTTTGAGTTATCACGTTCTTGTGAAAATTTATTTGCTTTGGTAAGTGAGGAGGAAATCGAATTCCAACGATTTTATGGCGAAAGCAAAGCAAAAACGTGACTTACACAAGCGACGGTGTCTCTGTCTATCCTGTCACGTGACGGAATCAAGAAAGGAAAGAAAAGAAAAGAAAAACTTTCTTCTATAGACGGTTTATTAATATACATATGGCATTAATTTGCATATGAGGACAATGACTAGGGCTATGACAACAGCATATTCTTTTCCTTGTTTTGATTCTCAAGTATATATCCATTGATATATTATATGTTTTTATGTAGAGTGATGTGGTTCTCGGTTGATTGTGTCTAACTGTGTCGCATATATACTCGAGAGTAAAAACAATGAGAAGAATATGCTGTTGTCATATCCCTAACAATAACTGCTGTGCAAAAGAATGAAGGGGAACGCAGAGAGCTGTCTTCTTTTTGGACAACAGAGAGAGAGAGAGAGAGAGAGAGAGAGAGAGAGAGAGAGAGTGACAACCATCGGTGAAGTTCATAGTTGAAGTCAGGAGGTGGCAAGAAGGAGTTTGGACGAATATTTATTATTTTTTAATTTCAGTTTCATTCAGGAAGAAGGTGTAAGTAATTAGCGCTACCTGCTTTTTAGCGTTCGTAAGCATTGCCACATCGCTACATCTTCACTCGAACGAAGGGCCAAGGCTCTAAGGCTCATCCATCTGTCCATTTGTCATTCTACATTTTGAAATAGCATTATCAGCATTAAACGCGTAGGTTGAACGGACGCATCTTAGGACTATCCGTTCTTGTTTTTAAGATAAAAATATATCTCGCTTTTATTTTATTTTTAATTATGAAAAAAAAAAAAGTTTTTAAAACTATTTCTTTTTCTAAGATGCTGAAATTTTTCGAAAAACATTTCACAAAAACAAATTTTTTTTTTTTAACTTTCAGAATTTTTTGTTTTAAATTTATAAATATCATTAAAAGTGTCAAAGAAATGAAATTGAAAATAAAGCAAAAAAAAAGTTTTTTTTATTTAATTGGACCGCAAAAATTCGAGAGAACATTTCCAGCCATCGTTTATCAAATTATAACAAATGAGTTGGCACGGTTTCTTTAGTGTTCATGCTATTCGAAAAATGATTGTTTTTATTTCTCTCTAATTGATATTGTATGTCTACCGCTGTTTACGAGGAATGATCTGAAATATTGTTTTTTATCGATTTTGAATAACCACACAACAAATCTGCCTGTTTTATTTTACAAGACAGTAATGTGTTTTGGATACTTGTGCATTTTATAGAGGTGTTCTAATATATATATATATATATATATATATATATATATATATATATATATATATATATATATATATATAGCCAGTAGAGTTTAGTTTCCTAGAAGTACATCCAATGAAACAACATGTGTCTACCAAAATAGTGCTCAATGAGTGAACAGAGCAGGTATATTAATTTTATTTATACAAACATTAATGGCTACATATGTGCATACATGTTTCTGTAATCACCCACGTTGGGGGATTACGTCTTCGGGCCAAGAATTATCGTCGAAAGTGATATTTCCACCATTTGGTGGTAATTCTTGGCCTGAAGACGTAATCCCCCAACGTGGGTGATTACAGAAACATGTATGCACATATGTAGCCATTAATGTTTGTATAAATAAAATTAATATATATATACATACGATTTTAAAGCTAAATTCAATATATAAAATATCTTTCATTTATTTTATATTATTTCATTTTTATTACATTTTCAGACCAAACACGTCACAGTATCACTTCGATGTAGGGGGCTACTGTACGAACATAATTTGCAGAGCAACTATGTAGGAAGTTGAGCAGCAAGATGTCTGTTTACATTATAATTGAACTTCTGCATGTCAGTACAGTCAAGGAAGCAAGAACCCGGATAGGAATTCCAAAGTCTTGCAGTCCTAGAGAAGAAACTATTAGAGTAGAAGGTTTTCTGGCATCTGGGGATCTCTATGTAAGGGTGGGATTTTGCTGGTTTGTTAGGGGTATTCATGTAGAGGGAACACAAGGTCTTGCAGTTCGTCAGAGCATGTGCCATTAAAATACTTGTCAAACAGGCAGAGGGATGAAACATTTCGCCGATGGAACAGAAGTTGAAGCTTAGCTGACAGTGCGGGATCTATTAGGTTGGCTACTTTTTTTTTTTAACCCTGTCTAAGAGTGAGAGACTAGTAGCAGATGAATGGTGGCCTTGTAGAGATACAGGATACTTGCAGGCGTAAGTAACTTTCTAGCATGGTAGAAAGAGCCCACCTTTATTGCAGAAGCATTAGTAATGCCCTCGATGTATCTGTTGCAACTCATATTCCCTGTGGAGTTTGAACGAAGTACTTTACTTACTGTTATCAGAGGGTCATTTTTTTCTTTTTTTTACTTGCAAGTCACCACTGATCAATGCCGAAGGCCACTCAAGGATAAGGGTAAATGAATGTAAGGTGGTAGTGTTGTAATTGTTAATAGTGTAAGCTAGGTAGAATTTGATTATTTATGAGGGCAGCTCAAGAACTTTTTACATTGGATTTGAAGGCTACCATGTTATATTCAACCAGGCAGCAGGATATTGGAACAGTGTTCAACAGGTGGGCAGTTCTGTTGATAAAAGCTTTGCTCATAGAATTTGCGTTTAGATCTAGGCACAGTTAAACAGTGGGGGAAATCATATATAGTGGCTGTAGCTTGTTGAGTGTCTTTTGTGAAAGAATGACAAGGGGGAACGATAAAATGGAGGTCAGTCGAGTACTTACCAACCATGAAAATAACGACAGAGCAGAGAATGGCTCGCAACGTCTCTTCTGTTCAAAAGAGGCTGCAGGAAGAGAAAATAGCATCAGCTACTAGGTTTCAAAAGCGGTTTTGAACTATCAAGGCTAGAGAGGGCGAGCTGCATAGCTCCTGCCCAGATGTAGCAAGAGTACTCCATTTTATGGCGTTCCTGGTTCTTACACAGATAGAGGATTACATCGGCAGTGAGATAGCCTGCTTGAGCGGTAGAGTGATCCAACCATTTTTCCAGCGATCTTTCATTTTTAAATATTAAATTGTGAGGTGATGAATACGAGTACAAGTTAAGCTATAAATATTGACTGCTAGAGGTACACCAAAAGCACCATGCTTAAGGTTATTACCAGCTCCAACCACGAATATCCTTCGGTAAGGAAACTTATTAGATTATTACATGAATACGGCATCAAAAACCACTCATCTACTTCAAGCAAATATGGTCCTTTTGCAGGGCATATCAGAGGAGACGAAGATTCAAAACGACCGTGCAAGTTACAAAAACGTTGACAACTCGTAATCATTATATCACTCTACACCTACTACCCCCAAGTTAAATTTTTTAATAAAATTTAACTTCAATATTTTCTCTTTTTAGGATCTGGTCATAATCGATTAACTTTCTAAGTCATTTTTATTTTTTGCAAGACATCTCAAATTGTGAGTGGAAAGTACAGAATAGTAAACAAATAGTTATATATTGAAATACCAGCAATAGGCCGAAACGATTGTATGCAAGTGTTGCCAATAAAAAACTAATTTTTTTAAATGAACAATAAAATAAATTTCTATTCCTGGTAAAATTATTATATATATATATAAAATTGTTTATCTCCATATATTAAAACTCTATCACTTCCGAAACTAAAAGTCGCAGAGCGGCAATAGAGGCTTCAAATAATTGGATTTTTAATGGACCGTTCTTTTATGGGTCATTAGCCGGTTAAAATAGTTTTTCAAGGGGTCAAAAATGTGTCAAAATTAAAAAAAAATCATTATGTATATTAGTTTATTTTTAATCAGTTCATATGTGTGTCACGTTGGTACAGTGGTAACGTCACCAGCTTTGAATGCTATAGTTTTGCTTTCAGTTTCGATTCTAGCTGATGGCACCACATTCTTTTTTAAACTTTTAAAATCACGACTCTATATTCGAAATCTGTACAAATTAAAATATGATATTTAAGCATATTTTACTACCGGGCATAGCTACTTCCCGCTAGTATATATATATATATATATATATATATATATATATATATATGATGAGAAATATGGAAATAGTATTCCGACAAAATAGAGAAATAAAACGGAACAAACCGTATTACGTGTTCATCAACGTTTCGTCTTTATTTCGTCCAGAGGAAGCCTCAAAATAAAGACGAAACGTTGATGAACACGTAATACGGTTTGTTCCTTTTTATTTCTCTCTATCTATATAAATATATATATATATATATATGTATATATATATATGTTGTTTGAATAGAAATTATTTTTTAATAATTATCTAGCTTTGCAAATTCTCTTTACCTGATTCGAACAATTTCATCTGAAGGGATGACCCAACGGGTCACATATTTTTGAGTATGCTATATGTTATAATTAATTAGCATGTTATGTTATTTGCTACACTTATGTAAACCCTAACCTTTGGAATGAACAATAAAATCGGTGTCTATTTCTGGTAAAGTGGTACACTATAAACATATTTGTAGCTCTAGTATTGCACTATTGAGCTATCTAAAAGAGCTTTGTGTTATTTTCATATATATTTGCATACTATTCCAATTAGTAATTCTATATAATCCCTTTTTTAGCAATATCTTATATATTAACCTGGATATTGGCAGCGTCTGGTGAAAGAGCTGAATTAGTTAGCAATCTGATCTTGAAAATGTCAAAACGCCACACTTCCTAATAGTCTTGAGGAAGAAAAATGAATGTATACATATCCAAGCCAATGGCAGAAACCGTAAAAACGACCTTAAGTCGATAGTAAAATGAGGCCGTGAATAGATGTTAACAATGCTACTAAGACTAAACGTCTTTCCTTTAACAATAATCATTCACAACCACCGGTTGCTATGACAAATAACATCCTACCTCAGAACTCATTGTTCAAACTGCTATGGTGAACCTCAAATGGAACAAATGCGTCGAGGATATTGCCAAGACTTATCATACTTGAGAGTATCCTGTATTCCTACAAAGCCACCGTCCGCCTATGCATGTAGTATTCTTTGCCACATTTGGGCTGGTGCATCTACAACTATTTTTATTCTTTTTAGACAGGTTCCAAAAAAAGCTGTCGAATCTAGTAACGATCAAAATGCAGACCTTTTGGGTAAACTATTAAGAAACGGAAAAGATTTTGTTTACTGATTCACAGTTTCTATTAATTTCAGCTAACTATATAAAAATGTCTAATTCATAGTACGTATGAAACCACAATGGGGAGAGAATACATTCTTTCTCATGCATAAATGGATTATATATCATATGTTAACGGTAAAATGAATATAGCAGTTATCTGACAAGATTTATGTGCTCACTAAAAAAGGAATCTGCAAAAAAGTGCGCACGCGCAGTATATTTATGGATATATACATATGTACTCAAATATATATTTGCAAAAGGAAATTACTATCGGTAGATCTATACTGGTAAGAAAGAATATATTTGTGTTTAGATTCACATGTCCTCCTCACACGGGTGTGCATTCGATTCCATTGAAAATAGAAGCATCAGAAGATCAACCTGATTTACAACTTGAATCTAAGTATGTTTGCAAATATGTAGCTAAAAATATTTGTATAAATTAAAAGTTTTATACCTACAATTATATATATATATATATATATATATATATATATATATATATATATATATATATATATATACATATACATACAAAATTAAATATATTTTAGTCATCGACATACAGATCTGTTTCGTTGTTTCACAACTCATCAGTGCCGCTAGACTAACACCTATCCCAAGCCGAGGATCGAACCTAGAACCGTCGTGATGACAGTCGGCAGTTCTACCCCCTGACTACGGAGCGGTGGCCGCAAATTAATCTGTCCGAATGTCTATTTAAATAAACATCCATCCGCCGCTCGTAGAGGGCTCAAACGTTTGTTTGTAAACAAACCGCGAGCTTCGCATTTTTTATATATATATATACAAACACACATAGCATGTATTCCGATTTAGATTGAACAAACATCAAAGTCCTCGAGCATGAATATTTTTTGTCCACAAGGACCCGTGGCACAGTGGTTAGAGTACTTGGAAAAATCAATTGTAAGAAGTGATATTCAATCCTCAGTATAGGCGACCGAAAAATACAACTGCGAATTACTTAGAACCTCTATTCTGATATAGGCTGACGGAACAAGAGCATGCTATCCCCATGAAGTAAATAAAGGGTTCCGCTTGTAATTCCGTCCAAATTACCGAGTTTGACAGAAACATTCCTGAGTTTGACAAGATACACCTGAAGAAGGTCGGAGGTTACATTAACCAAAACATTGAAAATCATACTCAAGGTGAGAACCGTGGTCTGATGAATGAAATATGAATATTTTTTTTTTTCACTGCAACTTTTTTTTTTTTTTTTTTTTACAAAGGTGTTACTACTTATCAAGGCCCGGAAGCCACTCGCGGATAAAGATACAGTAGTCAATGGAATAATATACTAATAGTTAGTAATGGGAATTTGGTAAATTGGATTACTTAAGGGGGACGGTTCAACAAGAATTTGTTTATGCTGAACTTGAAGTCAGCTGGAAAACGGAAGTGAGTTCCACAACCGTGCAGTTCTCAGAAAGAAGCTTTGTTTAAGGAATATACGTTTAGGTTAAAGCACAGATAATGAGTGGGGAAATTTTTTGATAGTGGTTTCAGGTGGACGAGTGTTATCATGAAAGTTTGGCGAGGGGCATAGATTTGAGCCCAGACAAGCAGTTGCCATGAAAATAACGATAAATTAGAGACAGGTTTGCAACGTCTCTTCTGTGGTTTTTGTAGTCTCAGTCTTTTTTATAAATATGATTATGGCATGTCTATCTATTCCCTGCTTCGTTTGTTCCAGCTCGTTTGACTCATTGATCTAGTGGATCTGTCCATGAATTTCCTATTTTGATACCTCATTGTAATGTAAAAAATGCTCTGCCGAGGTTGCTCCAGTTCTGTCCAAACTTTACAATAAATGCCTTAACGAATCTTGTTTTCCCGACTGCTGGAAAACCGCCTCTGTGGTACCAGTCTTCAAGAATTCTGGTGAAAGAACTGACCCACTAAATTATCGCCCCATTAGCCTCCTCCCGCTTTTCGCCAAAATATTTGAGTCCTTAGTTAATAAAGCCCTAGTCCAGCACCTAACAGCTGCTAAACTCTTGACTGACAAACAATATGGATTCAGGCAAGCCCGTTCAACAGCAGATATCTTAACTGTAGTTTCTGAACGTATATACCGTTCATTGGATAAAACAGGGGAGGGTAGAGCGGTGGCCCTTGATATATCTAAGGCTTTTGACAGGGTATGGCACGATGGTCTTCTAAGGAAAATTAGATCATATGGAATCACTGGAAGAATTCATAACGTAATTAAATCCTTCTTAAGTAATAGAAAAATCAAAGTTGTCCTCGACGGACGTACATCCAAACAATATGACATAAATGCGGGAGTGCCTCAGGGGTCTATCCTTGGACCTCTATTGTTCCTGATATTCATAAACGACCTCCCTGATAATATTGTTTCGGAGATGGGTATATTTGCCGATGACACCACTCTCTATAACAGATATGAGGGGAAAACAAATGAACACATATCCAAGAAAATGGCAGAAACACTAGAGGATGACCTCCAATCCGTAGTGGAATGGGGACAAAAATGGTTGGTCTCATTCAATGCTGCTAAGACTAAGCTTGTTTCCTTCAATAACTACAAGAAACCTTCTCTACCACCAATAGCAATGGCCAAGAACACATTGCCTGAAAGTACTTCTTTTAAACTCCTCGGCCTAACGTTTACAGGGAATATGAACTGGAATAGATACATTGAGAGCATTGCCAAGGCTGCTGCAAGGAAGGTTGGCTCCCTCTACCGTGCTAGAAAACTACTTACGCCTGCCAGTATCCTATACCTCTATAAGGCAACCATTCGCCCATGTATGGAGTACTGTTGTCACATCTGGGCTGGTGCATCTGCTGCTTGTCTCTCGCTCCTGGACAGGGTTCAAAAAAGAGTCGCAAACCTGATAGGTCCTGAACTGTCATCTGGGCTTCAACCTCTGTCCCATCGACGAGATGTTGCATCCCTCTGCCTGTTCTACAAATACTTTAATGGTGAATGCTCTGACGAACTGCAAACACTTGTACCTCCCCGACGTAACTACCCCCGACAAACCCGACAAGCTACTAAGTCTCATCCCTTTACAGTGGAGATCCCTAGGTGCAAGAAAGCCTTTTACTCCAATAGTTTCTTCCCCAGAACTGCGGGTCTTTGGAACTCCCTTCCGGGATTCTGCTTTCCCAACTGCAATGATATGCAGAAGTTCAAGTGTAATGTTAACAAACATCTTTCTACTCTTCTCCCTTCATAATGACCCCGCTAATTAATTCCCTAATAGTAGCCCCCTGCTTCAAAGTGGCACTGTGCCTTGTTTGGGGTGAAAATTGAATAAAAAAAAATAAAAAAAAAAAAATACAATTACTTATTTCAGTAGCGTATTTCCAAGAATTGCAAAGCTGTGGAACTATTACTGTTCACCATTTTCATCTTAACTATAGCTTTCAAAAGACCAAAGTCAATAATCATCTCCTGTCTTAGCGATAATAATCCTTAGCCTTCGGGTCAATATGACAGTGTGGTGTCTGTTCTGATGCTACATTTCTCTTTTTCTGTCCTCCCTCAATAGAGGAGAGGTCCTTCATGACTGAGACAATTTTTTTTTTCCTATCCAGAGTGCCCATTTCTGGGTAGCTGGATTTTACCCACAATAAAAACCGACCTTGTGTTTAACTCTGCCCTCTTGGAGAGGCAAGAAAATAGGAATCATCATTTTGGTCTTGTTAGCTCCTTACATCAAGTGGCGTCATGCCTTTTCTCGAGCGATTTTCCATTACAAAAAATATATAATATGCAAATAAAATAATATGCGTTAGCTCATGAAAGATCTATGCTCGAGGACTTGTATGTTTATTCCTACTGACTTGTGATAAATATATATATATATATATTATATTATATTATAGATATATATCAACGGTTGTCTGTCTGTCTGTCTCCATATTTTCAAGCTCTATCTCCTCCGAAACTAAAAGTGCCTCAAATGATTGAATTTTTAAATGGGTCGTCTTTTATGGGTCTTTAGCCGGTGAAAATTGTTTTTAAGGGGTAAAAAAAACGGGTGAAAAATTGAAAAAAATCGTTAAACATTTTGTACATTTGTCTTAGTTCATTTTTAATTTAATCGGCTTATAGGCGTGTCACGTTGGAACAGTGGTAACGTCACCAGCTTTGAATGCTAAAATTCCGGTGTCTATTCCAGCTGATGACACTTAAATATTTTAAAAATACTTTTTGGGCTACGACTCTATAATAATATATACGAAATCTGAACAAATTAAAATATCATATTTAAGCTTATTTTATGCCCGGGCAAAGCTGCCCATCTCCTGCTAGTGATTATATATATATATATATATATATACACACACACACACATTAGCTATAAAACTTTATTTATCCAAACATTTTAGCAACATATTTGCAGACATCTAGCTACAATCATTACAAACAATTTCCTCTACTCTTTATCGGTACTTAAATCTGAACCCAAATTCCAAGAACAGATCTTCTTTCCTAGAACTGTCCGCCTGTGGGACACGGTTCTGCTGGGATACTTTCCAGCTGACTACAACATGATCGTTTTGAACTCAAATTTAAACAAGTTTTCTTATAATTTGCCTCTTAAATAATCAAATTCTACCAAATTTACACCACCACCATATTCACCATTATCACAGGGATAACCTCACACTCATTAACCATTATCCTCGAGTGGCCTTCGGGCCTAGATAAGTGGTGACTCTATTGTAAAAAACATCGTAAATCAGATAGACCTGCTTCCATTCTCAATGGATGCAAAAATCGAATACACACAGATAAGACATCTTAACAAAAATATATTCCTTTTTACCACTAGAGAAGAGTCTTCTTTTTTGCCAATATATATTTGAATCCATATTTATAGAGCCATAAATATTCAGCACACACACACACTTACGCACACACACACACGCACTTCTATGTAGATTCCTGTTTGAACGATCACATAAATCTTGTCAGGTTTTTGCCATATCCATTTTGTTCAAAACATCTGATATATAATTCACTTGAGTTATACGAAGAATGTATTTTCTGCCCTTCCGGTTTTATGTGTACTACGAGGTAGACAATTTTGGGTGCTTATTCAGATGAGCACCTATGGCAGCATTTAAAATTAAAGAAAATACAAAAATGTCTGATGTACGTATCAGTCACGGGACGAAGATGAAAAATTCCCCAAATCACCTAATATTAGATCACATATTTTTTTAATTTTTTATTTTGATTCAAGAAAATCACATTTTAATCTATTTCGATGAATATGTAAAAAGCGGATAACGAAGCGGTGAACAAGGGTAGAAAACCCGAATGCACGTGGAAATTCTACAAGTAATCACTGATTACCTCCTCTTACTATGCTCTCTAGAAAACATAGTAACGTCTGTTACTTTCCGGTATAAAACGGCAAATTTGTTTTTCGTAAATAAAAAAAAACTACTAGATCGATTTTTGTGATTTTTGGAATATGAAATCTTCAATTCGTGACAAGTAGGTACAATATAACATTTTTTTCATTTTTTTTTTATTGCTATAAGTGTCAATCTAAATAAGCTGTTGGAAATATTCTTAACAATACCTTTTATGCAATTTGCATAAGTGACATTATGTAGGGTGACCACTATTACTCGAGGAGAGGTTATATATAAGCACTAAATAAGAACCTTCGACGAGCTAAGTTAAAAAAAAAAAAAAAAAAAAAAAAAAAAGAATTTACTGTAAGGACAAAAGATGCTCAAAAGGACGAGCAGAGATTTAAAAAAAAAAAAAAAAGAAAAAATAGGAATTTACTGAAAGAACGAAAGGAGCTCAAAAAGAATTTACTGAAAGGAATGAAAACACTTCTCACCTCTGTTATCTAATTTTCCTCAACAAAGAACGTTCTCCAGGACAACCGATATGGAAACTATCAAACTTCAAACTGACATAAGTTTTACCATTTATTGTATTTGTAATTATAATTGAATATAATTTGTTTTTAAATGCAATAACTTGTCGACTTTTAATTGACTTGGTGCGAAAAACGGAAGGTTGTTCTGCAACTAAAGATTGTTATTTTCTATGAACAAAAAAAATGTGTTAGTGCACTTACTGATCTGCGCTATTTTTTAAATGCTATTTCCAAGTTTAATTAAAGTTTTTTTTTTTTTTTTGTATTCAATTGTAAGGTTAAAGTATAGAATAGATACAAAACACCCTACTCTCCCCATGTTCAGAATGGCTTTTTAAATAATAACGTTATTATTTACGTCCGGATCACTATCTGCACTAGTACCGAAATATTTAATACAAAAGAAAATTTCTAAGAAAGCACCCAATCTTTATTTATTTAATTGAAATTACAGAATCATTAACAAACTCCTTTTGTTCCTTAATAATTTACCCAACATGTCCAAAATTTGATTTTTTTTTTTTTTTTTTTTCATCCGACACAAGGCGTACTGCCAGTTAGACGCGAGGGGCTATTATTTAAATATTTATTCTGTAAAGTTGAGCACCGAGATATCTGTTCACATTACATTCAAAATTCTGCATGTCAATGTAGCCAGAGAAGCAGGAGACAGAGAGGGAATTCCAAAGTTCAACATTTCATTTTTGGAACCCCGAATATCCGTGTTAAGTTCGTTTCGTTTTTAGTCTTTTACTAGCAATGGGACCCAACGTTGCCCGGGATTGAATGATGATCAAAGAATGTTTCACACTCCTATACATTTATTGTTATCAAAATCGGTGAAATCGTCCATTTTTCAATCAAATCGATTGATTGCCTGCTCTGGTTAAGGACTCATTGCTGCGCACCGGAAGGAAGTTTCACACTCCTCCCTGCATAAGACATTTTAGTTTACATTGCACTGTAAAGAACCTATTGTTGAATTTATAAAATTACGTTTTGTATGTAATGGGTTAAAGTTTAAAATGCAAAAGTCAAGTATCATGCTTCAATTGTGCTCAAAACAGAAACATCCATTTCGAATGCACCCTTTCAAATCAAATAACATACTGTTGATTTTATGACCGGTCCTACTGCTTGTGCGGTGATAATGGCTTGAATTTAAGTTTAAAATGAAAAATTCAAGTATCATGCTTCAATTGTGCTATAAACAGAAATATTCATTTCAGAGGCGCCTCGTCATAAAAAAAAACCTACCATTGATTTTATTTGTCAGGCCTTTTCACTTATGATGTAAGAAAACTTCTCAAATGCACTGTGTAGGCTGTGTAATGTATTAACTTTGGTTAAAATCGTCTGTTCCTTCTTCCATCAGATTATTTCGATTATTGATACTTACTGAAGACATTCCGATACACCACTTACCTAAGAACACTGTCAGGCACATAAAGTACCTTGATATGAACTTTCATAAAAATCGGCCCAGCTTTTTCGAGTCCATAGGAAACGAACACCTACACAAACAGTTTATTTTATATAATGATAGCTAGATTTTATTACAATTCAAAAGAATTGCGTCTTTGAATTTTATAAATAATCTATTTGCATCTTAAATATATTTTACTCTTGTTTTTTTTATCGATTCTGCAAATTCTGCAAATTATTTCATAAAATGGCATTAAATTTTGTATACATAAAATAATTGAAATATGAAATCCCATGTGGCTAGAATGGAAAAATAATCGCATTCAAAAAATCCTATTGTATGGAGAATTGGAAAATGGGAACAGAAAGATTTGTGGGCAGAAACTCTACTACAAGGATCTGATAAAGCGCCACTTAAAAGGCAATAAATATGAACATAAAAAATTGGGAAAAGCTAGTAATAGACCGCAGTTGCTGGCGCATTAGCCTTCACAAAAGAAAGGCAGAAATGGAGGAAAAAATAAAGGCCAGGTCTGAAAAAAAGAAAAAAAAACATTTAAAAAGGCACAACCATGCACTGTTTGTGGGTAAAATTTTCATAGTGAGCGTAGAATGCTATAAATACCGTAGGATAAAGTACTGAGACCTTGACTAGCCATCTTTTTTTTTTTAATTTTCTTCCTTTGAAGATTGTAACGCTGGATATGGGGCAGCCAAACCAGCTGCCAACATTGCCCTCCTTTTTATTGAAACCAACCGAGAGCTCTTTTTAGTATCCTCATTGTTCCCTTAAGTGCAGTTATCTGGATCTCTTTTACACTTGGTTCACCAGGAATATTAGTTAGGTAGGACTTCAAGTTCTTCTTCATAAGCCCTGTAGCACCTATAATAACTGGTATGATTGCTATCTCTCTAAGATTCCAGTTTCTTTCCATATCATACATGAGAACTTAATATTTGGTCTGTTTCTCCCTTTCAGCTCTGTTCAGACCTCCATCATTAGGGACACTCACATCAAGAAGCTTGCAACTCTCTCTGACTTATTCCATACAACTGTCAGGTTTCACAGCAGCATTTTGTCAGCGATGAAGGATCTCGTGATAATGATGAGTATGAAATTCTAACAAGGACATTTAGGAATTTAAGCCATTATCGATTTTCTTGCCTGTTGACAATTTGCGTCTTCAAAGTTAAAATCTGTCACCGACACAAGTGCTTAATAATCAAGACGAGACATATTAAAAGTGTTTAGAAGAATAGAAACCACAGGTTCGTGATGGAATAAATAATGACAAAAACATCTGATATATGAACCGGGTTTATTTCCTCTCTTTGGTATAACTTCATAAACGAAAAATCTTAACATGTAATAAATAAACAGATTGCTCAGTGTTCTTATATTATAAGAATATTTCTTTATTTCTAATATTTTTATATAGTACAATCACCCTACTGAAAATAGATAAGGACAAAAAACGTAGCCATACAAAAGTTTGTGTGTGTATATATATATATATATATATATATATATATACATACATATATGGAACTTTATGCGTATATATGTTTGTATATATAGTATATTATATTAAAGGAACTGTAGGTATATATATACATATATATATATATATATATATATACACATGGAAATTTATGTGTATATATGTTTGTATATTTGTGTGTGTGTATATGTGTATTGGGGTGGAGAGGGCTCCCGTAAGCCGTGGTGAAGGCAACCTTTCTAGGAGAAGCAAATCTCTGATTTAAAAAAAAAATAAAGCGGAAGACCAGTACCCGCATTAAGCTGGTCTGCAGTTTAATTTGTTGCTGGCTATCTTGCTTTTGCTTGTTGCTGGATCTCAACATTTTGAACCGAGAGAGAGACTTAGCTGTCGTACAAAGCTAAGACTCTGTAACATCATATTTGTATAGATACTCCCTCAGGCATTTGGGCTCATGGATTTTAAACGTCTGAGGGAGTGGCACTCGTCTGACAAGACGTTGCAATCATCATATATACTATATTATATTAAAGAAACTGTATGTATATAACTGAATGTGTGTGTGTGTGTGTGTGTGTGTGTGGTCACGAAGAGGCTCCTATATGGTTGACTATTTTAAAAAAACTGATTACATATAATGATAGATGTATTGAGACACAGGAATGGGTATGTTTGATCTGGCAGAACGGTGGTTCATTAAAATTGTGGGGTCTGCGCTCGCGCCTTCTCTATAAAGTATGGAAATAAAAAAATGTAAAAATAAAAAAAAAAACGTTTACAAGTGTTTTTGATATAGATGTACATAAGAATACTTTGATAAGTATGTTTTAACTTAAATAAGGATGGTATAATAAAATTGTGGGGTCTGCGTTCGCGCCTGGCCTCCATGGAATGGAAATATGCACAAACTTTAATAAAGACTTTTCATATCTATCTGCGTAAGTATACTTTGATAATTATGTTTCAGTTTGAAGAAATATGGGATAATAAAATTATGGGGTGTTCGTTCGCACCTGACCTCCATAGATCCACAGAATATTGTGGTAAGTGTTTCAGTGTGAACAGGTATGGTATAATAAACTATGGGGTTTATCTATTTTATTTTTACTTTCATCATATTTTGCTTTTGTTTTGATACCCCCAAATTCGAAGCTATCTCTTTAAAACCCTTCCTTTTCATAACCTATCATACTTTCATAAATCAGAGTCCATTTTGTGTAGGCTGTTTTTGAACCCAGTCAACGACGGGTACATTTGCTAGTATATACATATACGGAACTTTATGTGTATATATGTTTGTATATATACTATATTAAAGGAACTGTGTGCGTGTATATGTATATATATGTATGGAGGAACTTAGTGTACTCGTTCCATAGGTATTCTAAAACGACTGGACCGATTTTTTTTTATTTTAAATTTGATAATTTATATAGTGCGGCTCATGAAGAACTTATTTACGTTAGACTTCAACACAACCATATTGTAGTCAGCCGGAAAGCAGGAAAATGGAAGACAATTCCACAGGCGTGCAGTTATGAGAAAGAAGCTTTGTTCATGGAATCTACGTTTAGGTTTAGGCACAGATAAAGAGTGGGGGGAATTATTGATAGTGTGTACAGCTAGACGAGTGTTTCTTGTGAAAGTTTGGCAAGGGGGGACCATAGATTGAAGCTCAGTTGAACACCTTCCATGAAAATAACGATACATCAGAGACAAACTCGCAACATCTCTTCTGTGAGATAGAGGTTGCAAGGAAGAGAAAAGGATATCTCCTACGAGGCTACGAAGTCTATTTTGAACTCTATCAAGGCAGGACAAGTCCTTTCTAGCAGCTCCTGCCCAGATGTGGCAACAATATTCCATCCTTGGACGTACCTGGCTCTTATATAGATAGAGAATAGCATCAGCAGTGAGATATTTACCGGATCGATAGAAAGATCCCACCATTTTTCCAGCGGCCTTGGCAACAGATTTGATGAACATGTTCCATTTAAGATCAGGAGTAAAGGTCAAGCCCAGAAGCTTGTCAAAACTTGAGGCCTCCTGAAGACGAGAGCCATTCATTTCAATTGATGCCAGATGTGGATCAGAATGTTGATGATGTAAAGAGAGAAGCTTGGTTTTAGATGCATTAAAAGTAACCAGCCACTCCTTTCCCCATTGTACTACGTGATCAAGATCAGAGGAGAGAGAATTGGAGAGAACTTGGTCGTTTACTGTCTTAGATGTGCTACCATAAATGGTAGTGGCGTCAGCATAAATGTCTACAAATGATGTAAGGATGTGATTTGGAAGATCATTAATGTAGATCAGGAAAAGAGTTGGGCCCAGGATAGACCCCTGAGGGACACCAGCATTAATACTGTGAGCTTCTGATTTTTGCCCCTCAACTACTACTCTTATGAACCTATCAGAAAGAAATGATTTAATAATTGAGAAGACATTTCCAGCTATACCATAGCTAGAGATCTTATGAAGTAAACCTTTATGCCATACCCTATCAAAGGCCTTAGATATGTCAAGAGCAATTGCCCTAGAAAGGTGGCCTCCGTCGAGAGATTTGCTAATCCTATGAGATATAACTGTAAGCACATCTGCTATAGAACTAGCAGATGATGGCTCAGATAGTAGGTTACTCGCCTCGCATGTAAATGACTCGGGTTCCGAATCCTGAGATCAGATATGTTCTACCGATGAGCCTAATGGAGGGCGAAACTTGAGTCTATGATCTCTAGTTTTCAGCTTTCATGGTTAGTGTGAGCTGCGGCATAGACTAGGGAAATAGTTATATATCATTTACCATAAAAAATAATTCTTAATATTTGAAAAATATTCTAGTTATATAAAGACCCTTTAAGAAATTAAAGTTGAGCTTAGGTGTGGGGAGGGGGCGGATGAACAAGAACTTCTTTACATTGGACTTGAATACTACTATATTGTAGTTCGCTGGAAAGCAGGCCGGCAGAACAGTGTTCCGCAGGCGGGTAGTTCTAGGAAAGAAGCTTTTTTTCGTGGAATTTGCATTTAGATTTAGGCACAGATAGAATGAGGTGAAAATGTTGATTGTTGTTGAAGCTAGACGAGTGGTTTCGTGAAGGATTGGCAAGGAGGGAAGACCATAGATTGGAGCTCTGACGAGCACTTGCTATAAAAATACAGATAGATCAAAGAGGTTACGGAGCCAGTTTTAAACTTTGGATAAGTAATTTAAATTTATAGTTTTATGTTAATTGTTAACAATAGCGGCTAAAATATTAATCATTGATGAGACAAATTACTTATAGAAGAGTTTGTTTTCTTTGTTTTTTTTTCCATTGTTGGGGTAGTTAAAATTGTTGAATCATTTCAACTTTACACTTAAGGATTCCCATAAAACAATATATATTTCACCATTTATTTTAGAATTCTCATATAAAGACGCATTTATTGAATGTATTTTGTGAACCTCATCATTCATTTCGCAAACACTTTGTTTTAGACGCTAACTTCCATTAATCAAATCCTCAAGAATTCAATATAATTTGAAAATTTGCCAACTGCTGTGCATGAAGATTTATTTAAACCAATTTGAATGGAACCAGTGTGTAAAATTTGTAAATAATGTTCTCCATTTTGTTTTAGTAATGAGTCAACACTTATCGAGGCTAAAAGCCACTTGCGGATAACACGCAGATTGATAGTTGAAAGCAATCGACGAATCAGTGGGCAAGAGCAGACAACCCTAATGTATGTGGAATCTATCAAAATAATCACTGATTACCTCCCCTTATGTTCTCTGGTAAAACATGACCTCGTCTGTCACCTTTCGGTAAAAAAAAACAAAAAAAAAAACGGCAGATTTGTTTTTCAATAATAAATAAAATATTACTTGAATTTTTATGACTTTATAAATTGAAACTTTATTTTTATATTTGTCTTAATATCAATACTGGAAGCTTCATTAATCACTATAAAGTGAGCATGTATGTTTGTGTAAGGAATATCTCAACCTATATATTCACCGATTATTTTATCTACCGATTTGAAATTTAGTATACAGAGTATTCAGACATGTGGAGAACTTTTTAATCTGTTTTCAGACGAGAAAAAGGGACTACTAAGGGGTAAAAATTGAAAAATTGGTACGTGTGGGTTTTTGGATATTCTGATATTATGACAGCTTCTTTGTGTTAAGAATAAGCAGGTCTGAAAACACTTTAAAGGGCTTGTCAAGCCGGTCTAATGGTTATCGTATTTGATTTACTGTCTTTAGGTTTTGGTTTCGATCTCTGAGTATTTTCTTCTTTTTTTTTTTAACTTAGAAGAGGTGAACTGTTTAGAAAATGCACATATTTTAGTCTCTGTATGAATTAAAATATTATATTCAAGCATAATTTACGACTGGGTAACGCCGAACAGACCGCTAATATGTGTGTGTGTTTGTGTGTGTGTGCATAAGCACATGGCATATGCATATATAAACGTTTATTCATCCCTTACAAGGCATATGGCCATGGAGCGGTAGAGGCTACTGAAATAGGGATCAGATTTAGAAGAGGGAATCTGAATAACAGCAAGGTGTTTGTTCATATACATTTAAATGCGTGTATTTGTACAGTTTGGGAGACAGAGCAAGAAGGGAATTCCAAAAACGGACCATTTGCAGAAAGAAGCTATTAGAATTTTTAAAAAAATTAATTTTAAATTTTACTAGAGTAGAAAATGTTCCTGAATTTGGAGAGCTCTACAGTGAAAGAGTATAATTTTGCTGCTTTTGTTTCCATTTCATGTTAGAAATAAGTGATCACTTATTGAGGCTAAAAGTCATTTAGAAATATGATGGACCTTAACAATTGTATACTGATTAATATTATGAAAGTACTCGATTTTTAACCGTTAAAAACGGGCAAAAAGTCACTGTCCGTTGACTTGAAATGAGTGTATTATGCCAATTTGATACAGCAGATATTCATTTTTCAATAAAAGTTATAAACAATATATATATATATATATAAAGTTTTAAGCGGACTTCATCTGCATTTTTAGATTGAACAGACTTGCCTTACAAAGCAGTAATCACTCGGATTTAGTAGTGTCCCACTTGAAATTTTATATATATATTGTTGATAAAAAACCGAATACCTGCTGAAATAAATATAAAGGTACTATTCATAGGTTGTGAAACTTTTTAAATGTTTTTTTTTTCTATGTGCTGATGAAGCTCAAGTTGTGCAAATTATAATTCGATAAACAGTTATATTCTTATATGCCAACAATGGGGCTGAAGCAATTGTATGCAATGTTGTAACCAATAAAAAAGAACTTTACGAAAATGAGTAGATACTCGTGAGCCTATCCATATTTATGTGGTATCTTTTATATATATATATATATATATATATATATATATATATATATATATATATATGTATGGTCTGACAGACTAAACTTTCATATAAGCAATAAAAACGTCTTTAGTTATTAGTAAATAGCTGACCAAAACATGATCATGAATGTGTAGTGACATAATGCTAATGTGAAAAGAAATAAAAAGTATATCTTGCCCCACTCGGTGTTGAACACTCTTGTATTAATCTTGTTAGAACGTCATTGGTTACTTTGCCTCTGGAAAATGTTAACCCGGAATTTATATATATATATATATATATATATATATATATATATATATATATGTATATATAAAACAGGCAGTCTGGCATTGTCTGATATTTTGATTAATGCAGATTTCATATTTATTATATATATATATATATATATATGACATAAGTCAACATTTATCAAGGCCAGCATAAGGGTTAATGAATGTACAGAAGTCAATGGGAAAATATAGCAATCCTTAGTAGTGGAAATTTGGCAAATTGGGTTAAGAACTTGTTTACATTGAACTTGAAGACGACCATATTGTAGTCAGCTTGTCAAAACATGGAGCCTCCCAACGACAAGAGCCATTCATTTCTATTGATGCCGTAAGAGGATCAGAGCGCTGATGATGTAAAGATAAAAGCTTGGTTTTTGATGTATTAAAATTAACCAGCCACCTCTTCCTCCATTGTAGCAGGTGCTCAAGATTAGAGGAGAGAGAATCATAGAGAACTTTGTCATTTGTTGTGTTACCATAGACGGTAGTGTCCTCAACATGAATGTCTATGAATCATTCTTAGGTGATTTGGGAGATCATTGGTGTACATCAGGAGGAGAATTGAGCCCAGGATGGGCTCCTGAGGGACTCCAGCATAAATACTGTGAGCTTCTGATTTCTGTCCATCAACCACTACCTTTATGAACCTATCAGGGAGAAATGGTTTAATAATTGAGAAGACATTTCCAGCTAGACCATTGCTGGAGATCTCATAGAGGTGACCTTAATGCCATACCTTATCAAAGGCCTTTCATATCTTAAAGTAATTGCCTTACAAAAACGAAGCCTCAGCCGAGAGATTCACTAATCCTATGAGATATAACCATTAGCACATCTGCTGTAGATCTAGCAGAACGGAAACCATATTGCATAACACTAAGACAGTTATTTTTGCTGAGGAGGTTGACTACTTCTCTATTTAACACAAATTGCAGCAACTTGGTCTGTACTGAGAGCAAGATGATCGCTCACTTTAATTCTTAAATACAAGATATACTGATGACGTTTTCCAAAGTATTGGGAAGCAATTCTCCTTAAGACACTGCTTAAACAGCTTTGTAAGTATGGGATCTACTTCTTGTTGAAGCTTTTTCAGCACTATAATTGGAATGCCATCAGGGCCAGTTGCTTTATTGGAATCAAGGTTTTTGATTAGCTTGGCAACATCACGCACAGATATTTGTATGACACATAGCACGTTTTCAGATACAGATGGAAATACGAGGGAGGGGGGCTTGATCGCTTGGGATAGAATTAGCTGCAACGTTCGTGGCAGAGAGTTTGGCTTTGTCTGATGCTGACGAGATTATCTCAGGTTCAAACCACTGTTCAGCTTATTTGGACAACGGTGAAAGAAAGAACAAGCAGAATATAATATTAATTAATAATCCTATTAATTAATATTGGTGAAATCGTCAGATAGGCTGGAATTAATGTAGGAAATTCTGGAATTGAATGAAACTATTTATTTCTGGAAACATGCATGGCAAAACCATGATCATATTAGAATTATATGTAGTACATATGTTAATAGTCATATGGTGACTAAAGTTAGAGGAAAAAGTCGACTTCATTTTATTAATATATCATATAGGGAGACTCAATGTTGCCCGGGTTTGAATGATTAACGAATGTTTCACATTGACATTTTTTGTCATCAAAATCAGTGAAATCATCCATTTTTGATTGATTGCCTACTCTAGTTGGGGACCCATTGTGGTGCACCAGGAGGAGGCTTCATTTGCCTCCCTGGAGTGGTTTAGTCAACAGTGCAGTGTAGTTTACACAGCACTGTAGAGAACCTACTGGTTATGTTATAAAATTATTTTTATATAAAATGGCTTGAATTAAAGTTTAAAATGCAACAGTTTCATGCTTCAATTGTACTATAAGCAGAAACATTAATTTCAAACACGCCCCTGTCATATCAAAGAACAAACTTGATTTTATATGCTGGGCCTTTCTGCTTATATGGGATTAATACTCCTCAATTTGTGATGGTAGGCTCCATAAGGTCTTAGTATCCCGGTCTTATAAAAGTATCTACAGTTGATTTTATAGGGTTGGCCTTTCTGCTTGTACAGTTATAAAACTTCCCAAATGTACTTGTGATGCTAGTTTGTATAATTTTTTTTTTTTTTTTGGTAAAGTTCCTTGTTTTTACTTTTATCAGATATTTTTGATTATCGATACTTATCAAAGAAATTCCGATACAAAAACTATCCAAGAACAATGCAAGATACATAAAGTACATTGTGCTAAAAATCGATCTGGCCGATTATATAATAGTTGAAGATTGAAAATATAATTTTATTTATCTAAGTGTAACATATAGACTAAGAAAGGAACAAGCAGAATGCTATATAGATCCTTTCGTAGCAAAATATCACTTTCTTATTATTTACTAGCAGTTCAACCCGGCTTTGCTCGGGCCCTATGTACTGCTCATAATTTTAAGTGCATATGTATATATATATATTAAAAAGTTTGACTCATGTCCAGGTAACCTACATCTAAAATTTCAAGTGTTCAGACCCAAAATTGGCGGAGGAGTTTGGTAGAGTTTGGAAAGATCAATTCTTTCAACTTTGACCTCTTGGCAGCCAAATTTTCGCCCCAAAACTCATTAGAAATGTCTAAGTACCCTTTATGTAAACTTTCAAATGTTTAGACCCACATTTGACTGAATAGTTTGCTAGAGACCGCAAAGGTAAAATCTTTTGAACTTTGACCCTTTGGAAGCCAAATTTTTAACTAAAGAAAAACGATTAAAGAGCTTGTCCCATGTCTGAATACCCTTTATGTAAACTTTCAAACGTTTAGACCAAAAATTGGTTGAGTAATTGGGTAGAGATTGCAGAGGTCAAATTTTCTTTAACTTTGACTCCAGTTTTGACCCCAATTAACATTTATTGTTTTGGGCTCAAATCAAATTAAAAAGTTTTATCCAGGATAAAGTAAACCTACATCTAAAATTTCAAGTGTTTAGACCAAAAATTGGCAGAGGAATTTGGTAGAGTTTTCAAAGGTCAAATTGTTTAACTTTGCAGCCAAATTTCTAATCGAAAACTGAATAAAAAGATTTTCGTAAATCTCAATACTCCTTATGCCAAACCTCGAGTCTGTAGATGTAGTACTTATTAATTTATCTCATTTGCATCAGTTCTATATTTCAAAAAAAATCTATATATTAATAAGATAGGGTTTATTTTCCGTGTCACCCTTACATCCAGGTGGTTTAAATATTATGTACTTCCATTTTTTGTTATAAATAATTTTACCAAGAATTCTTCATAAGTTTTGGATTCGGTTTCGATTATATATGATGACACTTAAGTCATCTATTTTTTTATAAATAAATTTGATCAAGAATTCTTCATAAATTTCGGTTTTTGTTTCGATTATGGCTGAAGGAGCTGAAGTTTTTATATATTTATTTATTTTCATAAATTTTTATTTCGGTTTCGATTCAAGCTAATGCACCAAGCCATATGGATATATTTGTTTTATTTTGGAAATCGCAACTTTATAATATTTAAAAATATTAACTCTATAATAATATATACGAAATCTGCAAGAATTAAAATATCATATTTAAGCGTACTTTCCAACCGGGCTTTGTTGGGCGTTTGTGCTAGCTTAGATAAATACTTTTTTCAGTTTTAACAAAAAAGCTACAATAATATTAGAGCGCCTCTATTTATGCTGAACATCTACAGAATGCCAACATCAATATATTACATATGAATGAGTCCCCTGTGGAATTTCCACAAGTCTCACTCGTTGACACTATTTTCTTAGAAATGTTAATAAACTCATACTTGCTAGGAGTTAATTTTTTGTGTTTTTAGTCCAGTATCAGTTTCATCAAAATATTTTTTGATTAAATATATTTTCCATTCCATGGAATTTCTACGGTTCTTACATGCTTACATTAACAGGATTCTTTAATCGCAAAATGTCATATACTACCTCACATGTTTTGAGTTGTTCAAAATTGAATTTTTGTCACATAGATTATATCAAAAGATAAGCCAAGAAGAATTATCTTTTACAAGATTTTTCACGGTTAATTCTTCATTTTATCTTAAGATTTTAGAACCTATTTATCTATAATATAAATCTCACCTGTATTTTTGTATGTATGTATGTATGTATATTTGTATGTCTGCCAAAAAATTTCGACAGAGGCGACGGATTTTCACGAGATCGGTATCGTTTTGAAAATCGACCTTTCGGACGACAAATATCGAAAAATTGGCTAAAAATATTGATTCCTTTATCCTCAACAATGCACTTATCTACAAGGAGGGTAGGTTTTTTTTTTTTGCATCGCCATTTTTGAAAGTCATTGTATCAGTTGGAATAACTTTACTTTATTTCAACGTTCCGAACTTCCGGTCGCGTCATGGAGTAGCGGTAAGACGTTATTTTAAAAAAAAAAATTTTTGTTCACTTTCTCTTCTGCCTGCCTACTACCACTTTTTTTTTTTTTTGCTCAACACACCTCTAATCACCCGGGCTACGCCGGGCACCCATGCTAGTATATAAGTATAAAACTATCATCTTTATATTGAAAAAAAGGGTTTCTTTTTTTTTTGTTTGTTTTGAGAGTCACCACTTATCAAGGCCCGGAGGTCACTCAAGGATAAGGGTTAACTATTAGGTAGAAGATGAGACGATCTTAGTTAAGGTGGAACTTGGGTAGGGCTAGACTATCTAAATGGACGATTCAATAGGAATTTATTCACATTAGACTTGAAGACGAACATGTTATAGTCAGTCGGGAAGCAAACAAACAGCACTGCGTTCAACAGGCGGGCAATTCTTTGTAATTGAAGAAAAAGTTGTTGGCTATTTTTGCAGGCATATTCGTGGCTTATTTCCGGGAGTGCCACGTTTCAGCCGATGGCGTGTTTTTGTTTACAAATATGGGAATGGTTAGCTGGCAAATGAAGGCAGTATCTTATCCCAGCAGGTTGTCTCCATATTTTCTTTTCTTGAGAACATATGAAATTCAGAAATAAACAAGAAAAACAATGATGAAACGATAATAATAATACAGAGAAGACTGTATTTATCTTTATATATCTAGCCTACAGAAACCTGTCCCAAGTCTCTAGAACCGCTATACTTTACAAGGTGATTCATCTTTTAGTCAGTACTTTTGTTGCTTAGAGAAAGAAAAACACATTCTTTTGGGAATACTGAGGTGTGTTCTTGTTGAATTATCACAAAAGCTAAATGACAGTGAGGATATAAGTGCTAAAAAAAGAAAAAAAAAACGTATTTTATTTCCCCATTTCAAATTTATAACGATAATAAAACTTTCCAAATATACATTTTATTACTATACATTTGACAGTAAATAGTACTCAGATGTCATTAAACTGTTTGTGAAACCTATGACATTTGTAATGAAAAGGCCTCCAGTTTTTTGTCAAAAGAAAAAACATCTGTTTCTAAGTTTTTTTTTTAAATCTCACAATAATCTAATCCTTTAATAATTTTAGGAGTGAGATGGGTCCCAGTGGCATACAGCGCTAGTTTTAAGTACTAGGATTTATACTTTAGTGCATCACTAGGTGTATCATTCATCTAATGGGCATAATCATATTTTCTTTACTTTTTTTTATTTATATTCACTCAAATAAGGCATATTGTCAGTGAATTACAAGAAACTACTGAGCTAAGGAGTCAGAAAGGGGGGAGGAGTCTCAATAGATATCTGAGCATTTAAATTTTTGCTTTTTTATAAACTCGGGGAGCAGGAAGGGAATTCCAAAGGTTGAAAGACATTATCAGAGAAGAAAATCTTTCCATATATAGGGAACTCTACAGTGAATGGGTGAGATTTTGCTGCTATTGTTGGGTCAGGAATATTTACGTTTGCGGTTGGGATGCAAGTGTAGTGTGTTCACCAGAACACGTGACCAACAATTGTTTTTTTCATGGCATATTTAGCCTTTTGGGGTTATTTAATGGTATAATTATTATTTAATGGTATAATTATCCCGTGCAACAAATTTTAGTTTAAAAAAAAAAGTATGAGACACATTTTTGATGAAAGCAAAGAATACTGATACTAAACCTTGCCTACATTTCTTTAGAATTGGCACCGTTTTCATGTAGCATAAATCATATTTACTATTATTATTTATGAATGAAAAACACAGGATTGTCAGTTTAAACAACATTTGTCCTTTTAATTCTCTTGTATTGAATGTCATCCCCTGAATCATATTTTTTATTATTGTGTTTGAATGTTTTGATGGGCATGACAACGGATGGTCTATCAAGATAACGAAATGGTCAAAAGGAACACAAAGAAGAGATGGAAGGACGACCTGATACAACACATGGGTCCCATATCGCAAAGGATAGCTCAAAACAGTATTAGATGGCTAAAGTCCAGGGAGGGGCTCTTCTTTGAGTGATAAAACCCTAATTTGTTGATTGATTGATTTATGAATAAAAAACAGACTTGTTAGTTTAAGCAAAATCTGTCCTCTTAACCCTCTTGGCATGATCACATTGACACAGGTTCTCTCTTGCCAGATCCGAAGTTAAGCAACGTTGAGCCAGGCCAGTACCAGATGGGTGACCATTTGGGAAGGCGAGGTGCTGTTTGTACCGCGAAATAAAATACTAGGTTGAGAAACTGGCGTGGTCTATCCTCTTGAGCATAGATGGGACTTTCTTAAGCCATGGTAGGCATCCCATATAGTGATGGCATCATGATAAAAATTACCCTTGATATCCCTGGTGAAGCATCAGGAATTCAGTTACCGACAATATTAGAATTACACTCCAAATTCATGTAGTGAGTTTAATCTCTGCTACGGCCACACTGGATGGATGGATGGAGCCCTCTTGTATTGAGTTTCGTCCTCGTTTTTTATATTCTAGCAGTAGTTTTCCAACATACAGGGGTTCCATTTTCCTTTGAAACGTTTTTCGGCATCACTGAATTATTCTGATGGAATCTGTCACCATATTCATCATGTGCATCACTAAGATTCTCTGCAAAATTCTTGAAAGTGATAATTTTGCAAAAAACTGTACCTAATTTGACAAAAAACAAAACAACAAAGAAACATGGATTTTCCATATTGTGGATATAATAACCACGCATATCCTATACTTTTTCAAGTGTTATTAAAGTGCTCACAAATGAACTTCGGAGACTAGCGTTTAATCCTCATTGTCAATTCCATATTTTTTCTCCCCAAGAGGATATGGTTAGACACAAGGTCGGTTTTTAATGTGAAAATAGAGTCCCAAACAAAATCTAAATAAAAATTTCCCTCTCAAGGAAGTGTTATTCACTGACTGAAGGCAAAAAACACATTACATTTTGAAAGTCCAAGAAAGTCATCCTCCTCAAATGGTATTTGGTGTCTCATTGCTAAACACTGGCGTATAAGCTTAGGTTAAAGCAATAATGTCAACCATCTCTACTTTATCTACATATCTATAAAAGTGAAAATGTCTGCGTGTGTGAGTGTGTGTGTGTGTGTGTACAATTCCCTACCAAATAACTCTGTCACTTTTCAGTCTAGAGACTCGAGATTTGACATAAGCTGTAGGGAGATTTGGGAAAATCGTTTTAATCAGTTTTCGGCCAGAAATTTGGTTGTCAAGGGGTCAAAGTTCAACGATTTGACCTTTGAAAACTCTACCCCAACTTTGTCAGCCTACAAAAGTTGACATGTTAAATGTGAATAAGTTGGACATAATGTAAAAATTAACAAATTTAAACGGAACAAAATTTAACTTTCCGTTCCATTTTACAATAACCGTAAAACAGCATTACTCGCAAGTTTTACCGAAAATTGTTTTTGTTTTTGGCTTTGATTGACTTTTGCAAAGGGAAAGGAATAATACAATACCAATGTGTTTTGCATTTTAGGTCAAGAAGCTATCTTCAGAGAGTCTGGTCTGGTAGCAACATAGATTAGATGGAATAGAGACGGGCGTATTGTATATAGATAAAATAAATTGTATACGATTGTTTGGTTAATGTGAGGAAAATCCAGATTCCTAAAAAGGGGCACTCTAGATTGGAACAAAAATAAAATAAAAATCGATCCAGTCTAGAATTATTTAATGCCGAATCCATTATATTTTGGAAAAGAATTTATGGTTCAAGTTCTTCAACTACTCAAATATTTGTTTATGATGTTTGGTTTGGTAGATTTGTTAACCCTTTTCAGGTTATTTAAACCCAAATCTATTTTGAAAAAGTTTTGAGTTTTTGATATGTTCATGATTTTTGCTTGTGTTGTTTTTAGTAGAAAATTGTTGCTTTTCACTTTGTAGAACATGATTGAGTTTTGTTAAGGATAAAGAAAACAAAAAACACCCAATAGCATCAATGTTTGATGCATTTTAAATCAGGAAGCCAGCAACTGCAGACAGCCTGACAGATTTGTTATCTATATTCCAAATTTTCGTCTCTTTAAAATTTTGGAAACTTCCTAGTCAAGTTTAAGAAATGGAATTTTCTAAATATACGAATCATTTAAAAAAACAAACAAAAAAAAACAATGAATTATCGATTAAATAACCGAAAAAAGGTTGATATGCCGGAAAATAAAACATATCTGAATAGTATCAATTCTTTGGTTCAAACCGAATAGAGAAGGGCAATAAAATGTTAGTTGATGTTGTCCACCCAGGACTCTGGAATTCTTGAGCATCTTAAATGATGATGATGATGTGCATTATTTTTATTTTCTTTCATTTTTTGTTTAAAGAGCGACTAGTTTTTGCTGCTAAAATGCAGTAAAGTTTATATCTGGTTTTAGGTCAACCTCATCCATGCCCAAAAGGATGCAGGAAATTCGTTCCTAGTTATATTTTGTTGACGGATTGAGATTCGGGTCTTGCAAACGCATCGTTTGCTCTGAATGCGAGAAGCACTGTATTAACTCCAACGGTTCACAGATTTTATTCCTCGTGCCGATAATAATCATTTGTGACACGACACGCCTCTATAATAAAAAACGGAACTGTCCATCGTTAACCAAAATGTCTTTCAAACGGATAATTCTGTTGATAACCAATTGCGGTCTTGCTCGTAAGAGTCAGAATTCCATGATATGTAAATCTTCTCGTGACAGATCGAGCGGAAACAGCATTCCAAGAAATTTACCACTGCTATCACCAACGATAAATGGACTTTTGAATTTGATCCTTAGCATTCAATATTTCAGTTTTCCTAATATCTGCCCCAGAAAGACTATCACTTCAGTAGCAACTATATGTCGTGACTATTTTGAAGGAAGCTGGTGTTACACCCACGTACCAAAAACAAGGGTGTAAAACCCTGATTCCAAAGAGAATGAGGACATCTACAACTTGGTTTATTTGGGTCCTGGATATGACCTTAAACTATATCCAGTGGTGAGGCCCTAGCTTGCGGGCTTTTGGGAGTGTGGAGCCACCCTTTAATTGCCATTGCTCCCAGGTCCACTCTGACCTGGAGTGATAGTACCTGTTAGGGTCCCAACTATGGGTTTAATAGAAACCGACTTGAAAACAGCAAATATATTCTATTAAAAAATTGTTCTTCAAAATCTTTGGATTCGGCATTAAATAACCTGAAAAGGGTTGATATGCCGTAAAACAAAAACAACCAACCAACAACTTGGATTATTTGGATACGCGTGACAAAGTGGATCAAGTAAATTTCACTTCAACCAGGTAAATCCGAAGAGAAAAATCACAAAAGTCAAAAGAATTTTGTTTCGTGGCGTAATGGATAAAATACTTAGTTAATTCAGTTGTAACTTACTCTTTTGAAGGTTGAGGGTTCAATCTCAGATAGGGCGACATTCTAAATGCCTTGCAAACCCTTAAGGTCCTAATTGCTGTCCAAAAAAGATTCTGTACCAATTATGGTTCATGGATCACCCATATTAAAAATAAAAATACTGTACGATGTTCATGTCCCCGACGACACGAAAATTAAAAAAAAAAACAGCAAAAAAAAAACGCGTAAATAGTTTTATTTTTGAATAAGAAAATAAAGTTTTATAAGTAACAGCGGAGCGACTGTTTTGTCCGCCATTTTGAAAACGATGTACGTCGGTTCCCTGGCAATTTTCACTGAATATAATAACTGATGCAGCTAACACGAAGGAACTCAGAAGGAAAATGGAATTATGCATTTTTCTTATGAATAGTTTTCGAAACACTTTCGCAAATTCAATTTCGAAACGAAAAGTTTAAAAACTGTTAAATGCAAAATAAAAACATTGTCAAATATTGTTTTCAGAATAAAATCAGATGAAATATTTAGAACGAGGCTTGTATAAACTTTGTTTTGTCTTTCTTTAAAAAAAAAAAAGTTTCGTTTATTTCTTTTAAAGTATCACAACAAAAGAGACACCGATAAAGCCGGATTCATAAGAAAATTAATGTCCCAAATCAAACGCTGACCAATCAAACTGCTTCATAATGAAATCACTTTCAAATCTCTTGAGACTCAAATGAGAAACGCTTGTTAATCTGGTGAGCACTACAAACGATCTGTTAGGTGCCTGGTCGATTAAATGTATATTAGGTTCAGTTATTTGCATGGTTGACTGAATAGCATAGTAAATATTTCCGCTTAGTTTCTTAACTCCTTTTATAACTACTTTTTTTTTGTCTTTGTTAAATTTAATTAAAGTACAGAGTGCGGCAGAAACATATCCCACATTTTAAGCTTTCAACTATATATTATGAACTTATGTAAATGCTAATGACGTTTTCATTTAGTTAAGAACTTGCTATTTTATTTAAGTAACCCTCATCAAGCAATAGGATTTGGACTGGTGCACATTGTGCTTTTACTGTAGAAATGCTTTTGAGCAATGATGAATCTATAACACGAATAGCTTTTAGAGTTTATTATAAGCAGGGCTACGACAAGAAAATATTCTTATTATTTTGTCTCGAGTATATATCTGACACAGTTAATCAATTCAGAACCACATCACTATCTAAAATACATCTAAGATATTAACTTATATATACTTAGGAGTCAAAATAATGAAAAGAATATGCTGTTGTCATAGCCGTAATTATAAGTTAGGACGTCGTGGTGCTGTTCCAGGTAGAAAATCAATACAGCTATGGATTGCAAATTTCAGAGTTACAGGTTCAGTACTTAAAAGTAAGCCACGTGAAAGGCCTCGAAGCACTCGAATGCCAGACAGTATTCGAGCTGTGAAACTTACTGTTACTCGGTCTACTACACTTTCAGATCGCAACAGTCTTTGGCCTAGGGATTGTCTCATCGAACTGCCAGAAGAATTCTACACACTGATATGCGGTTCCATCCATACAAATTAATATTTACTCAGAAACTGCACGAGCGCGACAGGGAAGATCGCATGTCAAAATGTGGGAGATATTTCTGCCGCACTTATATACAAAAAAGAAAAGAAAGAGATGGAACTTTTCAATTATAAAGCACAGAAACATATGTATTATGAGATTGAAATTGAAATTTGCTTTCTTTCTAGTGGCGGACATGATGTTGGCTCAGCTCAACATTTTGATATAGTTTTTATTACTTTGACTTGTTTATGCCAGACGTCCAATTCAGGAATCACAGTCATGGTTATGTTAGCCATCTCAGCATAGCCGTTTTCTACTGAATTGCCTCCAAATTGTTCTGAGATAATACATTGTATTTATTTTATATAGCATCTATTTGCCCTGGCAATATATGTTATTCGACTATGTTTATGAATTGTAACCTGAACTTTTCTCATAACTCTGCTGTTTACTTCCATTTTATGTATCATGTTGGATTTTGTAACATTTACATATGCATACATACATACATATGAAAATTCAATTACTTTCCTATTATTACCGTTCTTTAGTTTTCGTCTACTTTATCTTTTGTATTATATCCTTATGTTATCCAGGAGAGAACTAAATTGAAGATATACAAGAAATTAATAAATTAAACAAAAGTGAAAGAGAAAATTTAATTGAATATTTGTTTTAAATTTACGTGTAGATGATACTAAGAATTAATTAGGACTTCTATGCGGCCATGACTGACGAAACGAAAGTATGCTGTACCCGTGGATTAAATAAAGGGTTTAGTTCAAAATTCTGTGCAGATGGGAACAGTAGTCCGAATATATATATATATATTTGTTTTACGGAATATCAACCACTTTTGGGTCATTTACTGCCGAAACATTAATTGTAATGTGTTAGATGTTGGTAATTTTTATTTTTTTTTGTGGAATCTTTTGTTTTATTTTGTATATTTTAATCTCTTTCAGGAATTCAAAAAGATTTTGTTAAATATCTCCCTTAGACTATTCTCTTTGTAATGCTTCATTCGGGCCCGTTTAAAGTTCACACATCCCGTCAGTATATGATGCACTGTGTAGAGCTCCCGACACGTTATGCAAATAGACACCCTTTCTCCTTTTAATGAGTGAGTGATATGAGTGTTACCTATTTGTAGTCTAGTCATTATTACTTCCTTTCTTGACAATTTTTTTTTGTATTTCTTATTCCGATGTTTGGGATTACTTTGAATAGTTTATCTTCTGTGTAGTCCGATTAATTGACATAATACACAGTAACTTATATTCTCCTTCGATTAATATACATCTTCTCTGACACCCTGGGGTTAACGTTGATTTCGATGTGCAATTGCTTTCACTCATCTTTAACTGAATCATTTCAAGTCTTTCTCGACTTACCTGTTTCTTGCCTTCCTTCATTTAAGGAGCCTAACTATATTGTCTCTCCATATTATTTTGAATTATGAAAAATACTGTACTCATTTCGAATGTCAACCACACAGCGCTTTTGTTCTATAAGGATCTGCAGCGTAACGGATAATGTACTAAGTAAAATTCAGTTCTAGGTTCTTTTGGAGGTTGAAGGTTTAATCCTCATGGCGAGTGTTACTCTGAATACAATAGCATATTACTTAGGACTTCTACCTTGTCATGACTAATGGAAAAAGAGCATGCTACTCTCCTGGATTAAATAAAGGGGTCCGTTTAAAATTCTATGCAGTTTGACAGAAAGATTCCCGAGTTAAACAAAACACACATGAAGAAGGTTAATAATTATTTCAATCTAAACATTGTTAGTATAATAACGAAACCGTATATGCATCAGCACAGACCCAAATACATATGTAGGGATGGAAATCAGAAGGAAGAGAAAAGAAGAAATAAAGGTAAAACGCGGGTTTGTTCTATCTCCTATTACCTCTTTCAAGTCGAACTTTGTGAAAATTGTCGTTGTGCAAAGAGAGATCTACGGCATAAGTTTGTTTATTGATTTGTACTGAGAGCCAGCTGTGTCTGGTGCCGTGTACTGAGAGCCAGCTGTGTCTAGTGCCGTGTACTGAGAGACAGCCAACAACAGCGTCACATGAAAATCCAAATAATACACAGCATATATGACGACGATGATAAATTGCAATGAAAGTACCTTGTTGTCCAAAATAACTTCTTTAGAAAGAAACTTTATTTTTCAGCTACAAATGCAAATTGATTGGAGTCACCTTGAAGTGTAATAAACTAAGTTTTACTCGATGTCTAGTAAGTAAAATGAAAAGTGTTTTTGTTACTTTTATTTTAAGGCCACTAACTAACAAAAAAGAACGAATAAAAAAAATCTGGCTTCTGCAGAAAATTTGGGGCTTAATGCAACAAAATGCATTAATGTACAAAACAGATAACCGATAAATCACATGAAACAAAAACATATCCATCAACGTGATTGTTATTTTCGTAAAAAAAAAAAAAAAATTCCCGAATACAGAAATGTAGAATTACTTTTAAAAGGAAATACAAACTATTTTTCTTGAAGGTTCCTGATTGTTTCCTACCTCGGAGCTAAAAATTTAACTCGAAAAACAAAAGTCGATAAAAAGATGTACACTTATTATTTCATGCCAGCCATATTGTTTGAAATGTTTCTGATGCACTCAAATTTCTACATTTTTTATACAGAGGCAAGTATATATATATATATATATATATATATATATATATATATATATATATATATATATATATATATATATATGTGTGTGTGTGTGTGTATATACATGTGTATGTATATATATTTGTATGCATGTATATCCAAATGTTATTTTGATCATCGCTTCAAAATCATCACCTTTTCTGGCATTTCATTCATGGGAAGTGTTTTTTTTTTCTTAAATGAATCTTTGATAAACTTTAACTTTAATGTAATTCAATTGACTTTTTACATGTTGCACTTACATATTTTCATGGTACTAAAATGTTATAGTTTTATCAATATTTATCTTTCTTGAACCTAAAGTTTGTGAGTAATATCAGATCTTAATTTATAGAATACAAGCTTTCTTTCTCTCTCAAAAGATTGTTTATTTATTTTATAAGCAATTATGTGGTGTTTTTAACTTAGTTTTATGCACGTAATAAATATTTAAATAATAAATTATTTATATATATATATATGTTTATTGTTTTTGGGGGAAAGAATTTCAACAAAGTGCTCGATTACAAAGAAAAAACCCCTGTTCGATATAAGAGCTTAATATTTATTTATTTAAAATTGTACAGAAGGTCAGAAAAACATTGGTACCGTCGGTTTCAAGCCTAACGTTAGGGAGACCAGTTAATGGTAAATCGTAAAGAATGTATTTTTAATAAATGTATGTTGTCCTACTGTTTCTAATTGGCATACAAGTTAGAAACATAATAGGACAACATACATTTACTAAAAATATATTAAATAAAAAATTGGAAAATTGGAAAATTGATAATAAAATAAAATATACAGAAATAGAGATAAGCTATAGTTACATAAAAATGAGCATCATTATAAACAATATATGCGGTCCTGTTTTTCCACAAACAGAAAACAACATGGCTGACGAGAGCCTAACATTATTTAGGATTTACCATTATCTGGTCCCCCTTATTTTAGGCTGTAAACCGACGGTACCAATGTTTTCATGACCTTCTGTACAAATTAAATAAATATATCAGTGATGGGACGATTTCAATATTTTTCCCAATTCCGATAAAATTACCGATTCCGATTCCTTATAAATCTCTAAATATTTAACAATAGAGTTTTTATTTATTTCCGATTATCTTAAAAAAAAAATGTTAAATGTGCAGATATTTTCTCAAGCATAAAATACACTTGTGGGGGGGGGGTGATCTATAGATTTTAGTTGCTGTTAATTTCAAATCAATAAATATGTATTTTATTATTACTACCAAAGATGAAAGATTTTGCTTTAAAACAAAATAAAATAAAAAAAAAATCATTTAAAAGAATCGTTTTTGGCATCGGAAAATAGACTAAAATTTCTTCGACTCCAAACGTTTTTCCGATTTCGATTAAACGTTTCAGCACTAATATTTATAAATAATTATAAAACTCTGTGTATCTTGCTTACTTGCATTTTGTCTTCGACTGTCAAGCGATTTCATCTTTTAAAAACGTTATGACAAGTGAATATATATATATAAATTCACTTGTCATACCGTTTTTAAATATATATATATATATATATATATATAATAAAAAATTCAATATAAATTCACTTGTCATACCGTTTATATATATATATATATATATATATATATATATATATATATATATATATATACAGGGTGTCCGTAAAGTTACTATACAGTCTTATTGTTTTATTGCATTATATTTATATTAATAGTTCATATTTATTTTTTTTTACATGTTTATTTAATCAAGCATGCCACGCAAGCTAACTTTGGAAGAGCGCAAATTTATTTTGAAGCGATATTGTACTGTTAATATATTACAGGGTCTCTGTATAGTAACTTGTAAGACTATATAGTAACTTTACGGACACCCTGTATATATATATAGTTTTGATCTCGCTACTATATATTGGGTTTAATATAGTAATTGATAAAGAATTGTCTCTAATAATAAATAGGTAAACTGCACTAATTAAAATACCATGTTTAACTGTATCTTACGACCGGGATACGTTGGGCGGCCTGCTAGTACATATCTACATGCGTGTTTATAAAAAGAAAATCATTTCCAGCGTTCTTCTCTCAATTTATGGTTAATTTTATTATTTATTTAAACTTAGATATTCTTTATTGTGTGTGAAATGATTGAACAATAACCATTTAATTGCCTTCTCTTCGCAAACACACACAGATGGATAGATAGATAGATCGATAGATAGATATATAGATATAAGAAACTTGGTTCTTATTGTTGATCACTTTAAAGTTGAAATATAAAAGTCGGTCACCTGAGCGCGCATGCATAGATCATTATGTTATAATCATTAAATCACTATGGCCGGATGTTACGATATTTAAAAAATAAATGTTAACATTTCAACGATATTTCTCGCGGTTGAGATTGGCCATGAGGTTTATGCCATGCTAATGGAGTCAGGGATGGTTTCATAACCGGGTTCGAATATCCCGACCAGTAGTAATCATGTCACCTTGCACTGATGAAGCACTAGTGTCTAAGTATTAAAAAATTATTACAGTAATATATATATATATATATATATATATATATATATATATATATATATATATATATATATACAATAGCAAAAGTACCCGTCGTTGACTGGGTTCAAAAACAGCCTACAGAAAATGGACTCTGATTTATGAAAGTATGATAGGTTATAAAAAGGAAGGGTTGTTTGGGTTGAATTTTGGGGTATCAAAACCAAAGCAAAATATGATGAAAATAAAAATAAAATAGATAAAACCCATAATTTATTATACCATACCTGTTCACACTGAAACATTTATCACAATATTCTGTGGATCTATATTAAAAAAACCTTGTTAAACTTGTGACATATTTCCATTCTATGGAGGTCAGGTGCGAACGAACACCATAATTTTATTATACCATATTTCTTCAATCTGAAACATAATTATCAAAGTATACTTACGCAGATAGATATGAAAATTCTTTATTAAAGTTTGTGCCTATTTCCATTCTATGAAGGCCAGGCGCGAACGCAGACCCCATAATTTTATTATACCATCTCTATTTAAGTTAAAACATACTTATCAAAGTATTCTTATGTACATCTATATCAAAAACACTTGTAAACGTTTTTTTTTTAATTTTTTATTTCCATACTTTGTGGACCAGGCGCGAACGCAGACCCCACAATTTAATGAACCACCGTTCTGCCAGATCAAACATACCCATTCCTGTGTCTCAATATATCTTCTATCATTATATGTAATCAGTTTTTTAAAATAGTCAACCATATAGGAGCCTATTCGGGACCAGACACAGACACACACAGACAGACATTCAGCTTTATATTATATATATATATATATATATATATATATATATATATATATATGCAATCTTTTTGGTGGTTAAATTTTAAATTCTGTAAAAACAACATATAGACACATATACTCGAATGAAGAATTTATTGTTTGACAAAAGGAAAATATAGAAGGGGTTATGTTAATTTCCTTAATCCATGGATTTGCAATAATGGCTCATATCAGAGGAAATAACCCACCAAACTTATATATTGCTCTATTTTTAAATATTAAGCTTTTCCTTTTTGGCTAGGATCACCTTGAAAGTATTACTTCAAGTAATATCTCTCAGGGTTTTTCATCTGAATTCTATCACTGTCTTATCTCGCTTATATATGCAATCTTCATAAATTCCGTCGTTTGAACACTCTGGATTGTCTAATGTCTAATGCACCCGAATTGAACGTTTATTAGTTGATAATTCCCTTTATTCTCATGGCAATTGTTTGGTATCCCGAAGGTGAAAGCTTAATAAATGGAGTCAAAGGTGGTTTTACAACGGGGTTTGAATATTCCGATTGGCAGGAATTGTAATCATACACAGAGGATTGCGTAAGAATAATAATTATTATTATATATGTATGTATGTATATATATATCGTTCTGCTTGCTGATTATCTACTTTTCATTATTTCTATATCTTATAGCATAGCACACACACACACACACACACACACACACACACACATATATATATATATATATATATATATATATAGCAAGAGAGAGACACACATGCACACACACATATGTCAAGAGAGGGAGACAATCGGATATATATATATATATATATATATATATATAAGTGAACGTGTCTGTGTGTGTGTGTCTGTGTACATTTGCCAACGCAATAACTCTGTCAATTTTCAGTCTACAGACTCGAAATTTGATATACAGGGTGCTGAGATTTGGGAAAATTTTTGTAATCCGTTTTTGGACAGAAATTTGGCTGTTAAGGGGTCAAAGTTCAATTATATGACCTTTGACAACTCTACCAAACTCCTCCGTCAATTTTGGGTCTAAACACTTGAAATTATAATATAGGTTCCTTTGACAGATCTAACTTAACTTGATTTGAGCCCAAAACAATAAATCTTAAGGGGTAATAACAGGGGTCAAAGTTAAAAAAATTGACCTATTTTTTTTGCTCAACATACACCTCCAAACACCCAGGCAACGCCGGGCTGAAATGCTAGTATATATATATATATATATATATATATATATATATATATATATATATATATAGCAAGAGATGGAGACAGACAGATAACATTGTTTTGGGTATAAAGTTAAATTTAAATATGTCATAAAACCGACAAAACAATCTACCATTGTTGTTGTTTGGCTGAAATATTAACTTTAGCTTTGATGTAATTCAATTGAAACGATCAAATTCCTCCTGTACTCTCAGCATCTTAGCTAAACTGAGTTTTTACATGTTTTATTTGCATATTTTCAGGATATCAGATCAGAAGTTATGAAGAGTTTCATCAATATTTATCTTTCTTGAACCAAAAGTTTGTGAGTGATATCAGGTCCTGATTCATTGAATACAAGCTTTCTTGTTATTCTTGAAAGTTTCCAATCTTTAGAAATATATATAAAAAAAGAACACTCTTTAGAACTATATAAAAAAAAAACACTTAATGCACACTCTTTCATTGGAAAACTATCTTGCTAGTCTCTTGCAATGTTATTTTCTTCCAAGAATTAACACTCGTCTTAATATTATTTTAAGGATTATCAGTTGTTTACCATGAAAACCTGTTTTAAAAACAAAACAGTATATAATGGCTCCCCAACAATGTTGATCAAACACAACCTCCATTGTATATAATATATTTGTAACTTTGTTCTATTATTCCAGTCAAGCGTTAAACCTTACTACTCTTCTCATTTGACAAAGCTTTTTCGAGTTAAAAAAAATTTATGAGATCAAAATATTTTTGTTACGTTTCTTTAAAATTTTATGTACGCATTGAGCTCTCTCATCTAAGGTTTCCTACCTTACTGAGCAATATCCTATCAAACCTTTTTAAGAATTCTAAAGGCCGGGCAGTGTCTTGTAAATTATAACTAAGGTAGACAACTAGCGTTTATGCAATTTTCACGACTTCAGCATTCAAGTAATTTATTTGAACTTTTGAAATCACTACTATCTATTGGGTACAATATAATAATCAATAGAAAATTGGCTCCTTAATAATAAATATGAAATCTGCATGAATTAAAATATCATAATTATATTTATTTTACGACTGGGCAATGTCAGCAACCTGCTACGATATATAAAATTGACCATGTCTCTGTGTGTGCAGAACAATCTCTATCAAACTACAATTTTTTAGTCTATGATTTTGAAACATGATATATAGGGAATTCGGACCTGTGGAACAAATTCGATTTGGTTTTCCAAAAAATAGCTGCTAAGGTCCAAATTGAAAAATTGAAACTTGGCAGGCATAAGCCTATTTAAAGTGTAATTACAATGTATACATAAATATATATATTTACGTTTAACTATGTTAATTTTAATGCTTTAATATGCACATTGCCGGCCAACACGGATTAAACTGAAGGAGTAAATTAAAGATTGTCTTTTACGATGTGATTGTATTATTTCTATTGAACTATGTAGCACAATATTACTTTATGAGTATTAATACTTATTAATTTATCTCATTTGCATCAGTTGTATATTTACCATTATGAAATGACATTCAAGGTGAGAACAGTAGTCCAAAAAATTCAAACAATATAAATATATTGGAAATTTGACAATGTTTAAAAAATATATTTTTAATAATGAAGATTATAACAGTTTTATCCCTTGAGCAATATGTGAAGAGTTGCTTCCCTTGTCTGGGTAGAGCGGACGTGTCATTTAAGCGTTTGAATAACTCAGAGTTATCTCCCTTTGATTGTTTATCTAAAAAAGTGTTTTACATGTAATCTGTTTTCGTGTCTGATCATGTAAATAACCAGACATGTTTCTTTTGTGTCTCTGTGTGTAAGTCTAAAAAAACATGTAAAATGTTAATTGATTTATTTCATTTTGTCAATCGTTGATATGACTTCCAATATGTATTTCATTTTCAACAATCAAGTTATGTTTTTAGTTAAGTCATAATTAACTATCAAAGGTTATTAATTAGGCTACATATTATTGCTATTGAAATAGGAATATATATATATATATATATATTTTATATACATGCTGAGGAGTTAAAATTTGACGAATCCACGTCCATGTATAATTATATTTAAAAAAATATATTTCGCTCCCCATATATGAAGACATCATATTAGTGAAGATAAAATTATTCTCAAATAGCATTTAGGTAAAATGCTTTTTCGTATGAATAATTGTATAGATTCAAAAAGTATTGCAAACAAAATAAATAACATTCATAAATAGCAATGCATTCTATAACTAGCAGAGATTAGCTCATTTGTAGATGACCGGTCTTAGTCTTGGTGTTCCTAGTTACAACCCTTGCCAAGTCCAGCAACGCTGAAATACAGTTTTGAAAATTAAACTTTTTGTCTTTATAAGCGTGTCACGTAGCACTGAATTTTACTTTGTACATTATCTGCAATGCTATGGGTCCACACTGTATATATGAGGAATGTTCCAAATTAAATGCCTTCTATTTATTGATTCTGCCTGAATGGATCAGAGAGGGGTGCACATTGAATTTTTCTGATGACTGTACTTATGCATTCCTGACCTGAAAGTATTATCTCTCTGTTATAGATATTGACGGTGTGAGACTCTAAGAAAGACCCCCCCTGTCATGGACGTATATCAGAAGCAGATATGTGTAATTGAATGCATCCATGCAGAAAAAAATTGAACCTATCAACATTCATCGGCGCCTGTTGAACGTTTATGAAGCGAGTGCAATTGACGTCAGCACAGTTAGAAGATGGATTCATTGATTTCAGAGTAGCAACAGATTTGAGTGATAAAGCATACGCTAGACTTTTATGACCAAGGCCTCAAAAGAGGCTGGCAAAAGTCTATTGAGAAAGGTGGTGACTATGTGGAAAAATCAATTCTGGGGCACAAAATGTCGCTCATTTTAATGATATCACTCCTGTCTTTGTAGCTCTGCAACGTTTTAGTTTTTAGTTTAAAATAGAAGGCCTCACTTTTGGAAAGACCTTCCTATTATTGATTCTCATCTAAAAAATTTAGACTTATAAGATATTTTTATGTTACTAGCAGGCCAGCCGGCGTTGCCCGATCGTAAAATAGGCTTAAATATGTTTTGATTTATGCTGATTTTATTTTAATTATTATAGTTCCAATAATCTATTGATTATATTGTATGCAAATATAGCAGTGGCCGCTCGATGTTGTCCGGTCATAATATACGCTTAAATATGATATTTTAATTTATGCAGACTTTGTATATTATTATTATAGAAATAATACTCTATTGATTATTATATTGTACTCAATATGTTGAAGCGATATCAAAAGTTTTTAAAAAAAAAATATGACCTGGGTGCCATCAGCTGAAACCAAAACACAAAGCTCTTCAGCTTTATTAGTTACCGTCTGAGCTTACTACAGATAGATAGGAAATTTTTTAAAAATTCATAAACTGTCACTAGCGGATTAAGCAATGCTTTTGTGCAAACAAATGGAGCTTAGGTGTTTGGAGATTAAGTAACATACCCATCTTAGCAGCAACCGAATAATGTGACGGTTAGGAGTGCTGACTGTCGCCTAGGCGGTCAAGTTTAAAACCTTGCTTTAGGTAATTACTAGTCTACACTGATGAGCTGTGAGACAGTGCAACAGTACTGTATATGGATATATATATATATATATATATATATATATATATATATATATATATTAAAGGAGAACGATTATGGATTTAAGTTAGTTTTTTAAACGAAGTAAAAAAATAATTTATTTGGTTTGAAAAAAAGCAAAAAAATAGACAAATTCACACGGATTCAAGTGTTATCTTCTGAAATTGCTTCTGGGTATTGGGAATCCGTAATGAGTTGCTTTTCAAGTTTTATTAAAATGATTGCGGAACAATCTACACAAGAAGAAGAGAAAGAAAAAAATATGAAAGATGAAGAATGGCGTCGTTACATCATCATTTCCATCTGTGGAATTAAAGGATTTAATTTTTCGATTTCCATAAAGTTACAGATTTTGATAAACTCGCGAAGAAATGGAAGAAGACCATTCGGTGCAACAATTAAATTCTTGTGACAATAACAATTCTTATAAAAAATACCAGATTTGATTAACAGTTATCTTCTTTCTTGAATAATAATTTGAACATGAAAAAAAAAAAAAAAAAAAAAACGCGGATCCTACTTTCTCGACTTCAATATTTCCATGAGCAAAAAAAAAAAAAAAAAAAAAAGCGAGCAAGACAAAAAAAAATAGCCTTAAGCCAAGCAGATATTTTTTTTAGCAAATTTTCTATTAGGAATCAAAATATAATCTTTTTCTAATGATTTGAGATTTCTTTCTAAATAGAAAAGAAATTTTAGAATAATAATATTACTAAACTGATGAATATAATTTTCGATGAGATTACTCAAAGAAATAGTAATTCAACCGTCCTTCTGCCACAGTTGCAAATATAACAGAGCACAGACGACTATATGCAAATGCAAGCGAAATAACGTCACTGGTAAAGAAAAAAAACTATAAAAATGAGAAAGAGGACGATCAAGAAAGAGACGTGAATAATATTCGAAATCACGTAAGAGGCGTGGAGAACATATGAGATCACGTGGGCGGTATCACGCCTGTAACAATGAGTAAATAAAATTGTACAAAAAAGAAAGCGAGTTGAAGTTCTTTCTTATTCTTTGTCTCTTTTGCGACTGAGCATACAACGTGTTGGCTCCCAGACAACATTATGCAAAGAACATATCTTTATCTCACGTGTTTAACATGGAACAGAATTTCTATGAACAAATTTTTTCCAAGGACCTTCCATCTGTAAAACACATTAACACAGGACTGCTTACCTGCAAGCTACAACATGGCCATCTTCGAATTTAATGTTAGGAAAATACTTGCCATAAATGCTTTTCATAAGTAATCAAATCTTGTTCATACTATTCTATAATTTTCAATGTTCTCATAATATTCATCTGACATTCTCTTATCTTACTAATCCTTTACCTCGAGTAGCTTTTAGCCTTCATAAGCGAGGACTCGTTACTAAAATATTAGGCCAAGCAGATATATTCATCTTAAATCAAAACATCTTTTTTTAAAGTGATTTAAGATTGTGTTGTAATATTTTTTTAGAGATATGATGGTATCATTAAAGCAGGTTCGGAGGTTTTACTTATAGACACTGGCGATAGGAACTGACCAATCAAATGGATCCACGTTCTGCTAACAACCAATCAGAAACCGGAATTGCTCCACAAAAATATTGGTTATTTTAGAATTCTCACACATAATTTCTCATGTGCACACAAGAAAGATTTTTGCTCTTTGCCTGCAAAATTTTTAAGTTCAGATCAGCTATCTCATAAAAACCCTTTCATCTCCAGGACTTGAACTGATTAGCCACTCCTCGGAAACTATTGTGAAATTAAACATGGCTTGAATTCAAAAGATGGTTTTACATTTAATTGACGATATTTTTTTGTATAGATTATATATAAAAAAAAAAAATAGTCACTTATTAGTAAGCAAGCTTTATTAATTCCATTCATACATCTAATCTAATATATAAAAGGCTGTATGTCTGTCTGTCTGTCTCCATATTTTCAAACTCTATCTCTACCGAAACTAAAAGTTGCAGAGGGACCTCAAATGATTGGATTTTTTATGGACCATTCTTTTATGGGTCTTTAGTCAGTTAAAATACATTTTAAGGGGTCAAACATAGGTCAAAATTGAGAAAATCGTTATACATTTTGTACATTCATCTCAGTTTATATTTTATTTTTAATCAACTCATATGCATGTTACGTTGGTACAGTGGTAACGTCACCAGCTTTGAATGCTACAGTTTCGGTTTCGATTTTAGCTGATGGTGTCCAAATACTTTTTTTTTTACTTTTGAAATCACGACTCTATAATAATATATACAAAATTTAGAGAAATTAAAATATCATATTTCAGCATATTTTATGCCCGGGCAAAGACACCTCGCGCCTCGCTCGTTACTTTATAGTTTTCATCATTCAATTGTTATTCTATCTATCTCATTAACTATTATCCTCGGGTAGCTTTTGGCCGTGAAAAGTGGTGACTTATCAATAAAAATAAATTTATTTCCAAATATCACTATGGTTTCCGTTCTGCTAGATCTACAGCAGATGTGCTTACAGTTATATCACATAGGATTAGCAAATCTCTCGACGGTGGCAATCTTTCTAGGGCAATTGCTCTTGACATATCTAAGGCCTTTGATAGGGTATGGCATAAAGGTTTACTTCATAAGATCGCTAGCTATGGTATAGCTGGAAAAGTCTTCTCAATTATTAAATCATTTCTTTCTGATAGGTTCATAAGAGTAGTAGTTGAGGAGCAAAAATCAGAAGCTCACAGTATTAATGCCGGTGTCCCTCAGGGGTTCATCCTGGGCCCAACTCTTTTCCTGATGTACATTAATGATCTTCCAAATCACATCCTTACATCATTTGTAGACATTTATGCTGACGACACTACCATTTATGGTAGCACATCTAAGACAGTAAACGACCAAGTTCTCTCCAATTCTCTCTCCTCTGATCTTGAGCACGTAGTACAATGGGGAAAGGAGTGGCTGGTTACTTTTAATGCATTTAAAACCAAGCTTCTCTCCTTACATCATCAACATTCTAATCCACATTTGGCATCAATTGAAATGAATGGCTCTCGTCTTCTGGAGGCCTCAAGTTTTGACAAGCTTCTGGGCTTGACCTTTACTCCTGATCTTAAATGGAACACGTACATCAAATCTGTTGCCAAGGCCGCTGGGAAAATGGTGGGATCTTTCTATCGATCCGGTAAATATCTCACTGCTGATGCTATTCTCTATCTATATAAGAGCCAGGTACGTCCAAGGATGGAGTACTGTTGCCACATCTGGGCAGGAGCTGCTAGAAAGGACTTGTCCTGCCTTGATAGAGTTCAAAATAGACTTCGTAGCCTCGTAGGAGATGTCCGTTTCTCCTCCTTGCAACCTCTATCTCACAGAAGAGATGTTGCGAGTTTGTCTCTGATGTATCGTTATTTTCATGGAAAGTGTTCGACTGAGCTTCAATCTATGGTCCCCCCTCGCCAAACTTTCACAAGAAACACTCGTCTAGCTATAAACACTATCAATAATTCCCCCCACTCTTTATCTGTGCCTAAACCTAAACATAGATTCCATGAACAAAGCTTCTTTCTTAGAACTGCACGCCTGTGGAATTGTCTTCCGTTTTCCTGCTTTCCGGCTGACTACAATATGGTTGTGTTCAAGTCTAAAGTAAATAAGTTCTTGATGAGCCGTTCCATATAAGTTATCAAATTTACCAAATTTTCATTACTAAATCATTACTATATTGTCCAATTTCTACTGTACACTCTTTAACCCTTATCCTTGAGTGGCCTCTGGGCCTTGATAATGTGGTGATGCCTATGTAAAAAAAAAAATAAAATAAAATAAAAAATATCAAATTAGTTTAAAACTTACCATATTTTTATTATAATTCACCCCAAACAAGACACGGTGTCACTTAGACGTAGCAGCTGCTATTTGCGATCATATCTACAGGGACACTATGTAGGAAGTTGAGTAGCAAGATATTTGTTTACATTACACTTGAACTTCTGCATATTAGTACAATTAGGGGAACAGGAAATAAGGGCTTAGAAAGTAGAAAGTTTTGCAGCATCTAAGGATCTCTACAATGAAAGGGTGGGATTTTACTGCTTTTTAGGTTAGTCGAGCATGTTTACGTCAAGGGTGCACAAGTGCTACCAGTTCTTTACAGCATATTCCATTGATAAGATTTTAGAATGCATATCTCACTCTGAGATGTCTGTTTACATTACATTTAAACTTGTGCAGGTTAATGCAGTCAAGGAAGTAGGAAACGGGGAGGGAATTCCAAAATCTAGCAGTCCAAGAGAATAAACTAATAGAGTAGAAGGTTTTTTTTTTTTTGCATCTAGGGACTTTAACAAGGTGGGATTTTGCATCAGAGCACATTCCATGAAAGCATATGAGAAACAAACACAGGGATGCAACATGTGGTGAAAGGACAAAAGTTGGAGCTCGACTGATTGCAGAGTTATAGGAGCTTATCACATGAACTTACAATTTGTAACAAAAAAACTCAATAAATGAACAAAAAACAAACATATCAGTGTTGAACATTCCAAAACCAAATATATAGTTATTTTTTTCTTTCATATATAAATGAGCCTGTGTGTGTGTGTGTTTGGAACGGTCTCTACTAAACTTTCGGTCAATTTTTGGTCTACCGACCTGAAACCTGATATGTAGGGGATTTGGACTTGTGGAACAAATTTAATTTAGTTTTTAGCTCGTAAAAAAGGGTCCAAATTAAAAAAAAAAATTTTTTCGAACTTGCTAGGCATAAATTGACTCAATTCCAGTACAGAAGCTGAAAATGAAAAATTGAAACAATTAAAATGAAGAAGGTCCGAAACTCTGAAAGTTTTTGAACAAGTGAACTAGATTGACACTCTTCATTAAAAACGTTTACAGAACTTTAATTTCTTTTGTTTTCTCTTGTCAATTAGAAAAGTTTAATTAGTGAGAATTTCATCTCATACAGGTAATTAGTGTAAGAAAGAACTCTATTTCGATTGCAGGGGGGGGGGTCATCACTTTTCTTGATTTTTTTTTTCAAATTTTGGACATAAAACAAAAAATATCAGAATGGAGAAAAACCTTTTTAGAATAAAAAATAATAATTTCTTACAAATAAAACAAAATTAAAAAAAAAGGTATTTAATTTCGCATTTAAAACTTCATTTCAAGCCATTGTCTGACAAGAATCTACCGTATCTTCATTATGAGTTTTGCACCTTTGCGGCATTTTTAAGAAATAGAATAATTATTTTTCTTTATTGGCATTAATTTTCACGCTGATAGCCACAATAATGAAAAAAAAAATTCATAGTAATAATAATAGTATTTAGTTTTTTAGTTTCTTTAAAGGTTCCAGTTTCTTCAACTTGTCGAAAGTAAATTATATTCCTAAATTGCTGAAATAAAACGCAAGTTATTTTGTATTATTTGAGTTTTTCGGACTATTGTTCTCACAACGTTTCAGTCGATGTAACTTCCAAACAACCTCATATGTTGTTTCTGAATTTATGAGATGAGGATTGGTTATTCGTATTATTTGGATTCATCGGACTACTGTTCTCATCTTGAGTATGATTTTCACAACGTTTCGGTCGAGGTAACCTCCGACCTTCTTAAAGTATATCTTATCACAAGCACCTGTGGTGCAGTGGTTAGAGTATGTGGAAAAATCAATTGTAAAAGTGATATTCTCCTGAAGTTTGAAGGTTCAATTTCCAGTATAGGCGACCGAAAAATGCAATTGTGTATTACTTAGTATTGTATATTGTATAGGATGGGTTCATATTTAAGGATGACAAGGACATACATAACGGGACTCATGTAATACAGACATAACGATAGTGATGAGGAGGGAGTGAAGACATATATGTTACAGTTCTTTGAACACATATTAGAGGAGAGGGTGATATGATGCACAGTTCTTAACACAGAGGAGGGTTGGTTGGTTGTTTTTGTTTTATGGCATATCAACCCTTTTCAGGTTATTTAATGCTGAATCCAGTGATGTTGAAGAAAATTTTTTTAATAGAATATATTTGTTTTTTTTTTTCAAGTCGGTTTCTATGTAACCCATAGTTGGGGCCCTAACAAGTACTACCACTCTGAGTCAGAGTGGACCTAGGAGCAATGGCAATTAAGGGGTGGCTCCACACTCCCCAAACCACGCAAACTGGGACCTCACCATCGGATATAGTTTAAGGTCATATTCAGGACCCGCACAGAGGAGGGAGATATATAATCTTGGAAGGGTTACACAATGTTCATTATAAGATGATAAACACAATTACCTTTCGTTCGTGATGAAGGATGACGCAACATAATGATGTTACACCATAATGATGACTTCTTTATTCATCTGATCGGCCGGTCGATGACGTCAGGAATTCAATTAGTTTGGCTACATTGATTTACTCCTCTCTTCTCGCCTCCAAGGGGCTCTGACTCCAACAGATCAACTGACTGCCAATTGACTGACTCTCAACTCTCTGACTCTTTGATCCTATATTGAGAATCTCCCTTTGTCTATGACGTCAGAAGTGTGTTTTCAAACATGACTAATTTTCATGTGGCTATGCATATGTCTGTCCAAAACACACTTTTGGCAAACAAAAGAATCCTCAATTATACTCTAACCTATTTTTTAACAATATATTTTTAATTTGCATTGTTCATTCTTTCAGCTGACATTTCAATATTCCAATTTCTAAACGAATGGACAATCAACTCTTTTTCCGATATAAACAATATTTAACTCTTCTAATAGAATTTAACCATAGACTAAATTTCTAACATTCCATTTCTTAACCTTCCCTACAGGGTTCGATTCTCGGCTTATCTTAATCTCATTTTCACTTATCTGATATTCTTCTTATTTACATGGAAAGAGGACAGCCCTTTTTCCATGTAACACTTAGGACCTCTATCTAGTCATGGCTGACGAAACAAGAGCATACTACCTCCTTAGCAAATGACCTCCAGACCTGCTCTCTCTAAATAATCACGAGAAGCCTTCCCAACCATCGATATCCATGACAAATAACACCCTAACTGATAATTCTTCTTTCTAACTCCTCGATTTAACATTCACAGGTAATATGAACGAGAACAAATATATTGAGGACATTGCAAAGGCTGCTGCAAAGAAGATGAGATCCCTCTATCGTGCTAGAACATTGCTTACACCTTAGAGTATCCTGTACCTCTACAAAGCAACCATTCACCCATGCATCTACTGCTAGTCTTTTCCTCTTGGATAGGGTCCAAAGAGTCTCTAATCAAATAAGTCCAGCTTTGTTAACTAAGCTCCAACTCCTGCCTCATCGCCGCAGTGTTGCATCCCTTTAGCCGTTTTACATACATTTTAATGGAATGTGATCTGATGAACTCATTGCACTTGTTCCCCCTCGACGTAAATACCACCGACAAAACCGCTTAGCAACAAAGTCAAACTCCTTCACTGTTGATGTCCCTAAATGCCAGAAAGCCTTCTAGGCTAATAGATTTTTCTCCTCAAACAGCTATACTTTGGAACTCTCTTCCTGCTAGGTGCTTCTTTTTCTGTACTCCTATGCAGAAGTTTAAATGTAATGTAAACTAATATCTTGTTCATCTTCTCTAAAGATGGTTTTAAATAGTAGCCCCTTATGTCCAAGTAGCAATGTGACTTGTGAACGCAAGTAAAAAAAAAAAAATGCAATAAATAATAATCAGATCTAAATAAGAATATTCTAGTGATAAACGATTCAACCATTTCTGCAGATGATACTAAGAATACAATTATGAATTTAAAATTTTTTCTTGGTCATGGCTGACCGGACCAGATCAAACTACATTTTGGATCAAATAAAGGGTTGTATTCACTTCCATAGAGACTTTTGCATTTGCCAATAATAATTCACAAAATTCAACAGGACACACCTGAAGAAGGTCGGAGGTTACATCTGCCGAAATGTTGTGAAAATAACATCCAAGATGAGAACATTCCTCCGAATAATCGAAGTAGTATATAGTACTTTTTTTTAATTAATTGGAATTGATTATTGAGATGACTATTATTTATTGATTTGTTTATTGCGGACTATTATCCTCATCTATTAGTTATTGTTTCATGACGTTTTAGCCAGCTATGACGAAGGCCAGAAAAATAGTTGGCCGAAACGTTGTGAAACAACAAGTAAACATGGTTGTGACTTGCAATAAATAGTGGGTTGTTTATGACAACTGGCGATGGTTAGATGCTGACGATGGTCTATGACATTTCCCGAAGCCAGAGTTGTACCAAAAGGTCATGCCGACTTTTGGTGATCTGTGACCGGTCTCATCTATTGCAGTTTTTTTTTTAATGAAAGCGAAACTATTATGGTGGAGAAGTACTGCCAACAAATGGATGAAATGCATCAGAAACTTCGACAATAACACTTACTCATCAGGAATTTGCTTATGTTGGACTTGAAGACATCCAAGTTGTAGTCAGGTGGGAAACAGGCACAAACGGAAGAGTTCCATAGGCGTGCACTTCTAAGAAAGAAGCTTTATTCATGGAATCTACGTTTTGATTTAGGCACAGATAAAGAGTGGGGAAAATTACTAACAGTGGTTTCAGCTAGACGGGTGTTTTTCATGAAAGATAGGCGGAGGGGGGACCAGAGATTGGAGCTCGGACGAGCACTTGCCATACTACTAAATCGACACCGCAGTAGTTAAACGAATTGGACTATGAAACTGCCTCATCTGCCATACTCTCCTGACGTTTCACCTACTGATTACCACTTTTTCAAGCATCTCGAAAACTTTCTGAGTGATAAATGCTTCAAAAACGCCTTCAGCAACTTCATCGCCACCAGAACGCAAGATTTATTAACGTTACTGGCATAAATACACTTGCTTTTCGTTGGCAAAAGTGTGTTGATTCTGATGGTGCTTAATTCGATCGATAAAGTCTTGTTTGAGCAGAGATATGTTCATTTGAATTTAAAAGTTAAAAACCGCAATAACTTTCTTGTCAACCGGATATTGTTAGACTAAAAATACAAAAACTAACTTTTCTTCTCTGCTGCTTGTAAAGGCCAAACAACTCTTTCCTGTTTTTTAGGGGGGGGGAGAATAACAACAACAGACACATCGAAAGTTTCAAAGCATTAACGTGTTAGAGAACTGCATTAGAAATAAAGTTCTATTAACTTTGGAAAAGTGACAGGAATTAAGTGCCTGCAAGGATTTGTGGCATTAATTCCTCCGCTTTAAATGGCCAAGGAAAGAGAAAAGACTTATTTCCTGTGTAAAACATATTATTCATGCACTTACGTTAAGTTATATAAACAAGATTGAATTGGCACATCTTCAGAATTATCCAATCTATGAATTTAGTAAAGTCGAGTGTGACAGACTAACGGAAATGCTATTTCAAACTAATGTGTCAGACTGATGGTAATGCTATTTCAAAGTCGAGTGTGTCAGACAGACTGACAGAAATGCTATTTCAAGCTAGAGTGTACCAGAGTTACAAAAATGCTTTTGCCAAATCGAGTGTGACAGACTAGCGGAAATCCTATTTAAATCGAGTGTGACAGATTAGCGGAAATCCTATTTAAATCGAGTGTGACAGACTAGTGGAAATCCTATTTAAATCGAGTGTAACAGACTAGAGGAAATCCTATTTAAAACTCGAGTAGCTGAGAACATTCTAGTAGCTATGACCTAACAGAAGCGCCTCAGATGAACGACAATAAACACACCTCATGAAGGAGTAAGTACTATCCTGGAGGATGCATTCTCTGGAACTGAACTGCTTCATATTTCATTCCGGTAGTAAAGAGTCTGACTGATGACCATGTGTTGCCAGAATGGTGTCAAGATGAACCTAAAGCACTGCACCTATAGCAAACATTTCATCAAACTTTAATTGTGATTTCATGCTGAAATAAAATAATGGATTCACCCTAATTGAGAGCATAATGAATGATGTTTTCATTAGATATTACAGAGATGTAGGGGAAAACACCACTCTTTTCCCTCGATAGATCCACTTACTCTTTATAATTTTAACTGTTTAGCCACGGAATATCAAGTACTTTTATTTACAAGGGAGTCACCGCTCATGAAGGCCTGAAGGCCACTTAAGGATAAGGATTAATAATTGTAAAATGGGTCAATGAGACAACACTGTAATTATTGGTTGTGAAAGAAATTTGGTAAAATTGGATTATTTCAGAGGGTGGCTAAACAAGAACTTATTTACATGGAACTTGAAAATGGCCATGTCCTAATCAGCTAGAAAGCGGTCCAACAATATAGAGTTCCACAGGTCGGCAGTTTTAGGAAAGAAACTTTTAGTTTTAGGTACAGGTAAAAAGTATGAGAAATTGTTGCTAGTGGTTGTAGCTAGACAAGTATTTGTTGTGAATGTGTTGCAGGGATAAGGACATAGATTGAAGGTCAGTTGAGCACTTGCCATGAAAATAACGATAGAATAGATATAGACTCACAACGTCTCTTCTGAGGAAAAAAAGTTGCAAGAGGAAAGGACATCACTCACTAGCTTTCGAAGCCGGTTCTGAACCTAATCCAAGAAAAAAAAAGAGTGCTTTCCAGCAGATGTGGCAACAGTAATCCATATTACAATGTATTTGGCTCTTATACAGATAGTGCATTTCGTCGGAACTACAATACTTTCTGGGGCAATAGAATGATTCTACCATTTTCCAAGCAATTTTGGCAACAGATTTGCTATAAGTTTTCTATTCATTTCTATTTGTGTCTTTAACATGCATCAGTGAGAATTGAACCCAGGTCTCCATTTCGTTAGGCAACACTAATCATTCTCTTTTGGTATTTTTTGATGAAAAAAAGTTGAGTCCGTGATAGATTCAACTCGTATTGAACCATAACTATTCAGTTGAATCCCTAGACCTCAGTTTAGCGGGGGTTTTTTGTTTGTTTTTACTCAACGCCATAACTATTTCTTTCAAGTCAAAAGTTGATACATATTTTCCTTTAGAAGGGCTTAATTAAGATCAATTAAAAAAAAAAGTCTCAAATAAATTTGTTAATATTTGTCAATCAAAAAAAAAAGAAAGTTGAGTCAGTGAAAGATTGAACTTGTGTTGAACCATAATTATTCAGTTGAACCCCTACATCTCAGTCTAATGTTTTGTTGTTAATTTTGGCTCAACATCATGTCTATTTCTTTTAAGTCAAAAGTAGATATATTTTGGTTTAGAAGCGCGGGGGTGGGGGGGGCATTGAATCGGGATCAGATTGTAAAAAGAAAAAGGTCTGAAATGAATTTATTAGTATTTTTCAATGTAAAAAAAGAATTCTTTGCGAGTGAATATTCCCTTGGTTGAAAATATTTTGATCAAAACCATTTTTTTTTTGTATTCTTCACAATTTGTTTGAATAAATGAATAATTTGACGAATTATATTTATATGTGTGTGTATAAATATTTATAAAATATTAGAATACTCGTTGAAAAATAAAATTGAATAAATGATTTATAGAAATAAGAAGTATCTAAAAAAATGTCAAAAGTGCTCAATGCAGATTGATATGAATTCTATGTAGAGAGAACAGATATAAAAAGGAGAGAGGAAAGGAGAAAGAAAGAGTGAGAGAAAATTAGAGAAATGTAAAAAAAAAAAAAAAAGAGAGAGAGAGAGAGAGAAAGAAAGATAAAGAGATTTGACATAGAAAGCTAGAGGGGATGGGAAGAGAAAGAGAAAAATAAACTAGGCAAGAGAGAGCTGAAAAAGTGGAAGAGAGGTTGGTTGTTTTTGTTTTACGGTATATCAACCCTTTTCTGGTTATTTAACGCCGAATCCAGTTATTTTGAAGAAAAAATTTTTATAGAATATTTTTTTTTAGTCGGTTTCTATTTAACCCATAGTTGGGACCCTAACAGTTACTAGCAATCTGGGTCAGAGTGGACCTGGGAGCAATGGCAATTAAAGGGTGGCTCCACACTCCCCAAAGCCCGCAACTATGGGCCTCACCATCGGATATAGTTTAAGGTCATATTCATGACCAGTGGAAGAGAGACGAAGAGAGCGAAAAAAGTGAAAGAGATAGAGAGAAAAAAAGCAGGAAAGAGATAGAATGAACAAAAGAGGAAGAGAGAGAGAGAGAGGGCGAAAAGTGGAAAAATATAGAAAGCGAAAATGTTAAAGAGAAATAGAGAGAGCGAGGAAAGTGGAAGAGGAATAGGGAAAGCGAAAAAGTGGAAGAGGAATAGGGAAAGCGAAAAAGTGGAAGAGATAGAAACTGACCAAAAAATAAAGTGAGCGAAAGAGAGAGAGAGAGCGAAATAAAGTGAGAGAGAGAGAAAGAGTGAAATAAAAATGAAGAAAGAGGGAGAAATAAAAGAGGATCAAGATTAAGAGGGCGAGGAAGTGAAGAGAAAGAGGGCGAAAGTTTCACAAGAGTGACGAATGGAATGTGCAATCTAAAGTGTAAATAAAACTTGTATTTATTTCCATCAGTAAACACAAAATCAACACTCGTAGAGCACATAAAAATGCTCTTCAGGAACAAAGCTCTGATTGAGTCTAAGGATGATTAAAGAAAGGTTCAATGTTATATATATATATATATATATATATATATATATATATATATATATATACACCATGATCATACAATTTTATTTCAACACCAGAACAGTGACCCGACGTTGCACTGGACTGAATAAGGACCAACAAAGGTTCAACACCATACTTTTAATGGAATTGAAATCGGTGAAAATGCTGATTTTTCCATCAAATCGATTGATTACTTACTCTAGTTGAGGACCCACTGGGGTGAACTGGGAGGAAATTCTCATACCTTCCTGCAGTGACAGCCCACAAGACATTGTAGTCTACATTGCACTGTAGGGAATATATTGTTGATTTTATCAATTATTTTTATATAAAGGCTTGAATTAAAGTTTAAAATTCAAAAGTCAAGAATCACAGTTCAATAGTGTCCTAACAGAAGCGCCTATTTCGAAAGCGCTCCTGTCTTATCAAAGAACTTCCTGCTGATTTTTTGAAGTAAAGTTTAATATGCAAAACTCAAGTATTATGGTTCAGTTGTGTTCTTAACAGAAACATACATTTCAAACACACCCCTGTGTGTTATTTTATTATTTCATATGTCGGGCTTTTCAGTTTGTGTGACAATAAAACTTCTCAAATGCACTTGTGATGTTAGGGTGTATATGGGTGTTAACTTTGGTCGAAATCGGGCTGTTCCTTCTTTAATCGAATTTTTCCGATTATCTATTTATGATTTTCAATACTTATCAGAGACATTCCGATACAAAACCTATCTAAGAACAGTCTCAGACACAAAGTACTTTTGCGTGAAACTTCCAAAAATCGGCCCAGCTGTTTTTGCGTCATATAAAGAACGAGCTCACGCACATAAAAGATGCTTTTAGTATATAAGTAGAGAAAATAAGATATAACATGGAAGAAAACACGCAATTCCAATATAGAAACCACAGAATACACGAAAGTTGTTTGTAATATAAAACATGTTTATCAAACTACATAATTTTATTTCTACATAATGAATCTATTAAGGAAGAAGTATACTACTTAAATATAGAAACAAAGGGTGCGCAGTTAAGTTGCAACAAAAATGCGTTTATAATTCTGGATTTTTTAGAGGAGGTATGATTATTCGTATTATTTGGATTAATTGGGCTAATGTTCTCATCTTGAGCGTCATTTGCATAACGTTTCGATTGATGTAACCTCCAACCTTCTTCAGGTGTAAAACTCGCCATGTTTGATACTGGTAAAAGTGTAACTCTATATTCCGAGGTTTCGCATTTAGTTCCAATTGAAAGGAAAAATAAAAAATAAGTTCAATAAAAATCACCCCCCCCCAAAAAAAAACAAAAAAAAATAAAACAAACACTATAATAATATCTTCTAGTTTTTTGTTTGATATTTTTGGTTTATATTAATTTTAATTTTACAACTAGAAACTAAATACGAAACCTCGGAATATAGAGTTACTCGTTTACTAATATAAAACATGGCATCTTTTATAACTAAAGAAAGTCAGAGGTTACATCGACAGAAACGTTGTGAAGAAAGTCAGAGGTGAAAGGTTGTGAAGAAAGTCAGAGGTGAAACGTTGTGAAGAAAGTCAGAGGTGAAACGTTGTGAAGAAAGTCAGAGGTGAAACGTTGTGAAGAAAGTCAGAGGTGAAACGTTGTGAAGAAAGTCAGAGGTGAAACGTTGTGAAGAAAGTCAGAGGTGAAACGTTGTGAAGAAAGTCAGAGGTGAAACGTTGTGAAGAAAGTCAGAGGTGAAACGTTGTGAAGAAAGTCAGAGGTGAAACGTTGTGAAGAAAGTCAGAGGTGAAACGTTGTGAAGAAAGTCAGAGGTGAAACGTTGTGAAGAAAGTCAGAGGTGAAACGTTGTGAAGAAAGTCAGAGGTGAAACGTTGTGAAGAAAGTCAGAGGTGAAACGTTGTGAAGAAAGTCAGAGGTGAAACGTTGTGAAGAAAGTCAGAGGTGAAAGGTTGTGAAGAAAGTCAGAGGTGAAAGGTTGTGAAGAAAGTCAGAGGTGAAACGTTGTGAAGAAAGTCAGAGGTGAAACGTTGTGAAGAAAGTCAGAGGTGAAAGGTTGTGAAGAAAGTCAGAGGTGAAACGTTGTGAAGAAAGTCAGAGGTGAAAGGTTGTGAAGAAAGTCAGAGGTGAAAGGTTGTGAAGAAAGTCAGAGGTGAAAGGTTGTGAAGAAAGTCAGAGGTTAAAGGTTGTGAAGAAAGTCAGAGGTGAAAGGTTGTGAAGAAAGTCAGAGGTGAAAGGTTGTGAAGAAAGTCAGAGGTGAAAGGTTGTGAAGAAAGTCAGAGGTGAAAGGTTGTGAAGAAAGTCAGAGGTGAAAGGTTGTGAAGAAAGTCAGAGGTGAAAGGTTGTGAAGAAAGTCAGAGGTGAAAGGTTGTGAAGAAAGTCAGAGGTGAAAGTTGTGAAGAAAGTCAGAGGTGAAAGTTGTGAAGAAAGTCAGAGGTGAAAGGTTGTGAAGAAAGTCAGAGGTGAAACGTTGTGAAGAAAGTCAGAGGTGAAACGTTGTGAAGAAAGTCAGAGGTGAAAGGTTGTGAAGAAAGTCAGAGGTGAAAGGTTGTGAAGAAAGTCAGAGGTGAAAGGTTGTGAAGAAAGTCAGAGGTGAAAGGTTGTGAAGAAAGTCAGAGGTGAAAGGTTGTGAAGAAAGTCAGAGGTGAAAGGTTGTGAAGAAAGTCAGAGGTGAAAGGTTGTGAAGAAAGTCAGAGGTGAAACGTTGTGAAGAAAGTCAGAGGTGAAACGTTGTGAAGAAAGTCAGAGGTGAAACGTTGTGAAGAAAGTCAGAGGTGAAACGTTGTGAAGAAAGTCAGAGGTGAAACGTTGTGAAGAAAGTCAGAGGTGAAACGTTGTGAAGAAAGTCAGAGGTGAAACGTTGTGAAGAAAGTCAGAGGTGAAACGTTGTGAAGAAAGTCAGAGGTGAAACGTTGTGAAGAAAGTCAGAGGTGAAACGTTGTGAAGAAAGTCAGAGGTGAAACGTTGTGAAGAAAGTCAGAGGTGAAACGTTGTGAAGAAAGTCAGAGGTGAAACGTTGTGAAGAAAGTCAGAGGTGAAACGTTGTGAAGAAAGTCAGAGGTGAAAGGTTGTGAAGAAAGTCAGAGGTTAAAGGTTGTGAAGAAAGTCAGAGGTGAAAGGGTGTGAAGAAAGTCAGAGGTGAAAGGGTGTGAAGAAAGTCAGAGGTGAAAGGTTGTGAAGAAAGTCAGAGGTGAAAGGTTGTGAAGAAAGTCAGAGGTGAAACGTTGTGAAGAAAGTCAGAGGTTAAAGGTTGTGAAGAAAGTCAGAGGTGAAAGGTTGTGAAGAAAGTCAGAGGTGAAAGGTTGTGAAGAAAGTCAGAGGTGAAAGGTTGTGAAGAAAGTCAGAGGTGAAAGGTTGTGAAGAAAGTCAGAGGTGAAAGGTTGTGAAGAAAGTCAGAGGTGAAAGGTTGTGAAGAAAGTCAGAGGTGAAAGGTTGTGAAGAAAGTCAGAGGTTAAAGGTTGTGAAGAAAGTCAGAGGTGAAACGTTGTGAAGAAAGTCAGAGGTGAAACGTTGTGAAGAAAGTCAGAGGTTAAACGTTGTGAAGAAAGTCAGAGGTGAAACGTTGTGAAGAAAGTCAGAGGTGAAACGTTGTGAAGAAAGTCAGAGGTGAAACGTTGTGAAGAAAGTCAGAGGTGAAACGTTGTGAAGAAAGTCAGAGGTGAAACGTTGTGAAGAAAGTCAGAGGTGAAACGTTGTGAAGAAAGTCAGAGGTGAAACGTTGTGAAGAAAGTCAGAGGTGAAACGTTGTGAAGAAAGTCAGAGGTGAAAGGTTGTGAAGAAAGTCAGAGGTGAAAGGTTGTGAAGAAAGTCAGAGGTGAAAGGTTGTGAAGAAAGTCAGAGGTGAAAGTTGTGAAGAAAGTCAGAGGTGAAAGGTTGTGAAGAAAGTCAGAGGTGAAACGTTGTGAAGAAAGTCAGAGGTGAAACGTTGTGAAGAAAGTCAGAGGTGAAAGGTTGTGAAGAAAGTCAGAGGTGAAAGGTTGTGAAGAAAGTCAGAGGTGAAAGGTTGTGAAGAAAGTCAGAGGTGAAAGGTTGTGAAGAAAGTCAGAGGTGAAAGGTTGTGAAGAAAGTCAGAGGTGAAAGGTTGTGAAGAAAGTCAGAGGTGAAAGGTTGTGAAGAAAGTCAGAGGTGAAAGGTTGTGAAGAAAGTCAGAGGTGAAAGGTTGTGAAGAAAGTCAGAGGTGAAAGGTTGTGAAGAAAGTCAGAGGTGAAAGGTTGTGAAGAAAGTCAGGTGAAAGGTTGTGAAGAAAGTCAGAGGTGAAAGGTTGTGAAGAAAGTCAGAGGTGAAACGTTGTGAAGAAAGTCAGAGGTGAAAGGTTGTGAAGAAAGTCAGGTGAAAGGTTGTGAAGAAAGTCAGGTGAAAGGTTGTGAAGAAAGTCAGAGGTGAAAGGTTGTGAAGAAAGTCAGAGGTGAAAGGTTGTGAAGAAAGTCAGGTGAAAGGTTGTGAAGAAAGTCAGGTTAAAGGTTGTGAAGAAAGTCAGAGGTTAAAGGTTGTGAAGAAAGTCAGAGGTGAAACGTTGTGAAGAAAGTCAGAGGTGAAAGGTTGTGAAGAAAGTCAGGTGAAAGGTTGTGAAGAAAGTCAGGTGAAAGGTTGTGAAGAAAGTCAGAGGTGAAAGGTTGTGAAGAAAGTCAGAGGTGAAAGGTTGTGAAGAAAGTCAGAGGTTAAAGGTTGTGAAGAAAGTCAGAGGTGAAAGGTTGTGAAGAAAGTCAGAGGTGAAAGGTTGTGAAGAAAGTCAGAGGTGAAAGGTTGTGAAGAAAGTCAGAGGTGAAAGGTTGTGAAGAAAGTCAGAGGTGAAAGGTTGTGAAGAAAGTCAGAGGTGAAAGGTTGTGAAGAAAGTCAGAGGTGAAAGGTTGTGAAGAAAGTCAGAGGTTAAAGGTTGTGAAGAAAGTCAGAGGTGAAAGGTTGTGAAGAAAGTCAGAGGTTAAAGGTTGTGAAGAAAGTCAGAGGTGAAAGGTTGTGAAGAAAGTCAGAGGTTAAAGGTTGTGAAGAAAGTCAGAGGTGAAAGGTTGTGAAGAAAGTCAGAGGTTAAAGGTTGTGAAGAAAGTCAGAGGTGAAAGGTTGTGAAGAAAGTCAGAGGTGAAAGGTTGTGAAGAAAGTCAGAGGTGAAAGGTTGTGAAGAAAGTCAGAGGTGAAAGGTTGTGAAGAAAGTCAGAGGTGAAAGGTTGTGAAGAAAGTCAGAGGTGAAAGGTTGTGAAGAAAGTCAGAGGTGAAAGGTTGTGAAGAAAGTCAGAGGTGAAACGTTGTGAAGAAAGTCAGAGGTGAAAGGTTGTGAAGAAAGTCAGGTGAAAGGTTGTGAAGAAAGTCAGAGGTGAAAGGTTGTGAAGAAAGTCAGAGGTGAAACGTTGTGAAGAAAGTCAGAGGTGAAACGTTGTGAAGAAAGTCAGGTGAAAGGTTGTGAAGAAAGTCAGGTGAAAGGTTGTGAAGAAAGTCAGAGGTGAAAGGTTGTGAAGAAAGTCAGAGGTGAAAGGTTGTGAAGAAAGTCAGGTGAAAGGTTGTGAAGAAAGTCAGGTGAAAGGTTGTGAAGAAAGTCAGAGGTTAAAGGTTGTGAAGAAAGTCAGAGGTGAAACGTTGTGAAGAAAGTCAGAGGTGAAAGGTTGTGAAGAAAGTCAGGTGAAAGGTTGTGAAGAAAGTCAGGTGAAAGGTTGTGAAGAAAGTCAGAGGTGAAAGGTTGTGAAGAAAGTCAGAGGTGAAAGGTTGTGAAGAAAGTCAGAGGTTAAAGGTTGTGAAGAAAGTCAGAGGTGAAAGGTTGTGAAGAAAGTCAGAGGTGAAAGGTTGTGAAGAAAGTCAGAGGTGAAAGGTTGTGAAGAAAGTCAGAGGTGAAAGGTTGTGAAGAAAGTCAGAGGTGAAAGGTTGTGAAGAAAGTCAGAGGTGAAAGGTTGTGAAGAAAGTCAGAGGTGAAAGGTTGTGAAGAAAGTCAGAGGTGAAAGGTTGTGAAGAAAGTCAGAGGTGAAAGGTTGTGAAGAAAGTCAGAGGTTAAAGGTTGTGAAGAAAGTCAGAGGTTAAAGGTTGTGAAGAAAGTCAGAGGTTAAAGGTTGTGAAGAAAGTCAGAGGTGAAAGGTTGTGAAGAAAGTCAGAGGTGAAAGGTTGTGAAGAAAGTCAGAGGTGAAAGGTTGTGAAGAAAGTCAGAGGTGAAAGGTTGTGAAGAAAGTCAGAGGTGAAAGGTTGTGAAGAAAGTCAGAGGTGAAAGGTTGTGAAGAAAGTCAGAGGTGAAAGGTTGTGAAGAAAGTCAGAGGTTAAAGGTTGTGAAGAAAGTCAGAGGTGAAAGGTTGTGAAGAAAGTCAGAGGTTAAAGGTTGTGAAGAAAGTCAGAGGTTAAAGGTTGTGAAGAAAGTCAGAGGTGAAACGTTGTGAAGAAAGTCAGAGGTGAAAGGTTGTGAAGAAAGTCAGAGGTGAAAGGTTGTGAAGAAAGTCAGGTTAAAGGTTGTGAAGAAAGTCAGAGGTGAAAGGTTGTGAAGAAAGTCAGAGGTGAAAGGTTGTGAAGAAAGTCAGAGGTGAAAGGTTGTGAAGAAAGTCAGAGGTGAAAGGTTGTGAAGAAAGTCAGAGGTGAAACGTTGTGAAGAAAGTCAGAGGTGAAAGGTTGTGAAGAAAGTCAGAGGTGAAAGGTTGTGAAGAAAGTCAGAGGTGAAAGGTTGTGAAGAAAGTCAGAGGTGAAAGGTTGTGAAGAAAGTCAGAGGTTAAAGGTTGTGAAGAAAGTCAGAGGTGAAAGGTTGTGAAGAAAGTCAGAGGTTAAAGGTTGTGAAGAAAGTCAGAGGTTAAAGGTTGTGAAGAAAGTCAGAGGTGAAACGTTGTGAAGAAAGTCAGAGGTGAAAGGTTGTGAAGAAAGTCAGAGGTGAAAGGTTGTGAAGAAAGTCAGGTGAAAGGTTGTGAAGAAAGTCAGAGGTGAAAGGTTGTGAAGAAAGTCAGAGGTGAAACGTTGTGAAGAAAGTCAGAGGTGAAAGGTTGTGAAGAAAGTCAGAGGTGAAAGGTTGTGAAGAAAGTCAGGTGAAAGGTTGTGAAGAAAGTCAGAGGTGAAAGGTTGTGAAGAAAGTCAGAGGTGAAAGGTTGTGAAGAAAGTCAGAGGTGAAAGGTTGTGAAGAAAGTCAGAGGTTAAAGGTTGTGAAGAAAGTCAGAGGTTAAAGGTTGTGAAGAAAGTCAGAGGTGAAAGGTTGTGAAGAAAGTCAGAGGTTAAAGGTTGTGAAGAAAGTCAGAGGTGAAAGGTTGTGAAGAAAGTCAGAGGTGAAAGGTTGTGAAGAAAGTCAGAGGTGAAAGGTTGTGAAGAAAGTCAGAGGTTAAAGGTTGTGAAGAAAGTCAGAGGTGAAAGGTTGTGAAGAAAGTCAGAGGTGAAAGGTTGTGAAGAAAGTCAGAGGTTAAAGGTTGTGAAGAAAGTCAGAGGTGAAACGTTGTGAAGAAAGTCAGAGGTGAAAGGTTGTGAAGAAAGTCAGGTGAAAGGTTGTGAAGAAAGTCAGAGGTGAAAGGTTGTGAAGAAAGTCAGGTGAAAGGTTGTGAAGAAAGTCAGAGGTGAAACGTTGTGAAGAAAGTCAGAGGTGAAACGTTGTGAAGAAAGTCAGAGGTGAAAGGTTGTGAAGAAAGTCAGGTGAAAGGTTGTGAAGAAAGTCAGAGGTGAAAGGTTGTGAAGAAAGTCAGAGGTGAAAGGTTGTGAAGAAAGTCAGAGGTTAAAGGTTGTGAAGAAAGTCAGAGGTGAAAGGTTGTGAAGAAAGTCAGAGGTGAAAGGTTGTGAAGAAAGTCAGAGGTTAAAGGTTGTGAAGAAAGTCAGAGGTTAAAGGTTGTGAAGAAAGTCAGAGGTTAAAGGTTGTGAAGAAAGTCAGAGGTGAAAGGTTGTGAAGAAAGTCAGAGGTGAAAGGTTGTGAAGAAAGTCAGAGGTGAAAGGTTGTGAAGAAAGTCAGAGGTTAAAGGTTGTGAAGAAAGTCAGAGGTGAAAGGTTGTGAAGAAAGTCAGATGTTAAAGGTTGTGAAGAAAGTCAGAGGTGAAAGGTTGTGAAGAAAGTCAGAGGTGAAAGGTTGTGAAGAAAGTCAGAGGTGAAAGGTTGTGAAGAAAGTCAGAGGTGAAAGGTTGTGAAGAAAGTCAGAGGTGAAAGGTTGTGAAGAAAGTCAGAGGTGAAAGGTTGTGAAGAAAGTCAGAGGTTAAAGGTTGTGAAGAAAGTCAGAGGTTAAAGGTTGTGAAGAAAGTCAGAGGTGAAAGGTTGTGAAGAAAGTCAGAGGTGAAAGGTTGTGAAGAAAGTCAGAGGTGAAAGGTTGTGAAGAAAGTCAGAGGTGAAAGGTTGTGAAGAAAGTCAGAGGTGAAAGGTTGTGAAGAAAGTCAGAGGTGAAAGGTTGTGAAGAAAGTCAGAGGTGAAAGGTTGTGAAGAAAGTCAGAGGTGAAAGGTTGTGAAGAAAGTCAGAGGTGAAAGGTTGTGAAGAAAGTCAGAGGTGAAAGGTTGTGAAGAAAGTCAGAGGTGAAAGGTTGTGAAGAAAGTCAGAGGTGAAAGGTTGTGAAGAAAGTCAGAGGTGAAACGTTGTGAAGAAAGTCAGAGGTGAAACGTTGTGAAGAAAGTCAGAGGTGAAAGGTTGTGAAGAAAGTCAGAGGTGAAAGGTTGTGAAGAAAGTCAGAGGTGAAAGGTTGTGAAGAAAGTCAGAGGTTAAAGGTTGTGAAGAAAGTCAGAGGTTAAAGGTTGTGAAGAAAGTCAGAGGTGAAAGGTTGTGAAGAAAGTCAGAGGTGAAAGGTTGTGAAGAAAGTCAGATGTTAAAGGTTGTGAAGAAAGTCAGAGGTGAAAGGTTGTGAAGAAAGTCAGAGGTGAAAGGTTGTGAAGAAAGTCAGAGGTGAAACGTTGTGAAGAAAGTCAGAGGTGAAAGGTTGTGAAGAAAGTCAGAGGTTAAAGGTTGTGAAGAAAGTCAGAGGTTAAAGGTTGTGAAGAAAGTCAGAGGTGAAAGGTTGTGAAGAAAGTCAGAGGTGAAACGTTGTGAAGAAAGTCAGAGGTGAAACGTTGTGAAGAAAGTCAGAGGTTAAAGGTTGTGAAGAAAGTCAGAGGTTAAAGGTTGTGAAGAAAGTCAGAGGTGAAACGTTGTGAAGAAAGTCAGAGGTGAAACGTTGTGAAGAAAGTCAGAGGTGAAACGTTGTGAAGAAAGTCAGAGGTGAAAGGTTGTGAAGAAAGTCAGAGGTGAAACGTTGTGAAGAAAGTCAGAGGTGAAACGTTGTGAAGAAAGTCAGAGGTGAAACGTTGTGAAGAAAGTCAGAGGTGAAACGTTGTGAAGAAAGTCAGAGGTGAAAGGTTGTGAAGAAAGTCAGAGGTGAAAGGTTGTGAAGAAAGTCAGAGGTGAAAGGTTGTGAAGAAAGTCAGAGGTTAAAGGTTGTGAAGAAAGTCAGAGGTTAAAGGTTGTGAAGAAAGTCAGAGGTGAAAGGTTGTGAAGAAAGTCAGAGGTGAAAGGTTGTGAAGAAAGTCAGATGTTAAAGGTTGTGAAGAAAGTCAGAGGTGAAAGGTTGTGAAGAAAGTCAGAGGTGAAAGGTTGTGAAGAAAGTCAGAGGTGAAACGTTGTGAAGAAAGTCAGAGGTGAAAGGTTGTGAAGAAAGTCAGAGGTTAAAGGTTGTGAAGAAAGTCAGAGGTTAAAGGTTGTGAAGAAAGTCAGAGGTGAAAGGTTGTGAAGAAAGTCAGAGGTGAAACGTTGTGAAGAAAGTCAGAGGTGAAAGGTTGTGAAGAAAGTCAGAGGTGAAAGGTTGTGAAGAAAGTCAGAGGTTAAAGGTTGTGAAGAAAGTCAGAGGTTAAAGGTTGTGAAGAAAGTCAGAGGTGAAAGGTTGTGAAGAAAGTCAGAGGTGAAACGTTGTGAAGAAAGTCAGAGGTGAAAGGTTGTGAAGAAAGTCAGAGGTGAAAGGTTGTGAAGAAAGTCAGAGGTTAAAGGTTGTGAAGAAAGTCAGAGGTTAAAGGTTGTGAAGAAAGTCAGAGGTGAAAGGTTGTGAAGAAAGTCAGATGTTAAAGGTTGTGAAGAAAGTCAGAGGTTAAAGGTTGTGAAGAAAGTCAGAGGTGAAAGGTTGTGAAGAAAGTCAGGTGAAAGGTTGTGAAGAAAGTCAGGTGAAAGGTTGTGAAGAAAGTCAGAGGTTAAAGGTTGTGAAGAAAGTCAGAGGTGAAAGGTTGTGAAGAAAGTCAGAGGTTAAAGGTTGTGAAGAAAGTCAGAGGTTAAAGGTTATGCAAAAGAGTAAAATAGTCATAGTAATCCAAATAATACAAACTGATAATTATTTTTCACGTTTTTTGATTCCGAGTTTTTTTTTTTCATTTGTAAAGATTTGTCCTTTTTAAATTATTTTCATAAATGATAATTTTAGTTTGTTCTAGATAAACAACCAATCCATACTGATTGATGGATTTTAAACTGTTTCATAGTACTCCTTTTTATTCTCAACATTTGAGATTAGAAATTGTATATGATTTTCAGGAACTTACCAAAAATGACAAGTATTTTTCTCTCTCTCTTTTAGTTTTCAATAGCTACCTAGATTAGACTAACATTATCCAGTCATCTATCTATAGTATTGATTATTTTTTTATATAGGAGTCACTGCTTATCAAGGTCCGAAGGTTACTCGAGGATAAGGGTTTATGGATATACATTAGTCATTGTGATTATAGCGTAGCAAACATAAGTAGTGGGAATTTTGTAAATTGGATTACTTAGTGGGGGGGGGGTCATCAAGAACTTATTTACATTGGACTTGAAGACAATCAGATTGTAGTCAGCTGGAAAGTAGGCAAAAAGAAGAGAATTCCACAGGCGTGCAGTTCTAAGAAAGAAGCCTTGTTCATGGAATCTACATTTAGGTTTAAGCACAGATAAAGAGTGTGGGAAATTGTTGATAGTGGTTTTGGCTAGATGAGTGTTTTTCGTGAAAGTTTGGCGAGAGGGGATCATGGATTGAAGTTCAGATGAGCACTAGCCATGAAAATAACAATAAAGCAGAGACAGGTTCGCAACGTCTTTTCTGTAGGAAAGAGGTTGAAGAGAAGAGAAAAGGCGCCCATCACTAAGCTACGAAGTCTATTTTGAACTCTGTCAAGACAGGATAAGCTGCTTAAGCAGTATTTGCACTCTCCCGCTGCTTATTTACAAAGCTGGTCGATTGGTTTTGGATGTCAGGTCACAAGACTGGAGATCCAAGGATGGACTGATTAGAATACAAGTATTCTGACAAATCGATTATGGGTGATATGCTGTTGTGGGAGGGGGGATACTGGATTTAATTAAATATTTTATATCCAGACAAGCTTAGTTCGTTTTCTAAAATCTCATCAGTGTGGGTGTACAACTGATTTGCTGGCTTGATTTAACCTAATTTGAAACTTGGATCTCGAGTCTTGTAAACTGACATCTAAAACGATGCGCAATATCAACTAGCTGTCTAAATGAGAAGTGCAAATACTGCTTTTAATCGGCACTATACGTAGATAACTTGGTAATGTTCCTTTTTATTTGCCTCCCCACGATGGCAGAGTTAGACACAATGTCGGTTTTTTATGTGGGGAAAATCCAGATCTCCAAACAGGGGCACTCTGGATATGAACAAAACTTAAAATTGTCTCAATCTGGAAGGATTTCTTCTTCACTGGTCGAGGTCTGAAAAGGGTGAATGATTTTAGTTTGTTCTAAATAGACACCCATTCCTTACTGCTTCATGTCTTCTAGACTGTTTCATAGTACTCAATTTTATTCTCAAGATTTGGGTTGAGACAGTGGATATGATTTTCAGGAACTTACAAAAAAAAATGGCTTTTTAAATAAATAGCAAAGAGGCTTGCCTTTTTTTCTGTTGTTCCTGGCCTTCGGACCGGGATCAAAGTGTAGTATCTATCCGGCAGATACTGCAAGCAAAGACCATATGTGGGGGAAACCCCACATATAAGACCTTGGTCAATGTAGGGGCAACCCTTCATACCAATTGTCACTATCCACCTCCCCTAGTCCCCGGGGAGTTGGTCCCCATTTCCTCCCTTCACTCCTCACATTAAAAATCGGCCTTGTGCCTAATTTGTTCGGTGGGGGGGGGGGGAAATAAATACCTTACCAAAAAATGGCACAAGAAATGAAATAAGAGATAAGAACATTAGTCCGATTAATCCCAATAATAAAACGTGTTGTTTGTTTAGGTTTAAATCTGCTGAACAAATCTACATTTATTCATAGCGGATGCTGTATATGTGCAAACAACCGTTTGCATAAATGTACGCACGTATGTACATTAAGTTTTGCTTTTCCCTCGCACCAAACACGCACCTGTTTTTAATGCTGGTTCCAATTAATCTTCCCTAGAACCATTGCTTTCTCTGCTTCTTGAAAAGAAGTTCCATCTCCAAAACCGTATTATTAAAATGAAAATAAAATAAGAATACTAGAACATGGCTGGCATATATTGATATCAGACAGAGTCTGCGATTCGCCACAATTGAAATAAAGGAAAATAAGAGTAGTCTTATGCGATGTTGTAAGCCAGAAGAGATGGGGGAGGTTGCAGAAGAAACCTACTTGCATATATATATACGCACACAAACAGGCGATGTTGTGTTAGTTATTTTGAAAAAAAAAGAAGAAAGATGGAGAAAAAAAAATCAATGAATTTTATCTCCTTTGATAAGTTCTATTTCGTTAGAAAACAAGTTAATCTGATAACAATGCGATGAAACAGAGCTGCAGCTACTGGTTCTTGTAAAAGTTTGGGTTCTATGATTTTATGCAACTGAAAAAAATGTAACGATACAAAAGACGTTGTAGCATCAGTTATAAAGTAAACAAAGACCAGAAAAAAACTTCAACTCGAGTTTTTCCTGTGTTGTAAGTGTGACACTTGTTACAGAGGGGGGGGGGAATTGCAGGTGGCAGAGGTGGGCGGGCGACTGTCCGGGCTTGCAAAGATGAATCAAAGGAAAGTCGGCCAGACCCTCTAGCCCAAAGCAGCAATCCTGGATCCAAGTGCCCCAAAAATGACGTCAAAGAAGTCAAAATGGGTAACGTAGAATCTCTGGGCCTTAGGTCAGCAGGACTAACCGACATTTCAGACAATGATTTGTGGTATGTTCTGATGCCATCGATGCCAATAAAATAGAGGCAGAAGACAATGATAAGAAACGACAGTGGTGACCACAGGCAGGACAAGCGGACGCATTATCTCTCTGTCATTCTCCACACACTTTGCGACCCCTCTATGCTATCAGCATTCTCACTAGAGAATAAACATTGTTAACTCATTTATTCCTGTTTGGTGTTATTTAAAAGACAAAGAGAGTGTTTTGTGTTTATGTCTATTGTGGAGGTACGCCTACGTTGTATGGATTTCAAACTCTGATTAGAGATCCGAATAGATTTTGAATAGCACAACATACTTCCTGCCACCACGGAGTACTTGTTACAGCTGTGACGTCACCCACGTCTCCAACGTGATCTCCAACGTCATCCACGTCTCCAACGTGATCTCCAACGTCATCCACGTCTCAAACGTGATCTCCAACGTCATCCACGTCTCAAACGCACTTAATATGCACTTTCTCCTTTTTATAGTCCTGTTCTTTACTGGTTACGTCATTTCGCATGCATTTGCATACGCGTCTCAGATTTCTGTGACAATATAGGCGGCAATAAATCTTTATTGATACAATATAAAACCATTTTTTATGATAACATAAAAAAGCATGTTTGATGTAAAGAACTTTTTAAAAAAATACTATTTCAAGGTCTAAAAGCTAGCTAACAAATATTAAATGTATATATAATCCAACCTAGAAAACAGCCATTTTTCCCCTATGTCAGAAAAATCGCTTATGTAATAGAATAACATAAGGAATACTTTCTACCCTACACCTCTTCTATAACAGTCAACTTTTTTCTACATGGTTACTGCCAAGGTCATTCCTATAAAAAGCCGATAGATGTAATATTTGGAATCTCTGCCTGGAAGATAGTTTTATAATTAAATAGCACACCGCACGGCGTTGCCAGGTCAGAAAATATGATTTATATGATATTCTAAATCATGCAGATCATTACTGTATTCAAACACTTGAAGCTGTCGATTCTTTAATCGAAAAATCGTGCAGGTGTCTTATCTAGATTGAAATACTATATAAAATTCAAGCAAAAACGCCAGGGCGGTCCATAGAATTTTACAATTTCTATCGATTAGCCTATTATATTGTACCTAATGTATGAAAGTGAGATAAAAACTAATATATATGATTACTTTATGTAATCTCATAAATTAATACACGAAGATATAATTTTAAGCATAAATTTTTCGGTATTTACTTCAACACTGCTCAATACATACGTAGAGCTAGGTAGTAAGTTATGAAAATATATATGCCAATTAAGCTACACAGAATATTCCACGTTTCAAAGTCTGACAAATTCTCATGAGAATGAAACGCGGAATATTCTGTGTAGCTTTATTGCCATATATGTTTCCATAGCTTACTATATATATATATATATATATATATGATGATTGCAACGTCTTGTCAGACGAGTGCCACTCCCTCAGACATTTAAAGTCCATGAGCCCAAATGCCTGAGGGAGTATCTATACAAAGATGATGTTACAGAGTCTTAGCTTTGTATGACAGCTAAGTCTCTCTCTCGGTTCAAAATGTTGAGATCCAGCAACAAGCAAGAGCAAGATAGCCAGCAACAAATTAAACTGCAGACCAGCTTAATGCGGGTACTGGTCTCCCGCTTTATGGTTTTTTAAATCAGAGATTTGCTTCTCCTAGAAAGGTTGCCTTCACCACGGCTTACGGGAGCCCTCTCCACCCCAATACACATATACACACACACAAATATACATGGTGCTAGTTGGCCGTTGACCCAGAAAAAGAGTTCATTCGCCCTTTGGAAGGTCTTGTTTTTAATCCTTCAGGGAGACTAGCCGCCCTCCTCACCAAACAAGTCTGGTGGGGGAACCAGTTTAGTCGCCGGTGACCCGACCATGAGGCAGGTAGTACTGGGTTACATGGTACCAGTAGCATATGACATGACCTGACATATACATATATATAACTTGGGTGTCATCGGCTAGAATCGAAACCAAAACGTACAACTTTCCACCATCATGCGCACATTACACACACACACACCAACACACACACATTGCACTTGGACTACCATGAACATGGATATTTCACTTCTTCCACTTTCTTGGATTCACCGGATTTTGAACTCAACAACCCTGGGGAACCATTTTTCCTCTCTAGCCCACTCCATCTGCTTCATTGTTCTACATTTCATTTTTGCGCTAGTATTATTGTATATGGAAGGTGACAGATCCCAGTATTTAGAGAAACTATGTAAATAGGATTGGAAATGATATTAAATTATAAGGAAAAGGATGGAATCGAACCCAGTATTCAAGAGTTGAAAAGAATACATATCGCAATTTAGATGCAATCCTAGAAATGCTGAGCACTGTCCATTGTGTTAGAATAATGATACAACAAGAGGTCAAAGTAAGGAAAATGGAAATCAATTTAGGAATTTACTTTGTGTTGCGGAAAAAGTATGGTGGAGACAAATGTAATATGTAAAAGCTACGTGAAAAAATATTCACGTGTCTGAGCATGTTAGAGAAAATTGGCTCTATAAGTACGAACTCTGTATAAATTAAAATTATAATATTTAAGCATATTTTACGACCGGGTAACGCCGGGCGACTCGATTGTTATGTGTACTTTTAAATATGACATAGATTGTACCTATTTACTATGCCTCCACACGGGACAGAGTTAGACACAAGGGTCGTTTTTTTAACGTGGAGAAAAGTGTAGTATCTGTTCTTCAGATGCTGCACTTCTATTTCTTGTTCTCTTTCGGTGGAGGAGAAATCCTTCACGACTGAGACAATTTTTATTTTTGTACCTTTTCTCCACGTTTAAAAAATATGACATAGATTGTAGCCAAGCTCTCTCAGTACATTTTTCACCCAGCCAACGTCAGGATCATTTTCTCCTGATACAAGTACTTGCTTTTCTCTGTTGTTTCTTAGTGAAAACTACTTATGTGACGCAGCCTTTACGTCGCAAACAAACAATAGAGCAATAGAAATAGATAAATATCCGGGTCGGCATTTTTTCGCTTTTTAACAAAAGTTTTTTTTATTACCGTTACTTTCCCATCTCGACACCACTTAAAAGTCTCTAGCTGTCACAGGTATCTAACCTGATTGGTGTTCCTCCTTCCTTCCTTCGACCACAAGCTGGGCACAGTCGGACCGTTTTCATCTACGCTTTTCACGTCCCTCTCCTTCGGCGCTGACTTTGTTTCCCCTCGAACACATGGTGCATTTTTTTCTCCTTTTATTTCCTTCTCGCGCACACTTCCTAATTTGCATATGCCTTTTTTTTTGGCTACTGCTGCTAATCTCTTTGCAGTCAGTCATCTTTCGCTGCTGCTGTTATTTTCATACGCGCTCATCTGCACGATGTTACACTAAAACTATACTAGCAAATATACTAATTATGAATGAAAAAAAAAAAAAAAAGATTAAACCAGATGTTGCAGCAATTGAGTTAACCATTAAGATATTTTGAGTGAACTTTTCCAGACAGAGAAGCCATATCCGGATGACCAAGCATGTTTGTTCTACAACAAATTTAATTACACAAATTGATTGGAGATGAATATGTTCTACTCTTACAAATTAAGTAACGTGATAACTTCCATATTTTTGCAGAGTCCGTTGAAAGTAGCAATGATAATGTATTACAAATGAATGTGAAAATCAAATATTGCCAAGAGTAAATCACTCAAAACTTTAAATTCTATGCAAATTTAAATTACTTTACATAATTGTCATTCTTTCTAGACGATAACTATAATATAAATTTATTTAATTTTTTTTTACAATGCAGTCACTAGGCCACACGAGGATAAAGGTTAATTAACGTAAGTTGGTAGTGTGGTAATAGTTAATTATGTAAGTAGAATTTGATTTTTCAAGTGGACAGCTCAACAAGAACTTGTTTACATTAGACTTGAAGGCTACCATATTGCAGTCGGCCGGGAATAAGTCCAGTGGAACAGTGTTCCACAGGCAGTCAGTTCTAGGAAAGAAGCTTAGTTTGTGGAGTTTGTGTTAAATTTCGTCACAAATAGTGAGTGGAGAAAATTGTTGATAGTGGTTGTAGTTAGTTGAGTGTTTTTGTGTGAAAGTCTGGCAAGAGAATGGTCATATATTTGAGCTCAGACGAGTATTGCCATGAAAATAACGATAAAGCAACATTTCTTCTGTGGGAAAAAGGTTGCATGGTAGAGAAAAGGTTATGTTTCTCTTTGTCTATTTTTTGTCTGTTCCACTTTTCTCTGAAAACTACAAGGTCAATCTAGGTGAAATGTTGTATGGATCATTGTTCTAACGTGCCACGAACTAAGTATTATGGTATCTGTTTGATGCAGAGTCAAGTCACTACAATACTACATTTATTCTCATTTTTTCTAAGAAACTACTGGATGGATCTGGCTGAAATTTTGTATAGACCTTTGTTATAAGGTACAACGAACTAAGCATTATGGTATCTGTTCGTTTCATAGTTAGAGATTAAATAAGCATTAGTATTTAATACAAAAATAAACAAATTTATCGATAGTCAACCATTAATTTGGCATAAAGCACTCATTCTAAGACAACTAGACTATAACTTTCAGCCATTTTTAATGGGCCAAAAAATCTAGTATATATATATATATATATATATATATAATGTACGACATAACTATGCTGACATATCGAAGTTAAGCACCGTTGAGCTTAGTCAGTATTAAAATGGGTGACCATTTGGAAACACCAAATAATGTTTGTACTTTATGATTATCTAAGCATTGTTTCAAGTTGTCTTGAACTTCTTGCCACTGGAATCGGGCAGTACCGACTCAGAAGCTGTGAAGTTGGAGATTGTGCAACCCTTGCTTCACAATTACATGCGCGGCCATTCTCACAGGGGGTATCCATTGCCTCTTGAGACAGAATGTGATATATGTTAGGTATATTTATAGGGTGAGGGGTTGATTATTTACCTATTCTTAAAATTCAAGTATTATTTTCTTTAAGTTCAATGAATGAACGCATTATTATATACTAACTCGCACCCCGGTGTTATCCGGGAAAATATTAAATCTCGATATGTTCACTTACAACATTTTCCTTATTCATTTTTTCAATTTCTAAAATCAGAGCACCTTTTTCTGTCTTGGTACAAAACCGACTTCGAAATCTAGTGGGTGATATCCTCTTCTCTACAACCACTTTCTCATGGAAATGATGTTGATAGTTTTTCTCACATTACCGCATGGCTATTTCCCAGCTGAATACGATTTAATAGTCTTCAAATCTAATATAAACAAATTCTTGTTAAGCCATTCTCTTACTAATCGGAAAGAATTTTCCCTGAACAATGTGATGCTTCAAAGATGCTGAACGATTATATATATATATATATATATATATATTATATATAATCGTAATATATAAATGTATATACAGTCATCCACAAACAATACTGTTTCGTTGTTTCACAGCTCACCAGTGCGGCTAGACAAGCAACTGCCTTAAGCCAGAATCGAAACCATATATAGGGTAACCTGGGCAATTCCATACCATACTTTTTGTCTGTTGAATTCTGATTCTTGGGCAAGATGTATCAACTCTTGATATAGATTTTTAAAATATACAACCAGTTCAGTTTTAATGCAACAGACCAAGATCTAATAGAATCAAACAGAAAAATGGAAAACTTGACTTTGAAAAAATCAGTGAATACTTATGAAAATGGGGTAATTCCATACCCTTCGTTTGACAATTACATAATTTGGGAAATATGAACATATTGATAGAAATAAAGCCAACCAGTAAAATGAGAATTTATTTAATATCATAGTATATGCTTGCCTATAAAAAAGAAAAAAAAGCGAAGAGAGAATGTTCAACTGTCAATTGCATTTTACAAAAGACAAACTGCACAAATTTTACTTCAGGGCAGTAGATACACTTTTAAAATGTGTTCTGTGGCTTTGGAAGGAACCCATTCAAAGCCGATTTTTTGATGGACCTTTGTTTCTTTCAGACCTAGCCAGCATTCGTGTCAATTTACTCATGAAGAAATCCTTCATAGTCTTCTTATGATTCACAAAATATCGAATAATCACAAATTCACTTGTAAGAAATGGTGGGAGAAGCTGAAATATGTAGAGGGGAAGCCTGTTTCATCTTAAGAACCTATTAGTTTATGTGCTGGAATCCTTTACAAAATTCCATAATTCAGGGGTATGGAATTTCCCAAAGAATATGTTTATCCGACAAAGTATAAATTCCATATCAGAGCACGCATAGACTATTTTTCTTTCTTATTTTTTTGTATATATGTCACAGTAAATAGAAAACTTAAAACTATAAGTATAAGGATGACTGAAAAGTGGAATTGTTGTGCTTACCTTAGGATAGCTCTGGATTGTGTCGCTAAATCATGTTCTGGTCCTGGATATGACCTTAAACTATATCCGATGGTTAGGCCCCAGCTTGCGGGCTTTGGGGAGTGTGGAGCCACCCTTTAATTGCCATTGCTCCCAGCTCCACTCTGACCCGGAGTTGTAGTACCTGTTAGGGCCCCAACTATGGATTAAATAGAAACCGACTTGAAAAAAAGCAAAAAACAAATATATTCTATTAAAAAATTGTTCTTCCAAAGAACTGATTCAGCATTAAATAACCTGAAAATGGTTGATATGCCGTCAAACAAAACCATCCAACTAACCAATTAATGTTCACTGTAGACGGCGGAAGCAGCTACAGTATTTTGAGAGGAAGTCACCTACAAACTCATCTCTTTACTAAGGGTTTCTAAAAGCATTGAATTATTCTTATTATTAAGTGACGCTCTTTGTGTAAGCAAATCGAGCGGAGGCATTTGGACGATGTCAAAACATCGTTAATTCATTACCCACACAGCATCAGCTGTATAGCGTAATGGTGGGAATCCTTGACTGTCATTTGGGCGGTCAGGTTTTGATCCTGGCTTGAGGCAGTTTCCTGTCTAGCCGCACTGATGAGCTGTGAAACAGCGGAACAGTACTGTATGTGGATGACTATATATGTGTGTGTGTGTGTGTGTGTGTATAGAGTGACTCACAAAAAAAAAAAATAGAATTCACAATTTTTTTTTTTTTTTTTTTATAAAACTTATTACGTTTTTCCTCTTTGGAAGAAAGAAAATAATCATGTGCACAACATATTGGGAAAATATTCGCCCCAACACGTCATGATTAATCAAGGAAAAAACTTTTAGCGCAGACGCCTATTTTACCAACAAACCCTACACCTATATATAGCATCTGTTCTGTCTTGAGAAACAATGGATACTCCTTGTATGGGTGTTTGTATGTAATTGTGAAGCAATTGTTGCAAAATCCACAACCCTACCTTTCCGGGATCAGTACTGTTTGATTCCAATGGCAAGGAGACATCCAGGACGACTACAAACAATGCATAGATAAGCAGAGAGCACAAATAGCATCTATTACTAAATGGTCACCCATTTTAGTACTGACCGGGCTCAACGTTGCTTAGCTTCGGTGGTCTAATGGGAACTTATGTGTCAATGTGATTATGCTAAATACATTGAATTGCAAACCAAATTTCGGAGACATGAAAAAAGCGCATGTTTAAATTGTTTTGGGACCCAAAACATTAATACTGTATGAGGCCCGATGGCGTGGATATCTAGGAGATCATTTTGACCATGCTGGGAAGGGCTTATGTTATACTGAGTGATTGAAAAAATCTCATTATAAAGTAGGCGTGGGAAATCATTTTGACCATGCTGGGAAGGGCTTATGTTATACTGAGTGATTGAAAAAATCTCATTATAAAGTAGGCTTGGGAAATCATTTTGACCATGCTGGGAAGGGCTTATGTTATACTGAGTGATTGAAAAAAACTCATTATAAAGTAGGCTTGGGAAATCATTTTGACCATGCTGGGAAGGGCTTATGTTATACTGAGTGATTGAAAAAAACTCATTATAAAGTAGGCTTGGGAGATCATTTTGACACGTATATGGATCAAACTGGATGCTAGGCTATATAGCAGTTGATAAAACCCATCAAGACGTACTCACCTGAATTCATATGACTACTTCCTCTGGGATCTATGACAACAATTTGCAAACCCTTGCAGATTCGAAGGACAACATAAGGGGGGGGTCAGGTTCATACCAGCCGACATGATAGGACAATTACGTTTCAAAATTTTTGAGATGAGGACTAGTTATTCGTATTATTTTGATTCGTTAGGCATCTGGAGTGTTATTTTCCGAATGTTTTGGTCGCGGTAACCTCCGACCTTCTTCAAGTGCATCTTGTCGGACTTGAGTATATTTGTCATGAAACCGCACAAAATGGAGGGATTAAAAAGTTGGGAATAGCTAATCATATATGGAGGGAAAAGGGAAAATATATATATATATGGGAAAAAGTAAAACGATGAAGAGTAAGACGACTCAAAGAAGCAGCGCATGTAATGGGTGACAATCAATTACTAAGTAGACCAAATATAGAATTTAACATAATATGAGAACCATTAATTATAAATAGTAGCTACAGTAATAAGTAATAATTTATATACAGTGATGATCATATTTATTGGCACGGTAAAATAAAAGTTAAATTTTGTCTAATAAATTCTAAAAAAGGGATTAAATTAAAGAAAATAAAGTATATTATGTATTTTTAACTGGCCTTTCCGATGCAGCAATCGGATTTTAGAAAAAATAAATAACAAAGGAACAACAAACATAATTGCAAAAAAACCCTTGTTCAAAATTATTGGCACGATTTATTTAATAATCAATTGTATAGCCTTTGGCCTTGATTACCTTCCTCAGTCGCTTTTCATAGTTTACAACCAAGTTGTTGCACTCTTCAGTAGTAATTTTAGCCCACTCTTCCTGACAATAATCCTCCAATTGAATAAGATTCTTAGGCTTCCTTTGCATTACCCTCAATTTTAATGTTCTCCATAAATTTTCAATTGGATTAAGGTCTGGGCTTTGTGATGGCCACTCCAAAACATTAATATGATTGTCCTCAAGCCATTTCTTAGTCAGTTTAGCCGAATGCTTTGGGTCATTATCTTGCATGAACCACCAACGACGACCAAGTGAGAGCTCTTTAGCAGAGTCTTTCAGGTTTTCATCCAATATTTTAACATAATCTTCCTTTTTTATGCTACCTGTGACCTTAACAAGTCGCCCTGGTCCAGAGGCAGCAAAGGATCCCCAAAACATCAAACTGCCTCCACCGTGCTTCACTGTGGGTATGGTGTTCTTAGGCAGGAAAGCTTCGCCAGATTTTCTGTAAATATAAGACACTTTATTATGGCCAAATAACTCTATTTTCGTTTCGTCAGTCCATAGAACACGTTTCCAGAATGCAACATCTTTATCAATATGACGTTTTGCAAAGGCTAGCCTTGCTTTCAGGTGCATAGGCTTCAATAAGGGAGTCTTTCTCGGACGACATGCTTTTAAACCAGCTCTCTTCAAAACTCTACCAACTGTATGTCGAGATACATTCACTCCAGAGGTGCTCTGTTCATCAACAATCTCCCCAACAGAGATCCTTGGGTTTTGTTTTACTTGTCGAACAATTTTCCGTTCATCTCTTGGGGAAAGAATCCTTTTTCTCCCTCTACCCTCTAAACTCATAACGTGGCCTTGCGATTTGAACTTGTTTATTATGGCTCTAACAGTGGATTTGGGAAGGTTTAGCTTCTTTGAAATCTTATCATAGCCCTCCCCATTGGTATGGCATGCTACAACAAGCTTCCTGACGTCTTCGCTGTGTTCCTTAGTTTTAACCATGGCGATTGAAAATTATAATTTAGTCACTTATAATAGTTTAAATAAATCGCTATCTAAAAATTATCTGAAAAAAATTATTCACTGAATTAGCGTTAAACAAGCATAATATGGCTATAAAAAAGTTCAGAAAGCACGTAAACCGGAAATTGATTGATATTATACTGATACTAAAAGAAAAACAAAGCCGTGCCAATAATTTTGAACAAGGGTTTTTTGCAATTATGTTTGTTGTTCCTTTGTTATTTATTTTTTCTAAAATCCGATTGCTGCATCGGAAGGCCAGTTAAAAATACATAATATACTTTGTTATTTTCTTTAATTTAATCCCTTTTTTAGAATTTATTAGATAAAATTTAACTTTTATTTTACCGTGCCAATAAATATGATCATCACTGTATATATATATATATATATATATATATAATGTGTGTGTTTTATTTTTATATGAAATAAAAAAATAAAACATTTGCTCTGCAATAGTATTGAGCACTTCCTTCAGGTTTTTACTAATTACCATTTTTTCTAAATATATGTGTGTGTGTGTGTGTGTGTGTAGTGATAGACAATGATACTTACACCTGAAAAAAAAAAAAAGTAGGTTTAAGACTCCTACAATTCGTACTATAATCATCCGCAATGATCCATGACACAGTGGTTAGGATACTTGGAAAATTCGATTGCAAAATAATTTTCTCCTGCAAATTACTTAGGACATCTATCCGATCATGGCTAAGGGAACGATTGCATGCTACTCCTGTAAAATAAATAAAGGTATCTGTTTGAATTTTGAAACATTTCCTATTTCTACAAGATGCACTTGAAGGAGGTCGATGGTTACATCAACTGAAACGTTGTGAAAATGGCACTCAAGATGAGGACAGTAGTCCAAAGAATCCAAATAATACAAATGATAGTACAAATCCATATATCTATAAAAGTGAGAATGTTTGTGTGTAAGTGAGGAGACTTCTCAACCTATATACTCAAAGAATTTTTAATCTACAGACTTGAAATTTGGTATATAGTGTATTCAGATATGTGGAAAACTTTAATCGGTTTTTATCCGGTAAAAAAGAACTGCTAAGTGGTCAAAATATAAAACTTGGTACGTCGGAGTGATGCAATTTATTTGCCAACTGCTTCACAGAATGCACATGCGTAAATCGTTCACATGAAATGGTTATTTATGTTAAGAATGTCGGAAAAAAAATTATTCTGACGGTAAAGGTGAATACCAAGTGATTGTGTAAGCTTCGAAGGACCCATGCGCCCCCTCCATTGGGCTCAAGTAACAAAATAAGGTGTCATGGAGAGCAACGAGTAACTAAAGTTGTGCCAACCTTCATAAACACAACTGGCCACTAGTCAGAGGCACGTTCCTTTTATAACAAAAGATTAATGCCTCCAACTACTCCTCCAAGTCTATATGAGATTCCTCGTCTTAAACACTGATTGGAATTTCTCTACCCCTCCCCCAAAGCGGGCGCCACCAACGTCAGTATCCTCATTTATTTATTTTTTTTTATTTTCTTACAAGAATAAGCAGGTTTGAAAACACTTTTTAAAGAAGATGTCAAGCTGGCCTAATGGTTATTGTACTTGACTCCCTGTTTTTGGGTTTGATTTCGATCTCAGCTCGAGTATTTTTTTTTTTTTTTTTACTTACAAGAAGTGGACTGTTTAGAAAAAAAAAACAATACTTGTATACATATGCCTTAGGCTTTCCGGTTTTTTTTTGTTGTTTTTTCTGTTTTTTTTTTTTGTTGTTTTTTTTTGCTTCATTTTTTTTTTTTTTTTTTTTTTTTTTTTAAAGGAATTTAAATTTACGTTTAATACCTACGTGATTTCTGTTCATAATAAACAAGAAATCTGCAATAATTAAAATATAATATTTATGCATATTTTTACAACCGGACAACACTGGGCGGCTTACTAGTTATCGATATTTCAATGTTGCAGAAGTTATTCATAAAGGAAGATAGAACATATAATCTATATAATAATACGATAGTGCGTGTCACGCTTACATCCGGGTCATTTAATTGTTATGTACTTCCATTTCTTGTCATAAATAATTTTACCAAGAATTCTTTATAAGTTTCGGTTTCTATTATGAGTGAAGGAACTTAAGTTTATATATATATATATATATATATATATATATATATATATATATATATATATATATATATATATATATATATTCCTAAGTTTTTATTTCGGTTTCGATTCAAGCTAATGCATCCAAGTCATATGGATATATATATATTTTTTATTTTTGAAATCGCAACTTTATAATATATAAAAATCGATAGAACATTAACTCTATAATAATAATATATACGAAATCTGCAACAATTAAAATATCATATTTAAGCGTACTTTACAACCAGGCTACATCGGGCGTCTCTCCTAGCTTATGTAAATACTTTTTGCAGTTTTAACAAAAATCTACAATAATATCTAAGCGTCTCCATTGACACTGAACATCTACAAAATGCCAACATCAATATGTTTCCACATGTACTGCTAGTTTACTATTAAAGGCATGCCACTGATAAGGTTAGATTTGAACGAGTGAACAATTTTTTTTTCTCAAAAATATCTCCTCTTGGATGAATTTGATAAATTCGAGATAAAACGAAAATAAACAGGACGTTTTCGTTGTAATTTATTTTGATCACGGATGAAAACTAATGGGCGGGTAAGAGAATCAAATCAATCAATCAATCAATAGTTAATCATTTTGACGGTGAAGATTTGCAAGGACTAAAAAAAAATAATTTAAATCCAATTTCACACTGGCAGTTATTAAAATGTAAACAATTTAATATAACTAAACAGGATCCAAGAAATATCAGTGATTTCTAACTTGAACAAAATAAGAAACTTTACCTGTGGAATTATGCAACAAATTAAATAACTAGAATATACTAGTTCAAAGAGGGGGATGAATTAATTTCTCGAGCAGGACAGTTTTGCATCACTTATGTCCGTTTACGAAAATCAAACTAAGATATAATAAAACTTATGCCTAACCCCATATTATAACAAACCTCATGCCTAACCTCATATTATAACAAACCTCATGCCTAACCTCATATTATAACAAACCTCATGCCTAACCCCATATTATAATAAACCGTATACCTAACCCCATATTATAATAAACCGTATACCTAACCCCATATTATAACAGACCTTATGCCTAACCTCATATTATAATAATCCTTATGCCTAACCTCATATTATAACAAACCTGATGCCTAACCTCATATTATAATAATCCTTATGCCTAACCCCATATTATAATAAACCGTATGACTAACCCCATATTATAAAAAAACCTTATGCCTAACCCCATATTATAAAAAAACCTTATGCCTAACCATATTTTATAATAAATCTCATACCTAATTCCAAATTTCTATCAATTTTTCACCATTCACCAGTAACATCCAGTGTGAATGCACTTGAAGGCCGTCGGAGGTTACATCGGCCGAAACGTTGTGAAGAAAAAAACAAGATGAGAACAATAGTCCAAACAATATAATACAAAAAAGCAATGACTGACGTATGAGTTTTCAATATTATACCTCCTTCCCAAAAGCCTTTTAAAATATATTTAAAAAACCCTAAAATTGGTGGAATATTTATCAGTTGATGCTTAATATCTTTTGTGACTATTTCACGTTGATACACTCATCAGGTCATCAAAGTTAAGCAACATTGAACCTGGTCAGTATTAAAATGGATGACCATTTCGGAATTCCAGGTGCTGTATGGGCTCTCCGCTTATCTCAGCATTGTTTCCAGTCGTTTAGCACTTCTTGCCACTGGACTCAAGCAGTGCTGATTCAAAAGAGATGTAGTTGGTGACTGCACAACCATGTAAGCAATTACATGCGCAACTACCTTTACAGAAGGCATTCATTATTTTCGAGACTGAATGGAGGCAGCGAATTTTTCCAAAAAAATCAGAATTAATTTTTCACAAAATATTTTTGCCCATCTTTGACCCCTTTGAATAAAAAACAAACTAAATATAGCCTACATTACCTATTGTTCAGTCTAGCAGCTCTATTATAAAATTGATAATGATCGGTTAATTAGTTTATGAGTTAATTCTATACATACAAATATGCAAACATATACACATACATAAACTAAATATAGACAATACACTTTCGACAGAGTGTTATAAAGTAAATCGATGGGACTACAGAAATCGATTGAGATCGAATATGAATATTGGTGAATCAGATAATGTTTATTTAAATCAAAATTAAGATGGAAAAGAGAAAATGAACACACATGTTGTCACGAATTAATTAAAAAATAATTAGAATAATATCACAGGTTTGAAATCGAATACTTCTCGTTTAAAATGGATTCTTTGTGAATTAAGTGGAATTCTGTTGAAAACACCATTTTTTTTTTCTTTTTAGCAAATTATATTTTGTAACCTTTAGGATCAGACGGTTTGTTAGGCGAATCTTTCATTGCTGACTGAAGGACATTGTTATAGTTGAATTGGTTGGGACAAAAATTAGGTTATAATTAGATGACAGCGTGTGAACTCTAAGGTCAGACAGCTGTTGTGGAGGAGTTTAGAGAAAATTAAGAAATTTTAGGCAAATTAATAAAAAGAAATCCTAAGCAAGTGTTATTGTGTAGAAATAGCAGAAAATAGAGAAACAGAAAGGTTGTTATATATATATATATATATATATATATATATATATATATATATATATATATACTAGCAGGCCATTCAGCGTTGTCCAGTCGTAAAATGCGCATAAATATTCTATTTTAATTAATATTAAGGTCTTCTATTATATAAATCTCATCTGTCTGTTTAAATGTATATATGTATGAATGTCTGCTTAAAACTTTCGAGAGAGGCGACGGATTTTCACAAGATCGGTATTGTTTTGAAGCTTGACCCTTTGGACGACAAATATTGAAAAATTGGCTAAAAATACGAATTCCCTCATCCTCAACTGGACACTTTTCTACAAGGAGGGTTGGCTTTTTTCGCCGATGTTTTCGAAAGTCATCCCCTCTTTTCGATTGAGTAGCCTTAATTTAAACCTTCGCCACTTCCGGTTTGGACGCAACGGCAAAGACGTCACGTTTTTTTCCATGTTCTTTTCCTCCTTCGCGATACGGGTTCGAACCTGCCTCTATAATATCCTTTCTTTTTTTTTTTTTGCTCAGCACACACTTCCAAACATCCGGGCAACACCGGGCACCCAGGCTAGTACTTAATATTGACAGAAATACTGTAGAACTGAAACCAATACATATAGCTCTCCAGCGTTATTCATTACCATCTGAGCTTAAAAAATAATTTCAACTTATTGTTCAACTTATAAGTGTATATTTGCGTATCCATAGAAGTCACACATTTAGTCGACTTATGCAACCAAGTTCCATTTTTTTTTTCAATTTTAACCCGTTACCTGCTATTTGTATCAACTAAAAATCAAATAAAATTTATATATATTTTTTTTAGAATCCTTTTGAGATGAGGCTTCATAATTTGTATTCTTTTTTGTTTTTTTTAGTGGACTGTTGTCCTCATCGTTATAATTGTTGCTTCATCACGTTTCGGTTAACTTATTCCTTCTTCAGATGATTAACCGCAACTGTATAGAAATGCTGAATTTTGTAAATTATCCCCAGTAATTACTACCTTCCATAGTTGTTGTCTCAACACGTTTTTTCGTCAACTAATTTTCTGGCCTGCTTGGATAAAATTGAAACTTATCGTCAGACAATGCTCACTTGGAACTCTAAAGAATCAATGTCTATCCACTATGCCACGGGTCCTGAAGAGAACCAGAGGATGAGTTGGCCGAAACGTGGTGAAATAACAACAAATAAGATGAGGATAACTCTGAAAAAAATCCTATATCACGTTTCGAGTCTGCAGATCAAAAATTGACAGAGTAGTTTGATAGAAACCATTCCGCACATACAGGATGACCCATCTCCCCCGCCCCCCAAAAAACGGGTCCCAACTCTAAATAGGCCCCGTTTCTTAGTGTTTTGTCTGAATGAAATGAATCTTTGGTAGTAACTAGTTTATTATATTCAAAACTTATTGTAAAATTAGCGTTTTTGGGCAATTTTTCTCCGTTGACTGTAAAATGCTCAGAAAAACAATTTAATGTCCTGTTTTTTGGGGGGTCACCCTGTACAAGGTCACGTATACGAGTGATTATATATATATATATATATATATATATATATATATATATATGAGAGAGAGAGAGAGAGATTACTTTGAACTATAACTCATGTATTTTTATTGAACCTGAAGAAATAAAAATACGAGATCGTCAGTTGTCAGATAAACTGACTACTCGGTGGTTGCAAGGTATTTTTATTCCCTTCCAGGAAACAAATGGGGTTTCTCTTGCCAAGACATTTGATATCATGGCTGAGTAGGACTTAATGCATAACTTTCTATGGATTTATCGCGTATGGCTCTTCAGATATGATTTTTATAATAGCTAGATTTTCAAACACTGCGTTGTAGTTCTCCCTGTGACAATTCTCTTTCCAAATTACATAGAATTCAATCCAAATATGACATTTTCCATTAAAATATAGATTTCACGTGTGCCTCTTATAGAAGATTGTGTGTAAACGGGGGAAGTGTAGCCATCTTGACGTCTTAGCTTTTAAAAGACTGGATTCTGTGTTTGTAGAAAGAAGATGGCAATAGTGAGAACAGGTAAATATTTGTAAAGTTTGCAGCAGAGAAATAAACCAGAGGGAAATGTTAGATGCATCAGATTGGAAAGTTTACACGTTTGAAATTATTCTGTCTGTTAACTACTCGCATCTAAGGTACTTTTTTCTTTTTCTTTTTTTTTTACATAGGTATCACCACTTATCAAGGTCTTGAGGCCACTCGAGGATAAGGGCTAAAGAGTGTACAGTAGAAATTGGACAATATAGTAACCGTTAGTAATGGAAATTTGGTAAATTTTTTAACTTATATGGAACGGCTCATCAAAAACTTGTTTACGTTAGACTTGAAGACAACCATATTGTAATCAGCTGGAAAGCAGGAAAACCGAAGACAATTCCATAGGCACGCAGTTCTAATAAATAAGCTTTGCTCATGGAATCTACGTTTAGGTTTAGGTACAGATAAAGAGTACTCTTCAACAATTGGTAGCTTGGAAAGAATTTTGTCACCGTAGGTTGGCATTCCCTGGACGAAGCACCCCAGGCCACTGAAAATAAGCCAACCATTCTCAAACTGCACACCTATTAAACTCTAACGTTTCTCTGGATTCGAGCTGACAACGATATGATCGTCTTCAAGTCCAATGTGAACAAGTTCTTGATGAGTCGCCTTCTTAAGTAATCCAATTTAAAAAATTTCCACAACTAACGATAAATACAATATTGTCTCATTGACTACCATTCACTCATTAACCCATATTCTTGAGTGGCCTCCCTGCCTTGATAAGTGGTGACTTCTTTGTAAAAAAAAAAAAAATTCAATCCAACTGGTTAGATTAAAAAGTCATTGATAACGAGTCTTGCATGAGTTGCATTTGCATAAAGGTTTGTTTATGGAAACAATTATTATTTTCTGAATACACTGATGCTTTGAACTGTACACGCAGAAAGGAAGATTAAAAATACTTAAAATAACGAAAAGAACACATTCACAGGAAACATGAATTAGAACAAATGCATTGAAGATATTGCTAAGACTGTTGCACAGTATCCTGTATTTCTCTGAAGCCATTATTTCTATGCATAAAACATTATTGCAACATCTACACCCGTGTGTTTACCACTGGTTTGTCACTCTTAGATTGGTTGCATTATTAACCAGACTCCAATCACCGTCGCATCACTGCAATGTTACATCCGTTTTACAAGAATTTTAATGGAATGTGATTTGACAAGCTTGTAGCAGTTGTGCACCCTTGATGTCAATAACCACAATTAACCCTATACCCACAATTAACCCAACAAACAGCAAAATCCCATGCATTCACTGAAGAGATCCTTAGATGCCAGCAAGCATTCTATTCTAATAGTTTCTTCCCACTGACTGCTAGATATTTGGATTCCCTCCCGGTTAACTGCTTTCTTGATTGTAATGACATTCAGAAATTTACGGTCCTGGATATGACCTTAAACTATATCCAGTGGTGAGGCCCCAACTTGCGGGCTTTGGGGAGTGTGGAGCCACCCTTTAATTACCATTGCTCTCAGGTCCACTCTGACCCGGAGTGGTAGTACCTGTTAGGGTTCCAACTATGGGTTAAATAGAAACCGACTTGAAAACAACAAATATATTCTATTAAAAATTTTTTCTTCAAAATCTTTGGATTTGGCATTAAATAACCCGAAAAGGGTTGATATGCCATAAAACAAAAACAACCAACCAACCAGAAATTTACATGTAATGTGAACAAACATCTCATTACACAACTCCCTGCAGATATGCGTCCAAGTGGCAATGTGTCTTGTTTGGGAGTGAATGAGGGTAATATATATATATATATATATATATATATAAAGTGTCCGTCTGTGTGTACATTTCCCTACATAATAACTGTCAATTTTCAGTCTACAGACACGAAATTTGATATACAGTGTACTGAGATTTAGGAAAATCTTTTTAATCGGTCTTCGGCCAGAAATTTGGCTGTTAAAGAGTCAAAGTTCAACGTTTTGACATTTGAGAACTCTACCAAACTCCTCTGCCAATTTTGAGTCTAAACACTTGAAATTTTGGATATAGGTTCCTTGGACATGGATCTAACTTAACTCGATTTGAACCCAAAACAAATGTTAAGGGGTCAGAATAGGGGTCAAATTTAAAAAAAGAAATTGACCACTTCGGTCTCTACCAAATTACTTAGACAATTTCTGGTCCAAACATTTGAAATTTTACATAAAGGGAATTCAGAGATAGGGAAAGCTTTTTAATCGGTTTGGGTCGAAAATTTTAGTTACCAATATATAAATGTATGTATGTATGTATGTATGTATGTATGTGTGTATGTTTGCATGTCTGCCTAAAACTTTCGACAGGGGTGACGGATTTTCACTAGATCAGTATCGTTTTGAACTACCTTTCGAACGACAAATATCGAAAACTTGGCTAAAAACATTAATATCTTCACCTTTAACAGGGCACTTTTCTACAGGGAGGGGTCGCTTTTTTCACCGATATTTTCGAAAAATCATTTCTTTTCGACTGTCTAGCCTTAATTTAAACCTATGTCACTTCCAGTTTGGCGGTGGTCGTAACAGCAAAGACATCACGTTTTTCCCATTCTTTTACTCATTTGCGGTACGAGTTCGAGCCTGCCTGCCTTCCTACTACCACTTTTTCTTTTTTGCGCAACACACCTCAACACCTGGGCAACTCCTGGCAACCATGCTAGTGTTTTTAATTATTATTTTAAACCTCAGGTGTATTAACTTAATCCATTACAAGTTGCTTCAATAAACGGGATAAAGATTACCCGTTCATATCTTCAGATAGTTTAAGTTAAAATAAATTATAAGGAAAAAAGTGTTTTGGGGCAAGATCAAAGTGTAGTATCTGTTCCGGCAGATGCTGCACTTAAGATAATTTGTACCAGTCAATGGAGGGGAAACCCTCTATACTGGGACAATTATTATTTTTGGTAACCAGAGTGCCCCCTTTTTGCCTACTTTTAGGGGAGCTGGTTTTTACCTCACATTAAAAACGGCCTTGTGCCTAATTTGCTCAGTGGGGGAGCAAATAAATACCATCTGTTCTTCAGCTGCTGCACTTCTATTTCTTGTTCTCTTTCGGTGGAGGAGAAATCCTTCACGACTGAGACAATTTTTATTTTTGTACCTTTTCTCCACGTTAAAAAACGACCCTGGTGTCTAACTCTGTCCCGTGGGGAGGCATAGTAAATAGGTACATATGAATATTAAAAACCAAAACTGTGGGAGTAATGGATAAAGAATGGAGGAGAGAAAAAGGGAAAGGGGGGATTGGGGGAATATTCGAGAGAAAATGTTAGAGATAAATATATCTAAAGTAAATTAGAGGCAATAAAGAAAAAAAAAGGAAAGAATACACTTGTCAGAAAAGTAACTCGCGTGTGATTTAGACCTATGTTAAGAAAGCACCACCAACGACGATGGCGGTGGAGAGCGGACAGAGAGAGCTAAGATGCGTCTAGATCCAATGGGCGAACAGATGCGTCCAATAGCCCATATAAAATCATTTTCAGTAGGAAATCAATCATAGATTCTATTTGGTATATTTTAGAATTTGTGTTGGGCTTAGGGAAGAAAAGGGGATAAAAATGTTTTTTTTTTTTTAGTAAATGATAATGGAAAGCAAGAATGAAAAAAAGAAAATTCACAAACTGTGCATGTCAAGGCGTTTGTATCCATGAACGGTGGCCTGCATGTGTAAGGTTTGAGCTGGCCCAAGAATTCGGCAATCTACCACGACGATGGGAGTAGTGGGGTGAGCAGAGAAAGCCAAGATGCATTCATTTAAAATGAGTGAATAACAACAGTCCCTTTCTGATAAGTGCATTCTTTCCTCCCTTCCTCACTTCTTTCTTTCATCTAATTTAGATATATTTTCTCTCTAATATTTCCCTCCGCCTCTCTTTCCGTTTTTCCCTCCTTCCCTCTTCATCTATTACTTCCACTCTTTTTATTTTTGTTTATAATATTCATATGTAATAAAAGAAAAAGTTTTTTTCCTTATAATTTATTGTACCTATTTAATATGCCTCCCCACGGGACAGAGTTAGACACCAGGGTCGTTTTTTAACGTCGAGAAAAGGTACAAAAATAAAAATTGTCTCAGTCGTGAAGGATTTCTCCTCCACCGAAAGAGAACAAGAAATAGAAGTGCAGCATCTGAAGAACAGATGGTATTTATTTGCTCCCCCACCGAGCAAATTAGGCACAAGGCCAATTTTTAATGTGAGGAGTGAAGGGAGGGGGAAGGGAAAAAGGGGACCAGCTCCCGAGAGGTGGGAAATGGGAGCTGGTTAAAGGTCAGGCATGTGGGGTTGCCCCCACATCTGGTCTTTGCTAGTCATAGCTGCAGTATCTGCCGGAACAGATACTACACTTTGATCTTGACCAAAAGGCCAAGTATTTGTGCAGCATCTGAAGAACAGATGATATTTATTTGCTCCCCCACCGAGCAAATTAGGCACAAGGCCGATTTTTAATGTGAGGAGTGAAGGGAGGGGGAAGGGAAAAAGGGGACCAGCTCCCGAGAGGTGGGAAATGGGAGCTGGTTAATGGTCAGGCATGTGGGGTTGCCCCCACATCTGGTCTTTGCTAGTCATAGCTAGTCATAGCTTGCAGTATCTGCCGGAACAGATACTACACTTTGATCTTGTCCCGTTGTAACTTAGACCAGCTGAACAGGTAATCTTTATCCCGTTTATTGAGACAATTTCTAATGGATTAAGTTAATACACCGAGGTTGAAAATAATAATAATAATAATAATAATAATAATAATAAATGTATTTAGCTCTACTAACGTATTGAACACGCCTTTCCTTGTTTTTTAAAGAAATATAGCTCCTTATATATATATATATATATATATATATATATATATATATATATATATATATATCAATGCGTCTAACGCTGTATAAAAATGTATTTGAGACAATCGGATGGCCTAGGACGAGTGTGCCTCAGCAAAGTGGGCAGAGTTTTATTGACATTTACAGACCATAAGAAAAAGAAGAAATAACATTAGAATACGTGTACTGTCTTCATTGTTTAGTGAGTGTTAAATGATTTAAATCACCTCGTTTATAGAAGGAGATACTTCAAATTGTCCAATCACACAACTGGTGTCAAAGCATTGGACATAGGGCGTGGAAGCAGAGAAGAAAAGAATTGAAGAAATGGACATTAACTTATCCAAGTTCATCTTTAATTTCTTGGATGTCATTTTCACGTTTCAACGAAATTGTTGATCTCTTTTAGGTGTGTCTCGCTGAATTCTAACTCTTTATTTGATCATGATTATATCATGGCATAATACGGTATCATCATGATTATATCCTGGCATAATACGGCATCATCATGTTGAAAGACCAGTTCCCGTTGGTAGCGTTCATTCTGATGAGTACTAAAATAGCTGACGGTTTTTTTTTTGTTTTTTTTTTAAATTTTCATTTTCACCCCAAACGAGGCACAGTGCCTCTTTCGTATAGGGGGCTACTATCAGGGGGGACATAAGTTGCAGGTATACTATGTAGGGAGTTGAGCAGCAAGATGTCCATTCACATTCCACTTAAACTTCTGCATGTCAGTACTGTTGGAAAAACAGGAACCCGGAAAGGAGTTCCAAAGTCTATCAGTTCTGGGGAAGAAACTATTAGACTAGAAAGCTTTCTAGGGGTGGGATCTTGCTGATTGTCGTGTTTGTCTAGAGCATTTACATCGAGCGAGTACAAGGGCTTGTCGGGTTTGTCGGGGGAATTTACGTTGAGGAAGTACAATGTCTTGTGGTTCCTCGGAACATCCACCATTAGAATATTTGTAAAATAGACAGAGGGATGCAACATTTCGTTGATGGGACAGAGGTTAAAACTTAGATGAGAGTTCAGGACCTATCAGGTTGGCGAGTCTCTTTTGAACCCTGTTCAGGAGTGAGAGACTAGTAGCAGATGCACCAGCCCAAATGTGACAACGATACTCCATATATGGGCGAATGGTAACCTTGTAGAGGTACAGGATACGTTCAGGCATAAGTAACTCTCTAGCCCAGTAGAAAAAATCCACCTTCTCCACAACGACCCTGACAATGCTCTTAATGTATCTGTTCCAACTCATGTTTGCTATGAACGTTAAGCTGAGGAGTTTGAAAGCAGTACTTTCAGGTAATGCATCTTAGCCATAGCTATTGGTGGTTGAAAAGGTTTCTTGTAATTATTGAAGGAAACAAGCTTAGTCTTGGCAGCATTGAACACTACCATTCATTTTTTACCCCATTCCACTACAGATTGGAGATCTTCCTATAGTGTTTCTGCCATTTCATTTGTTTTCCCTTATGCCTGTTATAGAGCACGGTGTCATCAGCAAATACACCAATTTCAGAGCTAATTTTAGCAGGGAGGTCATTTATAAATATTTGAAATAATAAAGGTCCAAAGATAGATCCCTGAGGTACAACCGCATTTATATCATATTGTTTAGATGTACGACCGTCGAGAACACCCGAGATTCGTCTCTTATTTAAGAAAGATTTAATTATAAGTATTCGTCCAGTGATACAATATGATCTGATTTTCCTAAGAAGACAATCGTGCCATACCCTGTCAAAAGCCTTAGATATATCTAGGGCTATTGCTCTACCCTCCCTGCTTTGTCCAGTGTATGGTATATATGTTCTGAGGTTACAGTTAGGATATCTGCCGTAGAACAGACTTGCCTAAATCCATATTTTGATTGGTCAGAAGTTTAGCAGCTGTTAGGTTATGGACTAGAGCTTTGTTTATTATGGATTCAAATATTTTGTCGAAAAGCAGGAGGAGGCTAATGGGGCGATAATTCAATGGGTCAGTTCTTTTGCCAATATTCTTGTAAACTGGTACCACAGAAACAGTTTTTCAATAGCCATGAAAGCAAGATACACTCTGTAAGGTTAAGTGCAATGTAATTGTGAAGCAAGGGGTTTGTAATCTTCAACCACAGCCCCTGCAAATCGGCACTGCTTGATTCCAGAGGAAACAAGTGAAGTCTAAGATGTTAGGAAACAAAATCGAGATAAGTGGGAAGCACATACAGCACCTGGTATTTGCAAACTAATGCCACACTGGATGATTTAAAAATCACCCCTTCTCAGGTGCATGACATCATAAAAAACCTTGACACCTCAAAAGCATGTGGACCCAATCTCAGCCCAGCTGTGCTATTAAAAAATGCTCCACTGATGTTGCACCAGTCCTCTCCAAACTTTACAACAAATGCCTTAACGAATATGTCGAAGGATGTATAAGGGGAATGTGATATTTTGGTAAGAGAAGAGAGATGGTAGGAACTATCTAGGTTAACATTAGTTTATCATGAAAACCCTAACCCACTTTCCAGCCTTATGCAAAAAATTTTAAAATAAATATTTCGTATTTCTTATTGGAAATTAACATCTACCTATTCAAGATCATGTAGAGTGTTCAAACTTTCTGGTAAGGGGGAGCGGACCACACAATATTTCTTTAATTCGGAAGCTTCTTATATTTTCCTTTCAGAGTATGACCTATCTTCTTAAAGAGGCCTGAATGTGGGTAACGTGTCTCTTATATTTAAATTTCATTTCTCTTTGCCCATTTATCTTACTGATCCCCACCCCACCCGCAAGGTTTGTTATTAGTTGCGGCTTTGCCTTTCTGCTAACAAAAGATAACAAATCAATAATTAAAAAAATAACAAAAAAACAAAAAACGATGAATATTTATTTAATAAGGTTCTATATTTTTTTCCTCTGGCGCAATTGAAAATCTTATTTTGTAATCTTGTGATCTTCACAATTAATGAAATGAACAATTCATTCGATTTGATAGTCATTTTTTTAATTAGATCGAAAGCAAGTGAATTATTATAAGGAAATGAACTTATTAGTTGATAAATTGTGAAGAATAACAATGTTGATAAAATAAGGTTGTAACTACAGACGCTTTAAAGTGAGAATATATGTATGAGGACAGTTCTCAACCTATATACTCAATGAATTTTTGATCTACAGACTTGAAATTTGGTATATATGGTATTCAGACACGTGGAAAACATTTTAATTAGTTTTCATCCGGAAAAAGCTGCTTAGGGGTCAAAATTGAAATATATGTACGTGTGGGGGGGGGTCATAGGAATTTTTATCTTGTTGTCAACGGTTTCATAAATGGTTCACATGACAGATTTCTTTATGTTAAGAATAAGTAGGTTTGAAAACACTTTTTCAACATTGTGTCAAGCTGGCCTAGTGATTATCGTACTTAACACACTGTCTTTAAGTTTTGGTTTCGATTTCAGCTAGTCATTCTTTTTTACTTAAAAGAAGTGAACTGTTTAGAAAAAAAACCCATAATACTCGCATGCACAGGTCTCAATTTCTGTATGAATTAAAATTAATATTTATCAGTATTTTACGACTGGGCAACGCCGGGCGCTCTGCTAGTATATATATATATATATATATATATATATATATATATATATAAGGGGATCCACAATTCATTAAATAAAGGCTTTTCAATATTATAAAATGCTCAATATGCAGATAGAGCTTAGATACAAGAGGACAAAATTTATATAACAGAAAAATATATTCTGATGCACATAGATGTATAGATTGATTTGAAACACGGGAATACAATACAGTGTGTAGGGGTTATGAAAGCTCTTTACACCAGGCATTTCGAACTCTAATGCTTCTCTTTAAAAGAGAAGTGGATGTTCTAGGTAACAAGATATGGATTCGATGTCTAGCAGTAGGCATATTAGGAGATCTTGTATAGGCCTTTACATATGGCAGAAGAACTTTCATAACCCCTGTATTGTATTCCCTTGTTACAAATTGATCAATAAATCTATAAGCATCAGTATATATTTTTCTATTATCAGTATAGTTTCCTCTTGTATGTAATTTCATGCATCAATAATGTTAAAATGAGATATATGTTCCGTATCAATTTTCAGTATTTACTTCAACAGTGTTCAATACATGGATTGAGTTTGCTAGTAAGTGATGAAAATCTATATAGCAAATAAGTGAGATACAACTATCAATATTTTAGGCCCATAGGGAATCGTCAGGCTAAACCACACACACACACACACACACATTTATTTATATATATATATATATATATATATATATATATATATATATATATATATTTCACAGCCAAACAACGTCGCAGTCCACAAGAGCCATGACAGTCCACGAACCGGAAGTCATTTGGGCTCATCAGTTGATAACCAGCTAATAACCCTAAGCCGATATCTCAAAAGTAGGAGTTTTAACTCGAAAAGACGATGCCATCCAGCAATGCTAACCTAGTGAGTAAATTATGATAAATTCCACAGCCATATATATATATATATATATATATATATATACATACACAAAGCATTAACAATAGGACACTGAGTAGACACAGCTATACACATACATGTGTAATCATACACAGGTATAGGTTTAGACTTTATAATCTCCCCTACTAGGATCCAGACATATGTCTTCTCCCCTGCTTGGATCCAATCTTGTTCCATCTCCCCTGCTTGGAACCAGTCTTGTTCCATCTCCCCTGCTTGGATCCAGACATGTGCCATCTCCCCTGCTTGGATCCAGACATGTGCCATCTCCCCTGCTTGGATCCAGACATGTGCCATCTCCCCTACTTGGATCCAGACATGTGCCATCTCCTCTACTTGGATCCAGACATGTGCCATCTCCTCTACTCTGATTCAGCCATTCGAGTGCCTTCGATCTCTGTCAGGACAACCTAACATGAGGCTATTTCACCTTACAAGCGACCAAATATTTAAAACATAATATTTGAAGCAGAAATAAAATCACCCTCATACAGTTATACGTTGACTCATACATGAAATGGTGCACCTTCATGTAATGTTACCTCAATTATCAGCACTTAACTGGATTCTCCACCAGAATAGATGAATTCTTGTTCTCGTATCCAGTCAGAATAATTGATCAAAAGAAAGATATACTAAAATCATAATTTAGTGACCCGATGGTCACAGGAACATTGATATTCTTCACTAAATGGAGAACTTTCATTGAACATTTGCGAATTAATGTGTCTCTTCTCAAAATTAGATGTTCGCCCCATAAATTAGTTTTTATATTAGATAAACCTACCAGCTTTTCTTTACTTCTTTGCTTAATGTATACAGCCCTTGGAAACGAAAGTCAAATATTTGTCTCTATAGTTTATTGCTGCATACATAACAGGATTCTTAATTGCTGATTACTTCAAAATGCCTCTCTCTTTTTACACGTGATCTTGGTAGACGAATCACAGTTTTTGGTATCTCATCCACCTATAATCTAAGCCATGTCTCAGAAATATCGTCAAATATAATGATAGACAATACAAAACAAGTGTATTATGAAATTTGATTTTTTTTCTTCCATTTTCGGTTCTTATTTCTATTTTTGTCCATTTATCTTGGCGTCAGAATTAACGAGAGAAGAAAAATATGTATGATTATATTTTTCAGGCTTAAATAATTAAACGTTGAAAATTATCTCGATTCTGTACTATTTCTGCTCAATTCGGTTTTTACTCAAATATAATTCAGAAACCGTTTTTCTATTTTGTGAATCTGGAAAATGCTGCACAAACTAAGTTACGTTTCAATTTTGATAAGTTTTTGAAAATTTTATCAACTTAAATCTGATCTCAGACGAAATTAGTAGAACTCATAACTGATAAGAAATTATAACTTATAATTCCTCACCAATTATGAGTTATAATTCCTCACCAATTATGAGTTATAATTCCTCATAAATCATAACTCATCGGAAATTATAAGTCATGCTTATAAGCAATTATAACTTATATGCAATGTTATGAGATAGCTATGGAAGAAGACCGAGTAGAACGAAAACGGACAAAAGGGAGACAAGAATTGCTTAAGTAAGCTTTATTCTACAAACAAATCTACATAGGTATTCACAAGAGCAAGAGTCCGTTAAGTCATGTGGAGACTTTTTAAAATGTAAAACAAAGGGGCGCAACTCCAATAAGAAATGACTGGAGAATTCTACTAATTCACCACATGGATATAGGCAATTATAACTTATACATATAAGCAATTATAAATTCAATTTTCTTCCTTTGAAGATTGTAACGCTGGGTATGAGGCAGCCAAACCAGCTGCCAACATTGCCCTGCTTTTTATTTAAACCAATCGAGAGCTCTTTTTAGTATCCTCGTTGTTCCCTTAAGTGCAATTGTCTGGATCTCTTTTGCACTTGGTTCACCAGGAATATTAGTTAGGTAGGACTTCAGGTACACTTTTATAGATAATGTTGTGTGCCATAAACTCATTAATAATAATAAAAAAAGAATTATGTTTTTTTTTCTCTTTACAATTAACGTAGTTTTATTAGGATGAAGGAATTTATTTTTAGGTACACGGCACAAAAAATTTATGTGCATCCAAAAGTTTCAATTTTTTTAAACAAAATACTATCATTTATTGTTTAAAGCAGTAATGCAAACTTCCTCGTCTTGGTTGAATCCTCTTAGGGACAAGTGAATAAATAAATGCAGTTTTTACACTTTTTATTCACACAGCTGGCTGGTTGAGTGCATAGATATAGATGTTGAGCTATCAGTCCCAAGGTTCAAGCATTGATGAAAATGAAACTAGTTCTTGCACGTACGCACATATATATATATATATATATGATGGTCACATTCAATGTTGCCAAGACTAAACTGGTTTCCTTCAATAATTACAAGAAACCTTCTCTGCCACCAATAGCAATGCCCAGTGACTCCCTGTCTGAGAGTACATCTTTCAAACTGCTTGGCCTAACGTTCACAGGAAACATGAGTTGGAACAATTGCCATGAAAACATTGCCAGGGCCGCTGTGAAAAAGGTAGGCTCTCCCTACCGTGCTAGAAAACTACTGACACCTGAAAGTATAGTGTACCTCTATAAGGCCACCATTTGCCCATGTATGGAGTATTGTTGTCACATTTGGGCTGGTGCATCTGCTACTAGTCTCTCGCTCCTAGACAAGGTTCAAAAAAGAGTCGCCAATCTGATAGGCCCTGAACTGGCATCTAAGCTTCAGCCTCTATCCCATCGGCGAAACGTTGCATCCCTCTGCATGTTCTACAAGTATTTTAATGGTGAATGCTCTGACGAACTGCAGACACTTGTGCCCCCACGACGTAGACACACTCGACAAACCCGACAGGCAGCTAAATCCCACCCCCACACAGTAGAGATCCCTAGATGTAAAAGATCTTTCTAATCCAGTAGTTTCTTCCCCAGAACCGCTAGACTCTGGAATTCCATTCCAGGTTCCTGCTTCCCTAACTGTTCTGACATGCAGAAGTTCAAGTGCAACGTGAACCGACATCTTGCTGCCCAAATCCCAACATAGTGCCCCAGTAGTTGCTGCCCCTGATAGTAGCCCCCTACACCAAAGTGGCAATGTGCCTTGTTTGGGGTGAAAATGTAATAAAAAAAATAAATAAATAATAGTAAATGAGCTAGAAAAGAATATTTTCTTTAATAAAGCAAATCTATCAAGATTATAATTAGAAGCTCTACCCGATTAAGATGAGCAATTCATAAATTAAATAAAAGATGAGTAAAAGTTACATGGACCTTTATTAAATCATCAGGTCAATAAGGACAAACATGAGATAAAAATGGTACAGAACCTCTTTACCCCATGGCATTTCGAAGCCAAATGCTTCTTATAAGAGAAAAATCGGCATTATAACACTATATAGGTGTATAATAAAAGCGGCTTGAGAACATTGTAATTACCTCATATTTTTTCGTTTCTAATCTAAACGTTCTTTACTTTAGGAAGCAAGTAATACTTGTTTCCATTATTTTGTCCTTCAATCCTCACATGTGAGCAGCGATGTTCCTGACAAAAAGGGAAAAATTGCTAATATCTGGGTTAGAATCTATTTCATCTAACACTTATTGTCAAATTTACTACCTTTAAGTGTGTTGCCTCCGTTCAGTCTCAAAAAGACAATGGATAACCCCTGTAAGGGTAGCTGCACATGTAACTGTGAGGCAAGGGTTGCGCAATCACCAACCAATCATCACTTGAATCGGCACCGCTTGAATCCAGTGGCAAGGAGAAGTGCTAGGCGACGAAAAACAATGCCGAGATAAGTATTTTTCTTTCTTTTAGCTAATTACATTAAGTGGCTTCCTGCAGCGATTTGCATAAAAACATGCATGCGATTTGCATAACTATGAATTGTGGTTATTCTTACCAATAATAATGATTTTCAATGATCATATATTTGGTATGAATATAACATATAATATTCGTTGTTTCCCTTAAGCGAATACCATGCTTTTAAATTCCATTGAAATGTAAAAATATTTTATCTAAAACAATGAGTTCATATCTATTGATATGAATTAACGCAACAGGTTTAACCGGTTTCTTACATTCACGAAATCACAATTCGGAAAACTAAATATTTTATCAGCAAAAGAAAAAGAGAAGAAACATTTAATCCAATGAAATTTTCCCCAAAATTTTTATAGTTAATCGGTGTGCTTGTTAACAAAAATGCCATTACAAAAATAAGTCTCACATACCAAGGAAACTGCTATTTCAAACGTAAGTGTAAATACCAAAAAATGCTATTTCGAAAACAATTTAAACAGACCAACGAAAATGATATTTCAAAAAGAAATCATAAATACCTGGAAAAATACTATTTCAAAAAGAAGTTAAAAATCCCAAGACAAATGCTGTTTCAAAAAAAAGTTAAAAATACCAAGACAAATGCTATTTCAAAAAGAAGTTAAAAATACCAAGACAAATGCTATTTCAAAAAGAAGTTAAAAATCCAAAATATATCCGTTTATTTAAAACGTTAAGCAATAAAAATAACATTTCCAAATTGACTGACCGACAAAGTCTCTTCTAGTAATGCGAGGATTCTACTCCGACCCCCAAAAATGGCGGACGTGTATTGAATGTTAAAGAGATTAGTTGAAAGAAATCAAATGTTTTATTCATCTGTCTTGTAAAATTCTTCTTAATATAAATGCGAAGTTTGAAATTCTTCAAAATTTCTTTTATATGTTAAATTCCTTGTCTCATTTTCTGTTTTATATGTTTTAAGTAAAGTTCCGGGAGCCAAGCAGCTCCCGTCTGAGAATGTCCGCTCTAAACGATATTTGTGAACTAATTATTTAGGAAATCTTCGCCATCGTCTTATATGCTGAATTCGATGATAGGAATTACGATCAGTTTGTTTTATTAGAGAAAGAAAAGTGGGAAGGAAGGTAAGAAGAGGAAAACAAGACGATGGAAGGGAAGGTTGGTAAAAACAAAGAAAAAAAGAAATAGGAATGAAGGTGGGAAGAAGGAAGGAAAGCAGATAGAAAACAAGAAAAAAAGGAGGAATAAAGAAAGGTGAGAAAAGGAAGAATGGAAAGGAGGAAGAAAGGAAAAAGGAGAGAAAGGAGAAAAGAGAGAAAAAGGGCGAAAAAGAAAGAGGAAAGGAATGAAAAAGAGGAAAGTAAGGGAGGAAGAAAAGAATGAAGAATACAAAGAAAGGAAAAAGAAAATGTGAAGAAAAAAGGGAGGAAAAGGAAAGAGAAGGGCCAAGGAAAGGGAGGCGAAAAGGAAGGAAGATTGAAAAAAAAAGACACGAGGAAAGAAAGGAAGAAGAATAGAAGGAAAGGAGGAAAGAAAGACGGAGGAAAGCAAGGATGAAGGGCTAAAGAAAAACGGAAGGAAAAAGAAAGCAATAGAGAAAAGGAGGGATGAAGGGGAGAAAGGAGAAAATAAAGGAAGTGGGGATGCAGGAAAGAAAGAAAAGGAGGAAAGAAAGGAATACAGAAAGAGAGAAATGAAGGAATGTGTGAATGAATGAAGGAAATATTCTGAAAACAAAATACAACAAAATGCGTATATTTTTATCCATTTCTAACATTCAGAAATCATTGTGAAATGAATTGGAAGGATTTTAAATTATGTAAAAGAGCAGAATTAAAAAAAAACAAAAAAAAAAACTAATAAACAAATTGAAAGGGAATAATCGAAAGTAATTTTGTCGTCAAATAAAAGTCACTCGATTCATTCGACTAATGAATAGTGCAAATTATTTTTCACAAAAAAAAAAAAACAAGAATTCGAAGGAATGAAAATATTCAAGTTAATATATTCAAAAGATATTTGAAAAACTTTGCTGATATTGCGTCTGGGACATTTTTAGATGAGCATTGATAATTTATATTATTTGGATCATTCGAACTACTATAGATGTAACGTTACACACGTTTACACACGTAGACCAAACACGTTGTAGCAGTGTGCGTCGCAAGGAACATAAAACAAGTAATAACTTGACTCCTTTTTTTGTTGTAACAACGACATTTATTTCTGGCTATTTCCTCGAATAAAATATGATCGTGCTCCTTATCTGACCTCTCGAACATGCTCCTCTGTCTGTGCACACGTTCTTTTTTACAGCCCCTTCTTTCTTCCCCTACAGTGACGTCCTTTCGCATACGACCCGGCATTTACATACGCGCGTCCGCGTTCTGTTACATAAGGAGTTCAGCTATAAAGTACTCTTCTACACAACTCCTCCATTAACATTTGTATATATATTTTGTATTTGGAAAAAATATTGAATAAATGGAGTTTATGTATTATATCAGTTGCTGTTTCTGCTTTCGGTGCTTATTTAAATTGGCACTTATGTCGGCACTTAAAATTAAAAGAAAAGTCTGCGTACGTACTCGTTATAGAACGAATATGTCATATTCCAAAAATTACGTAAATTGTTCAAGTAGTTTTTTTATTCAAAAAAATAAATTTTTATGACTTAGCGAGTCGTGGTGTTTTTGTCGGCCATGAAAAAATCCGATGGAATTAATAAGGAGATGACAACAAATCGAAGTGTCGAGGTAAAAAGTCAGCCTTGTGTTCAATAGAGTTTAGATGTAAAATCGCTAAAAATCCTAAATTCGAATTTTCTGAGTTAAAAAAATTACTTGATCACTTTACGTAATTTTTGGAATATGACATTTTCGTTCTGTAACGAATACGTACATCATATAGACTTTTCTATGTTTTCTTTACATTAAATTGACACTATAAGTGCCAATTTGAATAAGAACCCTGTTTTTCGAAAAGTCAGTTTATTCTACTCTATTGCTGTCTAGCCACTTTTTCACACTAAAATGTCTATCTCTACAAATCTACCATCATACCAGGTATGGCGTACTGTTGTTATATTTGGGCTGGTGAGTCTCTGTCCTATTTCATTGTTCTTGATAAGGTGCAGCAGGTACCCGAAAAACTCGTCCCGGTGCCTTACTATAATCGTTCTGTTTTATTGATTGATTTATTTATTTATTTCCATTAATGAATTGTTAATTAATATTATCGTTCAGTTAAGCCTGGCTTATTTTTTCTTTGTCATTGAACCTTTTTCAATAGTATTAATAAGTATAAGGTTATATTAGCCATGGTGCTCGGAAAACAAGTCCCGGGAAAACTCGTCTCCGGAAAACCCGTACCCAGAAAACTCGTACCCGGAAAAATCCCCCCTTTTTGCTAGGTAGGAAAACTGGTCCCTTATTGAATAAATATCGATTGAAAACACATTTTATTACCGTTCTTGAAGGAGATATTTTTTTAAAAGAGACTATGCACCCCCATAATATTAAAAAAAAATTATTTTTAAATCTTGCTTAAAAAAATAAACTTGATCACGGAGTCAAGATACGAAAAACGAAACCAAATATTTTTAAAAAATACTCTAGTTTTAACACTTTTTGTGTCCTTACGAAACAAAAATAAATAAAGAAAATACGCATTATCAAATAAAGCAATTATTTTATTTAGAAGAATTAATTCAGTTTAAATAATTCTTGTTATTACAAAACAACAAAAAAGAAAATACGGTCTTATGTAATTTTTGTACCGCGTTGAAATAATAACGTTATTATTTCGAAAGCCATTCTTAACATGGGGAGGGTGTCGTTTAAAAGTCATTTCGTGGGCACTTGTGCAGTACTTAAAAATATACGAATTTATTTTCTTTTGGAGGCTCGTTTTAAAACTGTATCTACCTCAGTATTTTCTTTAATTTTCGGACATTTTATTTTTATTAAAAATTATTTACTAAGTAATGCCGAGTGCGACATTAATTGTTATTTCTTTTTAACTAAATAAACTCTTTAAAATAAGTTTGAACACCAAAAACTTACAAAGCTAGGTAGAAAACGAAAACTTAGAAAAATCAATTTAAAATTTTAAAACAATAAACATGTAAAAATATTTTTTTTTAAATATTATGGGATGTGCATTGTTACCTAAAAATATACAAATTTATTTTCTTTTGGAGCGGGAAGGGGGGTTCTCGTTTTAAAACTATATCTACCTTAATATTTTCTTTAATTTTCTATTTTTGAGCAATTATACTCCTAAGATGTGATCCTCTTATGTCGGACATTTTTTGTTCATAAGTAATACCCGACATTACTTTTTTTTTTTTTTAACTAAATAAACTCTTTAAAATAAGTTGAAAGACCAAAAACTTTCCAAGCTAGGTAGAAAACGAAAACTTAGAAAAATTAATTTAAATTTTTTAAGACAACAGTAAACAAGCAAAGATTTTTAAAAAATATTATGGGATGTGTATTCTCTTTTAAAAATATCTCCTTTAAGTACGGTCATAAAATGTGTTTTCAATCGATATTTATTCAATAAGGGACCCGTTTTCCTACCTAGTAAAAGGGGTCGAGTTTTCCGGGGACGAGTTTTCCTAAATTCGGTGCAGCAACGTATCATTCAAACACTTTAGAAAAAGCTGCTGCTGATTTTATAAACGTATTTTATCATTCAAACACAGTAGTGTTTGAATAAATGGTTAAGTAGCAGTTTTAGTCATTTAGAACTGCTTTAAAGCTTCACCGCTCACTCATTTTTCGATAAAATTTCAAAGAATTATTACAGTTGATAGATCATCTCAGCTATAGTGTGAAAAAAAAATTCAATTTTCGTTCAGTAAAACAAAATCATAATGAATTTACTAGTGTTAAAACTCGTATAAATATGTAAGGAGGTGAGCGACGCTTTTTATGACTGGTTTCCATAGCAACCACGTCGCTTCAGTGACTACTGTTGCTACTAATTCGAAAAGAGAAGTAACAAGTGAAAGAGAGAATGAAAGCATGAAAGGGAGATAATTCGGGGGATTTTATTGAAAGCAGACGAGTGCCATACATTGTTATTACATATGTGTTTATGGGGCAAAAAATAAGACTTAAATTAAACAAAGAACAAATGAATTTATTGGAAGCCTGGAAAAATCATGGATTACAATAGAAAAAAATGCGAGCATGAAAATTAATCTGGTTCAGCTTAAACATGAAATAATTTTTTTAAATTCAATTTATAACATTATATAATCAATTCTAAATGTTGCAATATTTTAAGTTTTAAGACATGTGTTTTTCAGAATTATCTTATCTATTCTTGCTTCCTTTGTTCCAGTTCGTTGGTCTAGTAGTCTCAATCAATATGTTGCTTTGATACCTCATTGTAATATAGCTTCCTACTGTGGTAGAATATTTCCAAGAACTGAAGGCTTATGGAACTCTCCTCCTGCTTACTGTTTTTCTCTTACTTATAACATTGGTCTTTTCAATCGGCATCTATCTTCATGATAATCATCTATCACTCTTGTTTACTCTTTACATCAAGTGGCTTCACACCTTGTCTGGAGCGATTTCCATAACAAATCCGTTTTAGTATTATAATTATTATCATTATCTTGGGTGTCATCCTCAGGACGTTTACACCAATGTAATCTTCAGGCGTTTTTTATTTTTATAATAAACTCGGAAACAATTTCAAACTCAGCCCTTTATTTAATCCATGGGAGTAGATTATTATCGTCCCGTCAGCCTTAAGACTGTCACTTTATCTGTTGGACATGTTCATAGCTTCCCTGAGTCTGACAAGATGCTGAAGAAGAGCAGAAATTGCATCGGTTGAATTCATCCAAATAATTTTTAAAAAAAAAGAAAAAAAAGACAGCATGCTCTCATTCTTTCTCGAGAAACAATGGACACTCTCTGATAATTTGCCTGCACAATGATCGGCGGATTGTTTTGTACTAGAAACATGTTTTGATTATAAGTTAGTTTATTTTAACCAAAGCAGTAAGTCTACTAGATAATTAACTGAGATTTACCAACGGCACCTGTCCTACGGTCAGGTGGTTAGAACTGCTGATTATCAACCACTCTCCAGGTTTCACTTCTATATATCATCACACTGGATACAGATGTTTAGTAAACTCTTTACTTGGTGTAAGTGGTAACGCTCTGCTGGTTAGTTATGACAAGCGTTCCTTAAACTTAAGTCATTCACGTCTCACTATTTCAATCATACTAGTATCTGCTCCTCCCTGTATTCCAATAGTATCACCAAGGTAAAAAAATTTTTTGAATAAACTCAATAGATTTACCAACTAAATACACTTTCCTCCACATCTGAGTTTTCATCCGTTTCCATAAAAATCTTTTACACAAACTGCTTACTATCTTTCAATCTTCAAGTAATTCGAGACACTTTTAGACACTTAATATCCAAGGCAATGGCAGAAACTCGAGAGTTTTTAGTGGAATCGGGTAAAAAGTGGACTGTAACGTTCAAGACTAAGCTCTTTTTTTTTTTGATAATTACAAGAAATAATAGCTATGGCTAAAGATACATTACCTAAAAGTACTTCGTTCAAACTCCACGACGTAACGTTCACAGGGAACATGAGCTGGAACAGATACATCAAGGGGATAGGCGCAGCTGCTGTGAGGAAAGTGGGCTCTCTCTACCATGCTTGAAAACTACTTACGCTTGAAAGTATCCTGTACCTCTATAACGCAACCATTCACCTAACGTATAGCGTCTTGTTGTCATATTTGGGCTGGTGTATCTGATACTAGTCTCTCACTCCTGGACAGGATCCAAAGAGAATCGCCAAACTGATAGATCCTGAACTCTCATCTAAGCTTCAATCTTTGTCCTATCGACGAAATGTTACATCCCTCTGCCTGTTCTCCAAGTATTTTAATGGTGGATGCCCAGACAAACTACAAGCCTTTGTACCTCTTCAACGTAAATATCCCTGATAAACCCGACAAGCAGCAAAGTCCCACCCCTACATAGGAGAGATTCGCAGATATAAGAAAGCCGTCTACGTCTAATAGTTTTTTCCCCAGAATTGCTAGACTTTGGAATTCCCTTTCAGGTTCCTGATTTCCCAACTGTACTGACATGCAGAAGTTCAGGTGCAAAGTGAACAGACATCTTGCTGCTCACCTCCCTTAATAGTTTCCCTGCAATTAATGTCCCTGATCGTAGCCCCCTACATCAAAGTGGCACTGTGCTTTATTTGAGGTGAAAATTGAATTTAAAAAATAGGATAGAAAAAGAAGAGCCGACTCCCTTTGCACAATTAAAGAAGGGAGATTTGGTCTCAGAAACAATCAATCTCAGATGTTTATTTCAGTAGAATATATGCAAATCTGACTTTACAAGTAGGTCTTTCATTATTTTTCAAATGAATACTAATTCATCAACATAAAGCTTCTCTGGTGGTCACGGATAGGAATGTTTCTAAATACAACAGGCATTTTTTTTACAGAACCCTGATGTACTCCTACTTTACAATTAAAGCTGTAAACCGATATTAAACCTATTATTATTATTATTATTATTATTATTATTAGCAAACCCCGTTTCCCGGCGTCGCCTTGGATTATTTAAAAAATTCTAACAAACAAAATATCAAGTGTTCTTTTTTAATGAATATATGCTTACGATTATTAGAGGATTAGGAGATTTTTTTTATTAATATTATTAATATTAATAATATTTTTTATAATTAATAATATTAATAATATTATTAATAGTAATATTATTAATAATAATATTATTAGTAATAATATTATTATTAATAATGTTAATCATAATATTATTATTAATAATATTAATAATAATATTAGTAATAATATTAATAATAATATTATTATTAATAATATTAATAATAATATTATTATTAATATTATTATTAATAATATTAATAATAATATTATTATTAATGTTATTATTATTAATAATATTATTATGTTGATTATGATGATAGCATCAGTATACGGCATATTAGAAAAAAAAAAGTTTTAATCATAATTGACTGAAACCATAAAAAATTATACGTATCAACTCTTGAATATAATTTCTGTTGGACGAGAATTTCAACAGTGACATGAAAATTACTTGGACTTTAGTAAAATGCACACACAAATGAAATGTGACATTTTGTTCGTTAATTTTTCGCACTTGTCGTTAAAACACTTCCTTATTATTAAAATGACACTGTGATGAATTCTCTGGAGAAAATAAAAAACAAGTTTCAAACATTTTTTATCTGCTTAATTTTTGAGAAAAGGAATATTTAAATAAAAAGATGTGATTGAATTATCTTTTCATATAATTTCATAAAAGCCAGGGTTTTTTTATTTTTTAATTTATTCTCCGATGGGAAACTTCGAAGAGTCAAAAAATGCATCCGAATATTTTTTTTGATTTTATATCATGCGAGCAAAGATACCCGCGCTTCGCGGGCACCCTTGCAGTAAGTGGACTTTGTAAGAGCAACTATTTCTTAAAGTGTTTAAAATTTTTGTAACTACATCGTGAAGTGACTGAAATCCAACTATGAACCTTAAAGCAAATAGATTATATCGAAGTTTACACTTACATTGTTGCACATAAAAATTGAAACAATTACAAAGAATCACAATGGTTAAGACTTAATTGGTTGAGGGGATAGGGTGGCGGAGGGGATGCCGGCGCCATGATTTCCATTCTTTTTCCTACATTTTCTGTATCAAACTTAATTTTAAAGGAAATATATAGTAGTGTATAGGGAAAAGGGTAGAGTCAAAACATCTACAAAGAGATGAAGTACCTCTTTGTTATCGAGACTATATTCTGAAATTCATAAAGATTTGTTCATAAAATAATTAATTAAAAAGAAAATACCTGTCCACTGCCTAAATGTTAATATTTAACTGTTAAAATTATCTGCTAGTGTTGCAACCAGAGAATGTATATTTAGATATTTGATAGTTTAGGAGATTATCCTGTAGACAAAAATTTAATTGTTAGGCAATTTATCTGTGCATTATGTACATTCGAATATATGCCTTTATGATACGTATAACTAAATAAAAATAGCATTTGTTATATATAAGCAAAGATTAGAACTTAGTCGAGCACCATGCATGAAAATAACGATTGATCAGAGGAAGACTAGCAATGTTTTTATTACGAGCTTCAGGGAAAAGAATACTAAATTTCAAAGTATATTCTGTATTGAGTGGCATCTTTGGTTGCAGTACACCAACTAAAAGCGTATCTATCTTATATCAAGAAGATATGTAATGTTGATAGATACAATAGTCCGAAGAGAGTTAACATAGTAGTTATCGAAAGTAATATTATAATTTTACAATTTTTGATCCGGGACAACGCCAAGTAGAACAGTCACGATATAGTAGAAAAACGTTTTCTTGCTGTGAATACCTTGCAACGACGAAGCAGAGATTAGAACTCGGTCGAGCAGCTTCCATGAAAAAAGGGCAGAGTAGAGAAAGATGAGCAGTATATTTGTTATGGGCTGTACAGAAGAGAATACTAGATTTCAAAGTGGATTTTGTACTCTGTCAGGGTACGAAAATAATTACTTGAGCGCCATCTGTGGTTACAGTACTCTGTCAAGGGGGAAAGGATTTTTTTTACCTAATGCTATTAAATAAAATAACGACTTCAACTTCCAAACTTCCAACACCTGATATTCCAAATTAGATACCATGTAAGGACTGATTAAACTCAATTGTAATTGAATATATGTCTTTATATAACAACAATGATATGTGCAAATAAATATAAAAATATGTTATATATTTTTTATGATCTGTAAGAATCTGTTATCACGATTTATAAACTTTTCAGTTCGTGATCAAAAATTTTGTTTTTAAAAGCCTTTTATGTTTTTACATGTCATAAAAAAGAATATATATATAGGATAAATGTGTGTGTTAGTAACTGTAATCTCAACTTCTAAAAACGAGTCATTCAGATGAAAATGTCAAAAATCGAGCCGAATTAATACAGCAAACTCTGTACATATAAAATGCCCAATATCTTTTCAGCTAAATCGGGCCAAGATCACAGTGTAGTATTTGCTCTGATGATATCCTCCATGTTTTCTGTCCTCGGTCAATGGATTAGAAATCCTTCATGACTGAGAGAATTTTTAGTTTTGTTTCTATCAAGAGTGCCCCTTTTGGGGAAGCTGAATTTTTCCCACATTAAAAACCGACCTTGTCTAACTCTGCCCTCATGGGGAGGCAAGTAAATGGGAATAATCAACGATAACATTGTTCAATAAATTTTAGGTTTAACAATGTGCGTCTCATAAGCCTTGTTTCTGTGTAAGAAAAGTATTCTGGTACTAAATTTGACCTTTATTGCTCCTGATGCGACACTGTTTTCCTCTACAATAAATCATATTTTATTATTATTGGTTAGGAGTGAAAACACAGAATTGTCAGTTTAAACATATGTCCTCTTAACCCTATTGTATGGAGTATCATACCCCTTTCTTATATTTCAGCAGTAGTGTACCAAGCTCCATTTTCCTTTAAAACTTCTTACATCATTGAAATAACATATAAAATAAAAATATATAGCATACAATTTTGCATATATATTTACATAATAATAATAATAATAAATATGTGTGCGAGTATCTATAATCTCAACTTCTCAAACTGAGTCATTCAGATAAAAAAAAATTCATAATCGAGCTGAATTAATATGGTAAACTTTGTAAATATAAAGTTCTCAGTATCTTTTTAGCTAGAGCTTTATGGCAATAATCAATAATACTAACACTGTGCAACAGTTTTCAAGTTAAGAAAAGTACATGTCACATAAGATTTGTTTCGGTGTAAGAAAAAAATATCCTAATGCAAAATCTGACCTTGATTTCTTTTGATTAGGCACCGTTTTCATGTAGGTCGTCCTTTGCTTGCGCGTCCGTGAACTCCACAACACAGACGCACAAACAAAGGACGACCTAGATCCAAGTACGTCCAAGGATGGAATACTGCTGCCATATCTGGACAGGAGCTGCTAAAAACAGCCTATCCTGCCTTGACAGAGTACAAAATTGACTCCGTGGCTTAGTGGGGGATGCCCTTTTCTCTACCCTGCAATCTCTATCCCACAGAAGAGACGTTGCAAGCCTATCCTTGTTTTATCGTTATTTCCATGGCATTTGCTCATCTGAACTCCAATTTCTGGTCCCCCCTCGCCAATCTTTCATGAAAAACACCCATCTAGCTGAATCCACTGTCAAAAATTTTCCCCACTCTTTATCTGTGCCTAAATCAAAACGTAGATTCCATGAACAAAGCTTCTTTCTTAGAACTGCACGCCTGTGGAATTCTGTTCCGTCTGCCTGCTTCCCATCTGACTACAACCTGGATGTCTTCAAGTCCAGCATAAACAAATTCCTAATGAACCGCTGCCTTAAGTAAACACTTCAATAAATCTCCACACTAACGTACTGTACTTGCAATAACCCTTATCCCTGAGTGGCTTCCGGGCCTTGAGGTGGTGACCACCGTGTAAAAAAAAAAAAAAAAACGTACATCCAGCAAATAGCACACGACGTCAACTGTGAACCTGAAGATCTGAGACAGCTGATAGAAGACAACATTTATTCTCTTAACCCGCTCACGTGCCATTCTCTATTTTTATATTCCAGCAGTATACTGCCACCATTTTCCTTTTAAATGTTCCTCGTTTCGTGAAATATTCTGATGGAATTTATCGCCATCTTCATCACTCACATCACTAAGATTCTCCTAAAAATTCTAGAAAGTGACAATTTCGGGGGGAAAAAAAAGAACTGTACTTAATTCGAAAAAAAGAAGGCCAGAAATGGATTAACCAGATTAACATTCATTTAACAACCAGATTAACATTCATTTAATAATCAGATTAACATTCAGATTAAAATTCATTTAACAATTAGATTTAACATTCAGGTTAACAGTCATTTAACATTCGAATTAACATTCATTTAACATGTGTTGAACAGCTTTTTATAAATTAACTTCTAAACTAACCTAGCCAGGGGTTATTTCTATCAAAAACGCCAACAACATTTGAAAATTTCTGAAATGAGTTGATATTACTTTATAGTTTCACTAATATATTTAGTTTAAAATCTAATAGCATCGTTATAAAAGATCATACGAATTTATCGATTTTTGGAAATGACTGATAGGTCAGAAGTCCTAAAATGACCAAATTCTTTTGAAGAATTTTCATAATTATAATCCACATATGAAAAGACAGTTTTCTTAATATCGGACAGAAACATACATTTTTTCTCATAATCTTCTTATACAATATGGCAGAAAACATAATTGTAAAACAAAGCTTAAAATTAAACTCATAACTTGATAGCAAACGAACTTGAAAGAAAATAGCTACACTTACTTTTTTTTTATCTTACTGGGTTTTTTTTTTGTCCCAGACAAAGCACAGTCCCAGTAAGTCATAAGAGACTACTATTTGAGTCTAGATTTGCAGGGGTACTATGTCGGGAGTTGGGCAGCGAGATGTTTGTTCAGATTACACTTGAACTTCTGCATGTCAGTACAGTCAGGGAAAGAGGGGCCTGGACGGGAATTCCGAAGTCTAGCAGATTGAGAAGTAGCTATTTGAGTGGATAGCTTTATAACATCTAGAACTATCTACAGTGTAGGGGTGGGATTTTGCTTCTTGTTTGTTTTGTCGGGGGGGGGATTTACGTCAAGGAGGTACTAGTGCATTAAAGTATTTGTAAAATAGGTACAGAAATGTCACATTTTGGCAATAGGACAGAGGTTGGAGTTAAGCCGACAGTGTGGGACCTATTAGGTTAGCAACTCTTTTTTAAACCCCATCTAGGAGCAAGAGACTAGTGGCAGACACATATATTTATTAGTTTTAGCGTACAATATACAGCACAATCACGTTGATACAACGGTTCTTGCCAGATCATTGAAATTAAGCAATGTTGAGCCTGGCCAGTACCAGATGGGTGACCATTTGGGAAGGCGAAGCATTGTATGTACCGTGAGGTAAAATACCAGGTTGAAAAACTAACGCGATCTATCCTTCTCTTAAGAGTGGATGGGACTCTTAAGCCATGGTAGGCATCCCATCTTGTAATGGCGTCAAGATAATAGCTCTGATAGCCCTGGCGAAGCATCAAGTATTCAGCTACCGACAAGATTTGAATTCTATTACTAACTCATGTAGGGAGTTCAATCTCAGCTACAGCCGCACTGGATGGATGGATGGCGTTAATTGTACGAAAGTCATTTTTTTAACTTTTGAAATCATTACAATATATATATATATATATATTTCGGTCCAATATATTAATTATTAGAAAATTTCCTCTATAATAATATGAAATCTGCATGAATATAAATATCATATTTAAGTGTATTTTACAACCAGATAACAACGGGTGACCTTCTATATATATATATATATATATATATATATATATATATATATATATATATATAACGTAAAATATCAATTAGTTTCAAAGATAAATGTTTTAAAGATAAATGTTTCTAACTTTCGCTGCTTTGTACGGTTCCAAATGCGAGCCCTTGACAAGAAGAACAAACTTTAAACATGTATTTATCATTATGACGTGCCTATGGGTGTGTACATTATATATATATATATATATATATATATATAAATTTATAAATGTGCATTTCTTTTCTCTATTTCTTATCTGTTAAAGCATGGAAATGAAAAAATATCTTTAAAAAAATCTTTTTCCTTAACCAATAGCATTTTCTACTGTTGGTCCAGCCTTCTTCACTGTATTGAAAGGTATGTGTGTGCACAGTAGGTGGTGGAGTAGTATAATGTTGCAGATGAGATGAAGAAATATATGTCCATGCCACATTTTCACACTGCAAATGATCAGTAATATAGGAGGTGTTGTGGGCTTGTTCTGAAAAATAAGTGTACCACAAAAATTTGTGTGTATTAATATATGTGTGTGTGTATATATACATATATATATACGCACATACACAAACATATGTACATGCACATACACACATAGACAAACTCACATCATATGAAAGAGAGAGAAAGATAGTTGGAATGAATTAAACTATCCTAGATTAAGCACCTTGTTAGAAAAAAATATTTCTATTTAGCGTAAACAGCAAACTCTCCCATAAAAATGAAGTACTTTCAGTTATTTTTAACGTTTAAATGTCAACAAATATATACTTTCATTTAACTATGATATACTTTCTTCCATTTCTATCGCAAATTTAGTAGCGGTTTTACATTCGATTCAGATTCAAGAGTTTGACAGATAGGTTCCCAGACTTCGATAAGATGCACCTGATGAAGGTCGGAAATTATATCGATTGACACGTAGTGAAAATAACACTCAAGATATCCAAATAATAGGAATAATCATTGCTCATCTCAAAAATTGTGAGATGACGGTGATGTAATGGCTAATGGCCTGGATGTTCTTAGCTCGAATCCAGTCAGTTCCACAAATATCACTTTCACTTGGGATGTTGGCAATCTTATTATGGTCTCTCGTAAGTAACCGATGTCTTTCTAGAAAAAAATTCGAACTAGAAAAATATCAGTGAAACGAATGGCAACGATAGAATCTTTAGGTTCATACGATAAGATGATGATCTCAAAAACTCAGAAATGTAAAAAAAAAAAAAACAGCACTCGAGATGAGAACAGTAGTCTGAAGAATCGAAATAATGTGAATGCTCAATCCTCATCTCAAGAATTCAGAAACGTACAGGGTGTAAATTATTCCCAAAAAAGAAAGAAAAAATAGAACTTTAAATATCAACTCTTCGGAAATGCCTGACAGAGATTTAATGTACACTAATCAAAAGCATCATGAACATAATTTTGATTTCATGTTAAAAATGTTATTCGCTAAAACGAGAGAAAAATTTGAATTAACGTAATCTACATATTAATAGATTTCTACAAGAGCAATAACACAAGGCAAACTGATTACTCGCTAATCAAATGCATAACTAAAAAAGTGGTGCCAATTTTTTTTTTTTTTTTGAATGTTGAATGAAACGCAAAGTTAACCCTACTATTTGGAAAACTCAATATACATATAAATTTCATTGACTAAATAACAAGGGAAGTAACTGATTTTTTGATCAAAGAGTTACTTGCCCTTATGTTGTCTAATCCCTGAAAGAATCTATATAAAAGGAAAAGTGTATCTGTGTATGTGTTCAGGGAGAGAGGAATGGGCTGGGCAGAGAGAAAGCAAGGGGCAGGGAAAGCGAGTGGGAGGGGAGAAAGATAGATAGATATAGAGACGGACAGACAGACAGTTAAAAGGATGGAAGCTTTGAACAGAAATGTATTACACTTTTGCACAATACAACGCCGGGTAGCCCTGCTAGTAAATAATAAAATAAACTTTATAAGCCATCAAATAAATGTCTATGCATTTATTTGATGGCTTATAAAATTTATTTTATTATTTTTTTATTAGATTTAATTAATAAAAAATATGAGATGATCATCATATTCGGTTTAACATCCGTTTTAATGCTGCCAATGTGTTTTTTTTATTTTTTTTTTTTTACATAGGAGTCATCACTTATAAAGGCCCGGAGGCAACTCAAGGATAAGGGTTAATGGGCGTACAGTAATTAATGGGACAATATCGTAGCAATAATTGTTAGTGGAATTTTGGTAAATTAGATTACTTAAGGGGACGATTCATCAAGAACTTGTTTATGTTGGACTTGAAGACGACCATATTGTAGTCAGGAAGACGACCATATTATAGTTAGCTGGAAAGCAGGAAAATAGAAGAGTTCCAGAGTCGTGCACTTCTATGTTCATGGAATCTACGTTTAGGTTTATGCACAGATAAAGAGTTGAGGAAATTATTGATAGTGGTTTCAGCTAGACGAATGTTTTTTGTGAAAGTCGGGCAAAGTGGCAACCATAGATTGAAGCTCAGACGAGCACTTGCTATGAAAATAACAATAAAGTACATTCAGATTCGCAATGTCTTTTCCGTGGGAAAAAGGTTGTAGGGAAGAGAAAAGGGCACCTGCCACAAGGCTACAAAGTCTATTTTGAACTTTATCAAGGCAGGATAAGCTGCTTCTAGCAGCTCCTGCCCAGATGTGGCAATAGTACTCCATCCTTGGACGTACTTGGCTCTTATACAGAGAGAGAATACCATCAGCAGTGAGATATTTACTGGAGCGGTAGAAATAACCTAATATTTTTCCAGCAGCCTTGTCTACAAATTTTATGTACGTGTTCCATTTCAGATCAGGAGAAGAGGCCAGACCCAAAAGAAATTGACTTTCAATCTGCCCTCTAATTATTTTTTAAATCTTTCTTGTTCACCCAAAAACAAGGCATATTGTCTTGCTACTTGGATGTAAAGGGCTGCTATGTGGAACCATGTCTACAAGGGCACTATGTAAACAGTTGAACAACAAGATGTCTGTTCACATTACATTTAAATTTCTTCATGTCGGTACACTCAGAGAAGCAGGAAACAGGGAATTACGAAGTATAACAGTTTGAAGGGAGAAACTATTAGAGTTGAAGGTTGATCACGGTTTTATTTCTACCTCTTTTTCTCGGGTCGATTATTATCATATTCTCAAACTTCTTCTGTGAGCTGGAACTGCCAACTTAACTGTTTTACATCTTTGAACCCAAGAACTTTCATTTATTTTTTCAACGTGGCCATACCATCTAAGTCTCCTGTTCTGCACACATTTTCCTATACTATCTAGATTTAATCCTTCTCTGAGGTCATCAGAATTTTTTAAGACTGACATTACATATCCAGCATATCATTCTTATATAATCTCTCTCGCTGCAATGCATGACTTTATTATAGTTTTATTTCCATACGTCACTCTGCATAAACATGCCCGATAGACTCTTGCATTAGTAATGCTTTGCCGACTTCCTACTAAAAAGTTTTTTTTTAATAATTTTATTCTCCCCACAGAAGAGCATTGCTATGGAGATGCAAGGTGCGGCTATGATTAGAGATCAGATTTAGAGGTCATATCTTAAGGGGTAGTTGTGCACCAAGATATTTGTTTATATTACATTTTAATTTCTGCTTTTTGGTACAGTTGGAACAATAGAGAGCAGAGAGGTAATTCCAAACGAAACGTGGTGTGAATAACACTCGACATGAAAGCAGAAGTCAGAAAAATTTAAAAAATATGAATTCCAATCTTCCGTTTTATAGTTTGTTTATTATTAGCAGTCAAAAGTAATGAGAGAGAGAAAGAGAGACAGACAGAAGCGAGAGAAATAGAGACTATCTTATATAAAATATGGAGAAGTCCTTAAAGAACTCGACTAGCAAAAACGAATAATTTGATTTCTATGATAGCAAGCTACACCCGTGGATTATATAAAGGGTTTTATTTGAAATTCCCTACAGATTCCAAGGCTAGCAGATAGCTTCTCTGAATTTTAGCAGATAGGTAAAGTAGGTTCCCCGGATTTTGGTAGATAGGGCCCCCAGGCTGGGGCTGATAGGATTTCTGAGCTGGAGCAGATAGGGTCCTCTGACTTTGGCTGATATAGTCCATGGCCTTTGGCCGATAGGGTCTCAGAGTTCGGCAAGATATATCTGAAGAAAGTCAGAGGTTATATCGAGCGAGACGTTGTGAAAATAACGGTCACAATAAGAACCTATAATAAAACAGAGAAAAAGAGTGACGGAAGTGAGACTAATAGACCTTATCTTATATGAAATGAAATCTTAAAGCACCCGACTATCAAAATCAAATTTGGTGTATGTGCGTCACGCTTATATGCTGAACATATACTCCATTTCTGTACAGTAAAAATTTACCTACGATTTTCCTTGTGTCTTTAATAAAAACCCTCTATGCAAGAAAATCGCATTTTCTGCACATAATTGAATGATCCAGAAGAAAAATCTCTCATCTGACCCGGCAGAAACAAAAGATTTGTCCCTCTCTTCAAAAAATAAAAAATAAAAAACATAAAAAATAAAAACGTGGAGAGGCAGAAAAAAAATAAAAGATTAATTTACTTGACTAAACACGATGTGATTGCACCCCCCCAAACAAAACGTGATTGAAACATAAAAATAAGTGATTGCTAACCTCAATAGTTTACAGATTATATGACATGATTTAACCTCGGACCTACAGACAATGCAAGTTCAGCAGGCTGCAAATCACTTCTGGTTTTCTATTCTTTTTCTCCGTAGTGTGGTTGAAAAACCAATTCCTTTCCTACCGACATATTTGTATACAATTAATTCTGCAAGCAAAGATGTCTGGTCACTCAAAGAATAAACTCCTGTCTTCCACTGTTTGCAACCTTCACAAAGAATGATCAATATACTAAACTGTGTGTTACAATATTGCTAAAAATCAGTTACACACGAAAAAAAAAAACAAATAAAAAACAAAAACAAAAAAACAAGACGAAAACACACGCTAAAAATAAACCGTTTATATCTCGAAAAGCTTAAACTAATTAAAGGATCCACCAGCTAAAACATCGTATTTCTTCTTATATCAGGGTTCCCCGACCTATTTCGGCAAACGCCCCCCCCCCCTCTAGAACACTTGGATACCTACTACCGCCCCCTCACTACATGCATCCTTACATAATTTTGTTAGAAGTCGTAGTGGTAGCACATAATTAAAGTGAAAATAAATATAAAGTTGTATCAACATTTCGGGGTATGATTTTTTAATTAATTTTTCCAATGAAAAAATAAAGGTGATGCAATCAATTTCCACATTAATTGTGAATCCCAAAACCTAGGAAAATGGGTCGAGAAAACCTAGTAACGTTACTAGAAGTTCTCAGTCTTTCATCGACCCCCTAAAATATCTCAGGGACCCCCTATACGATAAATTTGTCCACAGCCCACCTGAAGTCTAATAACACACCCCTGATTGGCGGTACGGGTCCCGTTGGGAAACCCTGATCTAATTAAAAGCAAATGTGTGTTTGTTTCATGAGCCAGGGTTTTTTTTCCTGTGAAAAACTTTCTCTGTCATGCGATATTTATAAGCAAGAAGATATAAAGTGATCATAATTCGTATAATGTATTTCACCCGTCTGTTTTAATGTATGTATGTATGTATGCCTAAAACTTTCGACAAAGGCGACGGATTTTCACGATATCGGTATCGTTTTGACGCTTGACCCTTCAGACAGCAAATATCGAAAAATTTGCTAAAAACATTAATTCCTTCACTCTCACCTGGGCACTTTTGCAGAAGGAGGGGTTGCTTTTTTCCACTGATATTTTCGAAAGTCATCCCCGTTTTCGATTAATTAATCTTAATTTAAACCAAAGGTGGCGAACCACCTTTGGTTTGGCGAGGAACGCAACGGCATCACATTATTATTATTTTTTCTTTTTCACGTTATTTTCTTCCTTCACAGTACGGGTTCGAACCTGATTGCCTAATACCACTTTTTTTTTTCTTTTGCTCAACACACACCTCCAAACACCCGGGCAACGCTGGGCACCCAGGCTAGTTCCTTCTATTTTTAAAAAGCCCCATATGATTGGCCAAAACGGTTCTCCTTGATTAACCCAACAGCCATTTTGTTATTTGGAGTAGAAAAAAAAAACCCTTAAAAATGAAGGAATGAAGACAGTTGCATTTTCTTAGAAATCCTTTGTTTTATCAGTTCGGAAGTGAGTAGTTTAAGGTTAAGTCAACTACATCTGTTGAGATCCTCTTAGTGACAGAGGTTTGTCCACCCAGGACAGACAGATCTAATGACCGAAATTTCTTACATTTCTGAACAAGATGGAATGAATTAACACTGTTCGATGTTTATGGGGCGTAAGGAAAAAATTGTCGCTCTAGAAAAGACGACATGATTACATTTCCGTTTGATGAAAACCGGTTTTCCTTTTTGGTTGCAGACTGTCTAATTGGCCAGTTTTGTACAAAACCCAAGAACGATAGGAGCCTTCCTTCTATCATGTCTGAAAGTGACACAATGTTCAACAGGCGAAATCAGAGATGCACCGTTGTACAACTCATGCTCTCTACCGATTCAAGTTATGACAACAGGACCATTGCCAGCACCCTCAAAATGCATCACTGGATTGCAACAAATAACAGATGTGCCCAAGGTGGTGAAAACAAAGTTTCCGACCACAGTTATTGCATCTGGTGTGGCTTCAAGTGAGGGCCACATCATGCCACCTCACATCTTTGAAGTCAGCTTGAAAGCCAACACCAAAGTGTACCTGGAGGTGCTGAAGAGTGTAATGGTCCCCTGGTGCAATCACGTGGCCACTTGCAGACACTGAGTGTAGCAGCACCAAAGCCAGCCTGATTGCTGCTATCTGCCGACTATTCACTGAGCTCCCGCCGGCACTAGTTTAAGACCCATATAGAGGTGGCAATTGAGGCTGAAGACGGCTACATTGAATAGATGGCATAACTAATCAAGTTACCTAAATTGATTTTTTCTACAGATCTAATCTAAATAATCAAGTCACCTGAATCGATAGTTTTATTGAAAAAAAAAAAAATCAATAAAAGTTTTAAAATGAAGCTGTAGTGTTGTTTTCTTTAGGGCGACAACTTTATCGTTCCACTCTGTACTTTTAGCGTTTGTAAATAAAAACACTACAAGATTTTAACTTTTAGATATATTAATGGCTTCTTCAGCTTTAAAAAACAAAGGAAATCTAAAAATATCTTAGTTTCATGCTGACTCCAAAAAGATAAATTATCATAGCTTCTCAGTTTCTGGATATGAATTAATTTACAGTTCTTGTCCTCGATAAAAAAAAAAAATAATTTAATTTTTGATTTTATCTATTTTACTGTCTCTTTCAAAATTCGGATAATATATGAATATATGACGGAACCAGTAATACAAGATATGATTGAAAATAATGGGAGAAAATATGAAAATGGATAATCAATATGTTCAATGAGCTGTCTGTTGCCATAAAAATGTTATTTACTGGGATTTAAAATTGCAAATAGTCACATTTTAGCTTCTTATTGCAAAGAATTCATTTATTCTTGCCAAATTACTTTTGTAAAAGTATTTAACTCTTTTTAATGTCTGCATTGTTATGTTTCGGCAGTTGGTCTGTGTGTGTGTGTGAGAGAGAGAGAGAGAGAGAGAGAGAGAGAGAGAGCTCTAACCCACCCGTGACTTAATGTAATATTGTCAATAAAGTGTCATTTGTGCCTATAGAGTTCAAACTTTAATTTCTATGAGCAACTATAAAAAGTTTGGTATAATGGCAGAACGGGCGAGTATTACCCTTTCTTTTAAGAAAGTGTTCAGCAGTCAGAAAGAAGCTAAAAATTGCACACACACACATATATATATATATATATATATATATATATATATAACTCAGAGGTAAAACTGGTAAAAAGGGGATATAAAGTGCCCAATAGCTCAGTAGAGCTTGATAACGTATATATATATATATATATATATATATATATATATATATGTGTGTGTGTGTGTGTGTGTGTGCGCGTTTGTTTCTTATGGGCGGAAGGTGCATATATATATATATTGCCCGGGTGTTTGGATGTATGTGTTGAGCAAAAAAAAATAAATAAATAAAAGAAGCGGTTATAGGCAGGCAGGCTCAAACTCGTACCGCAAAGGATGAAAAGAACAGTAAAAAAAAAAAAAAAAAAAACACGTGACGTCTTTGCTGTTTCCCCCATCGCCAAACCGGAAGTGATGTAGGTTTAAATTAAGGCTAGTCAATCGAAAAGAGAGGATGGCTTTCGAAAAGTTCGGTGAAAAAGCAGCCAGTTGAGGGTGAAGTGATTAATGTTTTTAGCCAATTTTTCCGTATTTGTCGTCTGAAGAGTCGGCTTCACAACGATACCGATCTCGTGAAATCGTGAAGAAAAGTGGGATGCTCTTTCCCTGGAGTATTGTTGCAGTCTAATTGAAGGAATTACCAAAATTGCAGGCTTTCAAATTACAGAAGGGTTATACTACTAAATATGAACTCGTTCATTGTGTTCCTATTATATTTGTGTTGCATTAATTCCCTAAAGTTACATTTAAATAACAATTTTCCATTGTGTGGACTTTCTTTTTGCCTCCTCAATTTGAAGTTATTTTTTTAATTTGACGTGAACACTAGAATATTTCAATTAAAAGTCAAATATGAACAGGTAAAATTATAGAAGAATAAAAGGCCAATCAAATGAGGTATAGTTTGTTTAAACAGTTACATTAAATTTAGCTTAAATTTGCAGTTTTTGAAAAAATTACAAGTGCGGATTTTCTTTTTACCGCCTGTGTATATTTATGGATGCTTATCTATTTTTGTTTAAAATTTGTTTTGTTTTAAATTTTTGTTTAAAATTTGTTTTGTTTTAAATTTTTGTTTAAAATTTGTTTTGTTTTAAATTTTTGTTTGATTTATGTTCTTTTGTGAAGTTAATTTTCAAAGCAGTTTTGAAATAAAAAATTTAGCCGATTTATTTGATTACAAGATGGAAATATCTAAGTTGTACATAAGAAATTAAGAAAAATTACTTCTTTCATTGGAAATCATGAGTTTTATTTTAATACAAATTCACACATTCTCATCTATCTTTTCTACGTGACCAAACCAACAAAGTTTACTGTTTTGCACACATCTTTCCCTACTGCCCAGATTTAATCTTCCTCTCAAATCCATGCCTATCTTTAAAACTTACTCATATCCTTCTCATACCATTTCTCTCCATGCAACACATATCCTCAACCATCATTTGAGAATTGGTTACCTAGATCAAATGCATGTCCTTGGTTATGTAACCCCTCCAAAATGACTTCAATTCAACAGTTATCTTGCCGCCCATAGAATTTAAGTTTCAATTTAATTTTTCTTTTTAATATAAGTTTATCATAGCTTGTACACTATATAAATAAGTGTTGCAGTTTATGCGAAATATACATGAACTCTGCAAAACAAATAGAGTTAGTTTCTGCAAATATGTGATAAGAATCGTATTTGAAATAAAATTTTGTCTTCTACAAAACTTCAAAAATTATGTTCCATTTCTAAAAATAAAAGGTCAAATGTTAACAAATACAAGATAAATTCCAAGACAATGAAAGTGGTTCCAAATCTCTAAGTGACCTATTGAAATCGAATTAGTTTAGTGCAAATCTATATAATTATAAAACTCAAATGATCTTGTAACGATGTATGTAACCCACTTTCCGGTTTACGATATCCGGTTGCGCATGCGCGCATGACCTGCACACTGAAGTATTGACGTTATTATTTCGAAATTATTATTTAACATGGGAAGACTGGGGTTTAAAATTACTTAAACGTAATACAAAAATGAACGATGTAAAAAAAAAAAAAAAAAAAAAAGCATATATATCAAAATTTGAATTCAACTATAATAAGTATTATGGTATCTGTTCAGTGCACATTTATCTATAAGTATGGCCAACCACTTATAATTCAGTAACTGTAATTAAAAAAAAAAAATAATCAATTATAATAAACAGAACGACTAGATTCTTTTTTCATTTTAATATACTTTCATAGAAATGTTTCTGTTATGTCAAAAAAAAAACTATTTTCTTTATGTCACAAGTGTCACGCTCATACATGAATTCCATCGCTAATACAACATACTGACCCATCGGATCACGGGTAGTCTAGTGTATATATATATATATAGATATATATATTGTAAAAAAACAGATTAACAGAATTCTTTTTTTATATCTTAAATCACTACCTATTATTAATTATTCTCAGCTGCCAATCTAACAGAGAATAAGCCAACAATCTCACTTTCTCATAATATTTGCAAGGACTAGGACTTATAATTTGAGTATTTGTTGTATGCAATTAATTGGTTACAGTTTGCATCATTCATTTGGTGTTCTACTGTGATTGGTGTTGAATGCTAGTTATGGTTCCGATCTCGAAAATGGATCTACCAGAAACTGGGCCATTTCACTGGCCTTTTAGCTGTCGGGCTGAGGCATCCATTCTGGATAGTCCTAGAAGCTCCTACCTTCCAAGGTTTGCCTCCTGGCTTTTGAATGGAGCAATTTTATAGCTTGTTGCCTGAGGCGTTATCCCCAGAGAAAGCTGACAGAATTACTCAGGCATTTTTTTGCAAGGCCACAATGCAGCTACTTTAGAGGTGATGGCTCATTCTGCTTAGCTTCCTATCTGGTGGCCTATAAACCCCGCGATGGGGTAGGAGGCTATAATTAATAACTTTGCCCTCGGTCTCACTAGGGTATCAAAAGATCCCTGTAGAATGGTGCACATTCTAAGATCAAACAAAACCAGACCTTATCCTGACAAGAAAGGGAGACTGGGGCCACACTGGCCATATCCCTAAATACTAAAAGTTAACCTTGGCTAGACAGAACATCCAACGCAAGAAGAGATACTACACTGTGTCACTTACGAGTTAACGAATACTTAATTTATAAATGATGTTTGTCACATTTCCATTCGAATTTTTCACATGCTAATATAAAAGAAATAGATAATTTGAATATAGTATCTATGTAAAGTACTTACCATCTCAAGCGTGTTTCCATTCCACAGCGTTTTTCATCTTTAATATTAGCATTGATGTTCGGGTTGAAGATAGTGTTCAATTGATATTCAAAAGGTTTTATTGTTCCGGCCAGTCTGATCTACGCACACAAAGGCTTTTGTCAGCTGTAAAGACACAAGTACAAAGGCGATTTTGAACATAGGTTTTACAAACGATTCGCAAAAGAATAAATGTGTATAAATAAAAGAAATATTTTAAAAGCATTCAAAGATCGATAAAACATGATAATAATCATAAAGACACAAAGAAAATTCAACTTCGCCCAAGCGAATTCTATGTCCAATTGTCTGCCCTTGGATCTTTATTTGTTATATTTTGGTCTCACTTGTAGAGAGTTCATGTGTCAGCCATCTTTTGATTTCAGTTGGGGAATATCGACAAAAACAGGGAAGATCTATTGTGTATCCATAACTACCCACTTAGTAACTCCGTAACAACTGGTTTGGTTATGCAGAGATTGAGAACAGTGATTCTATAAGAGTAACAAAACATTCATATATATATATATATATATATATATATATGAGGGGCGTGCAATAAGTAATGCCCCTGACCCACTTCCAGTTGTCTGATCTAGCTGAAATTTTGCAGGTGCAATGATTTATATCTCTACGGTTATGTGGCAAATTAAAGCTCTGAACTAATTGTGGTTTCAGGTGTTTGAACCGAGTCAGGTGTGAAATGGAGCCTGTTGAATGTCAAGCAGTGATCTGGTTTTTGTATTTGAAAGGACGCACACCACAGGAGACTTTTGATGAAATGAAAGGAACTTATGGTGATAATGCCCCATAATATGACCTTGTAAAACGCTGGCATCGGGAATTCAAACATGGCTGGAAGTCTGTGGAAACAGCTCCCACACCTGGTCGCCCCCCCCTTCTGCCATTGATGAGACATCTGTCCATCAAGTTGAGGCTGCCATTTTGAAAGATTGGCGCATTACTATTCGCCAAATAGCCCAAGATGTCAAGATTAGTACAGAAACTATCATTCATGACCATTTGTATATGCATAAGGTGTCTGCCAGATGGATTCTCAGGTTGCTCACACCATTCCAGCAACGAGATTGCGTCAAGTGCTCGAGGATGAATTTGGAGATGTGCCAAGAAGATGAGTCAAGGTTTTTCAAAAGACTGATTACACAGGATGAAACTAGGGTCCATCACTATGATCCAGAGACACAAGTCCAGTCAATGCAGTGGAAGCACTTGAACTAACCACCTCCAAAGAAGGCAAGGGTGCAGCCCTCCGCTGGCAAGGTTATGCTCAAAGTCTCCTGGGACCAGGACGGAGTAGTGATGACAGATTTCCTGGCAAAGGGTACCACAATTACAGGAGCATATTATGCTTCACTTTTGAGGAAATTAAGGGAAGCTATCAAAATCAAGAGGCGGGGCAAGATCAGCAAAGGTACCGTCCTCCTGCAGGACAACGCTACGGTCCACAACTCGCATGTCGCCAGATCAGAAGCACGGGCGTGTGGTTATGAAATTCAACCCCATCCTCCCTACTCTCCTGACCTTGCACCCTCTGACTTTCATCTCTTCCCAGCCATGAAGGTGTTTTTGAAAGGAAAGTGTTTCCCAGATGATGCAGCCTTGATTTCTGAAGTCACGCCCTGGTTGGAAGACCAACATGGAGTGTTCTACATAAACGGTCTCCAGAGCTGCATCAAACGATGGGAGAAATGCATAGGTGGTTCCTATATAGAGAAAGACTAATAACTGTGCCAAGTTTCGTTGCTCTACTGCTATGGGAAGTGGGTCAGGGACATTACTTATTGCACGCACCTCGTGTGTATATATATATATATATGAAAGTAAGAATGTGTGTGTAGACACTTCTCAATATATATATACGCAATAAATTATTGACATCTTGCATATAGGATATTCAGACAGATAAACTTTTTAATTCGTTTGAATTCAGGAAAGGGCAGCTGACGGGTCAAAATTGAAAAATTAGTATGTGATTTTTATCCGTTTTTCAACTGTTTCACGAATGCATATGTGCGGCGATGAAATGTTAGAATAAGTAGGTTGGAAAACACTTTGTAAAATTCATGTCAAGCTGGTCTAATGGTTATCGTACTTGACTCGCTGTCTTTAGGTTTTGGTTTCGATCTCAGCTCGAGTACTATTTTTTTTTTTCATTTACAAGAAATGAAGTATTATATT
>NC_136506.1:10904166-11299166 GCF_053919585.1 Euprymna scolopes | reverse complement strand
AAAACCGTTTTAATTTATGAAAAAAATTTATATAAAAATGGTATTTTTTGGTTATAATTTCTGTCTCTGGAAACGAATATTAAATAAAAGTAATTTTTGCAAATAAAATAACGGAAAGATTTTATTATCGAATTCTTAAGTCTCAAAATCAGATTTTGAATGGATTTTTAAAAAATGTTTTTAGATTCAAATAATGAGAATGAATTTTCGATTTACTGAATCAGATTTTGAATTGATTTTTTTTAAATGTTTTTAGATTCAAATAATGAGAATGAATTTTCGATTTACTGAATTTTTTTTATTTACTGAAATTTTTTCTATTTGAAAATTTTTTTTATTTACTGAATTTTTTTCTATTTGAATTTTTTTTTATTTACTGAAAATTTTTTCTATTTGAATTTTTTTTTATTTACTGAAATTTTTTCTATTTTAAATTTTTTTTTATTTATTGAAATTTTTTCATTTAATGAATATTTTTTATTTATTGAAATTTTTTCTATTTACTGAATTTTTTTTTATTTGAAATTTTTTTTATTTATTGAAATTTTTTCTATTTGAAATTTTTTTTTATTTACTGAAATTTTTTCATTTAATGAAATTTTTTTTATTTACTGAAATTTTTTTATTTACTGAAAATTTACAAAAATAATTCGTGAAATTAATGAAAGAAAGCAGTCATAAATGATTGAATTAGATTGATATTGACCATTTACTTAAAAACTAAGATGAATGTAGAATATGCTAAAATGTTTTTGTATGAAATAAAAAGATCATAAAATCTAGCATTAAATTAAAAACATTAAACTATATTATCAGATTTGTATTGCTAAGGTTACTGAAACGACTATTCTCATTTTTACCATTTTCAGCCAACGTAACCTTCGGCCTTCTTCAGGTGTATCTTTTTGAACTTGAGAACCTTCATTTTATTTAAGCAAATATGTACCTTCACAATAAAGAAAACAAAATCAATGATCGTAAAGAACCAATCGCTTTTTTTCGTCATCCAATTTTGTCAAAAATCTTTAGGTTTACCCTACACTAGACACTCGCAACAACACCACTTCACTGACGTCCAATTTGTTTGAAAATAATTTTATTTACCAAAAAATAATCATGGAGAGTGGAAAGTTTACAAAAAATGGAATTTCGAACTGAACTCTTTTTTTTATTATTAGGGTAGATTTTTCTTGTTCCGTCAGCCATGACCTTTTAGAAGTGTTAATTATGTTAATAATTATGATTATACCTTCAATCTGTATATAAAAAGACCCATATATATATATATATATATATATATATATATATATATATATATATACTACAATAGAAAAATGCGAGCATAAAAAGTAATATGATTAAGCTTAAACATGGTAAATAAAAGAACTAATTGTTAAAACTGGAATAGAAAAGGACAAGATATTCTAGTAAAAAATATAATAAATTTATAACTTAAAATATTGTAGCATTAAGAATTGATTATATGATGTTATAACTTGAATTTAAAAAAAAATTCTTAATGCTGCAATATTTTAATTTATAAATTATAATATTTTTACTAGAATATCTTGTCCTTTTCTTTTCCAGTTTTAACTTGTCCTTTACTTTTTCATGTTTAAACTTAATCAAATTACTTTTCATGCTCGCATTTTTCTATTGTAATCCATGATTTTTCCAGGCATCCAGTAAATTCACTTGTTCTTTGTTTAATTTCTGTCTTATTTTTTTGCCCCCATAAACATGACATACACATATAACAATGTACGGCACTCGTCTGCAATAAAATCCCCCAATTATCTCCCTTTCAGACTTTCATTCTCTGTTTCATTTGTTACTTCTCTTTTCGCAACAGCAGTGAATTTGTAGCAACAGTAGTCACTGAAGCGATGTGGTTGCTATGGAAGCCAGTTATAAAAAACGCCGCTCACCTTATGTTTTTTTTTTAGGATTTTGAACGCCAGTAAATTCATCATAACTTTTTTTTTACTGAGCGAAAATTGAACATTTTTTTTCACAATATAGCTGAGAAAGCAATCTATAAACAGTAATAAGTGTTTGAAATTGGGTCGAAAAATGAGTGAGCGGTGAAGCTTTTAAGCAATTCTAAATGACTAATACTGTCACTTACCCATATATTCAAACACGGTAGTGTTTGAATGATTATATACATTATATATATATATATATATATATATATATATATATATATATATATATATATATATATATAAGTAAGTTATAAAATACATATAGCGATTAAGCTACTGAATATTTCGCGTTTCATCCACTCTAGGATTCTTAATCCTAGAGTGGATGAAGCGCGAAATATTCAGTGTAGCTTAATCGCCATATATATTTTATAACTTACTAACTAGCTCTACCTACGTATTGAGCACTGCTGAAGTAAATACTTAAAGTTTACGCATAAATTTATACTTTCGTATATTAATTCATGTGAGTAAATGAAGTAGTTATACAGGGTGGCCCCCCAAAAAACTGACCCCAACTCTAATTAAGCCCTGTTTCTTAGTGTTTTGTCCGAATGAAATGAAACTTTGGTCATAACTAGTTTATTATATTCAAAACATCACATCAAAACACAAGGGTCTTTGGTCTTTTATTCTCTGTTCTATAGCATATGTTTAAGATGGCCTCCATTTAGCTTTTGTTTTTTTTTTGTTTTTTGGTGGGGGGGGTCACCCTGTATATATATATATATATAAAAGTGAACGTGTCTGTGTGTCTGTCTGTGTGTGTGTCTGTCTGTCTGTGTACATTTCCCTACGCAATAACTCTGTCAATTTTTAGTCTACTGACTCGAAATTTGAAATACCGGGTACTGAGATTTGGGAAAATCGATGTGACGGGTGTCAGCCAGACATTTGGCTGTTAAGGAGTCAAATTTCAACGATTTGACCTTTAAGAACTCTACCTAACTCCTCCGACAATTTTGGGTCTAGACACTTGAAATTTTAGATATAGGTTCCTTGAACATGGATCTAACTTAATAAAGTGATTTGAGCCCGAAACAATAAATTTTAAGGGGTCATAATAGGGGTCAAAGTTTTAAAAAATTAACCTTTTTTTTTGTTTTTTTGCTTTTTTTGCACAGCATACACCTCCAAACACCCGAGCAACGCCGGGCACCCCTGCTAGTATATATATATATTATTGGTTCTTGGTGCTTTCTTGCATTAGATGTGCCGAACATCTTTGAAATCTTGAATATGTTCATGGTTCCATTAGCACGCCTGACCATAATTCTGTATAATAGCGAGAAGGCAATTTATTCTTGAATCTTCATTTATTTTTATTTTACTGTTTATTCATCTCCATCAGCAATTCATTTTGGTTTTATTTTTTTGCCTCAAACTATAAACAACTATAAGAATAGGCAATTTTTTAATTTCAGAAAACTAAATATGTTTGAATACAAACAAGAAATCGTTTCACAATGGAGTAAATAAATTGTATTTGGATTATTCGGACTCTTCTCGGTCGACTTTCTTCAGATGTATTTTCTTGAACTCTGCAATTTTTCTGTCGAACTTGGGAATCTATACGAAATTTCAAATGGAATCCTTTATTCAATCTATAGCATGGTCTGCGTACAGTAGTTTGAATAATCCAAATAATACAAATTATCAATCCTCATCTCAAATAATCTGCAATAAATCGTTTTCGGTTTTTGACTTTTCAACTTGATTACTCAACATGATTAGCCTTAAATACGACTGAAACATGTCTGCACATATGTCGTCAAAATTTTTGTATAAATAATAATTGTACTTAATATATACATCTCATTGTTGGTGACCCCTATTACATAAAAATAGTCGATTCATGAGATTAACTCTTCTAAACTAATCTTAAAAAGAAAAAAAAAATATAATTAACAAATTAAGATCTCGTGTTTGTTATTTTTTTCACTTATATAATTTAATACACTTATATAATTGTGGATTTTCTAGCGGTAACTGCGTTTAAAAATTTATTTTGTATTTTTTCGTAAAATACTTAAAACTGCTTTTATATTTTTATCACTACTGGACTGACTTAAAGCTGTTAAGCTTTAAAACAGACTATAGTCGAAATAAGTTTGCACATTAATACTTTTATAAATAAATATCTACACTAAAATATAGCGTTACTGGTTTTCAACCACTATTGCATAAACACATTAGGTTCATAGGATTTACTCTTATGTTTAAAAATAAGCAATAAAAATTTACTTTTAACAAAGAAATGTTTCGTGCTCAATAACACTCATCAGAATGGAGGCTGAAACTGTATTGTAGGGTGAACGATTTGAACCTCAGATATATTTAACTCAAGCTTCTTACAATGAGATCGTCATGACAATCCCACTTTTAAAGCGCGAGAAATAAGCCATGTATTTTTATTTCTGGTCAGAATTAATAAAAAAAAGTGTTCTATCTACTTAAAGGGAGAAAACTTGCATATCAATTTAATCTCTTTAAATGTTTTCGACTTAAGGGATTTAATAATTATTTTTAAACAATACATTTTGTTTACATCCATAGACATAAGTTGAATGTTCACTAACATTTGTCAGTAGGGAAAAAGAAACTGTACTATCAGTCGAACGATTCAAAGCCTAAATTTGAATACATTTTTTTCATTTAGTCGTCTAATGGTAGATATTAGGGACTATGGAACTTTTCACCATAAATGGTTGCAATTTCAAAAATTAAACGAGATTAAATAAATACAATTATATTAGATAAAGAAACGACTTAATGAATATAAATTCTAACTAACCGTCCGAGAGATAAGTTTTTTTATAATCACAACTAGGAAGAAACATACACCGTCTTATTTACTTAAAGGAAAAGAACTTGTAATGCGACTACATTTGAATAAAGATTTAAATCTCGGAAAGTGCTGAACTTGGAGGATTTGATGATTACTTTTGATAATTTCGTCTTCACTAACATTCATTAGTAGGGATGAACAAGACTGTACCGTCGGTCGGTCGATTCACAACTAGCATTCAAATATATTGAACCCAAGTCTAATTGTGTATTTCAGAAACTATCGAATTCTTTGCCATAAATGATTATAATATAAAAAATAAAATTAAATAATTAAATAAAATAAAATTAAATAATTAAATAAATAAAAAAATAAAATAAAATTAAAATAATAACAAAACATAAGAATTCTATAAAAAAAAAGAAAGTTGTTCATATTATTTGGATTCATCGGACTGCCGTTCTCATCTTTCACAACGTTTCGGTCGATGTACCTTCCGCCATTCCTCATGCGTATCTTGTCCAACTCAGGAATTTGGACGGAATTTCGAATAGAACTTTATTTACTTCATGGAGGTAGCATGCACTTGTTGAATCAGTCATGATTGGATAGAGGTCTTAATTTGCAATTGCATTTTTCAGTCGACCACACTAAGAATTGAACTTTTAAGCTTCCAAAAAATCACTTTTACTACTTTAACCACCGCACCATGGGTTGTTGCACACTGTTCTAATACCAATTTTGGGAACCTTTTATCTATTTCATTTCTAGATATAAATATCACTATTTATTAGTAATTATAATTACTATTTGTTATTATTTATCTATTATTTATAATTGACGGTTCTCATATCGTGTTAAATTCTATACTAGGTCTGCTTAACAAGTGATTGTCTCCCAGCATGTGTTGCTTCTTTGAGTCATCTTACTCTTCGCCGTTCGTGTCTATAATTTTTACATCGTCCATAATGTTAGATGGTTTCCCTTTTCTCTCAAGATATCGTCAGCCATGCACGATTTTTCAATCTCTCCACGTATGACGATTCCAAATACGAATAATGAATCTCAAAAAAATTATAAACGTAAAAATTTTTAATTATTTTTACTCAGAACCGCTGATTCAGGTTTCAACTTTCATGTATAAAAGTAATGTATTTTATTAACTTGCCGTAGGAATTGCTGTCTACATTTGAATTTGCATTGTTTTTTTTCTTTTTATCTAACGTTATGATATAGAAATTTGTCAGAATCTACTATTGGTGGACTAGTTACTATTATTTTTACTACTGACAGAATAAGTGCTTCTTCAGTGCTATGAATTAATGTCAATCATTATACAGGGTGTCCATAAAGTCCGTGTGCAATTAAAAAAATTTATAACTTTATTCGTATTTGAAATAGAAATAACCTGTAAAATGAATTTGAAAGAAGTAAATCTATATTTTTAAGCTTTTATTGAAATTTTATTTAACTTTCCATCATTAGCAATACAAAGGGTAATACGATTTTAAAGTTCACGAAAAACATTTGCCAAATGATTTATAGTAATGCCTGAAATCACATTAGTTATTCTAGCTTTCAAATCTTCCAATGAGCTAGGTTTGGTTGCATACACAATTGTTTTCACATGCCCCATAAAAAAAAATCTAATGGAGTCAAATCTGGCGAACGTGGAGGCCAATGAAATGGTCCACCCCTTCCGATCCATCTGTTAGGAAATTCCTGATTTAGAAACTGTCTAACACGCCGAGCAAAGTGACAAGGAGCACCATCTTGTTGAAACACTGTATCTTTATAGCATTTTTTACAGATTATTTCTATCGCAAATAGAAATAAAGTTATAATTTTTTTAAAGTGCACACGAACTTTATGGACACCCTGTATATATTATTAGCATTCAAGATGTGAATTTCATTTGTTTTAGCAGAAACAGTTCTAACAAGTTCTGACACTTTAGGAAGTGCATTAAAAACTAACAAAAAGGAATGGGAACGTCGGTCGTCAAAGGATTAATACACGTGTTATTGACAGTAAAGCAGGCTTTTATCTTCTTTCACAATTCTTTTATATGTTCAGAGGTAAAAGTTATTCTTAGATATTTATGGTGAAAAATTTTGATAATCTGACTTCGATAGAACTGACAAAAAATATCTATTTAAAAGAAAAAAAAAGTAATGATTTTTTTTTAGAATCTATTTTGATAAAACTAAAAAGAAAAAATATACGTTTAAAAAAAAAATTAATCAATTTTTTTAGAATCTATTTTTCTCGAACTTTGTTTTAAACATTTTTTTTTCTGGAAAAAAGCTAAACAAAAAAAAATGAATTCAATGGTTACTTATTTTCAGTTCGATATGAAAATAGTTTTCAATGTTCTTATGTGACAGACGGCATAGACTGCTGTCTTATGATTAAAGCAATGCCAACCAGTATAAAAATAAATGCGTATGAAAAGGTACATTCTTGAATAGAATATTTCATTACAGAATCCTTTAGTACATTTCTTAGATAGAAAAGAAATTGAGATTTTGCCCCTATTTCCATGACCGATATAGCTGTCTATTCCAAATTAATAATGAAAAGATCCTTATATTTTCTCCCCGATTCCGATACAATTACCGATTCCAATCCAAATTCCTGATTCTGATATCATTGCTGATATCTATTCTTTTCAAATTTTTAAATATAGAATTCTCTATTTCGTATGTGCGTGGAGTGGTGGTGGGGTGTCAGATTATTGTAAATCTCTGTATAGTATGTGCATAAATTTTTACAAACGTAAAAATACACTTGTTCGGGTGATGTATAAATTTTAGTTCTGCTTATAGTTTGAAACTTAGAAACATTTATCACTTCTTTATTAATAAAACCAGCTATGGAAAATTAAGTGAATAAACCATCCACATAAAATCAATAAAAGAATCGGTTTTGGCATCGGAAAATAGGCCCCAATTTCTCTGCTACAAAGATTCACTTTTTTTTCAAATCCAGATTCCAATTAATCGTCCCAACATTACTATATATATAATAATTATTTCCACAGTCAAAAAACCTCACAGCCTACAAGAGTCATGACAGCCAACAAACCGGAAGTTCAAGACTCTAGTTTCACCCTCATTTGGGCTAATTAGTTAGACAAATCCAACCCAGGATTCGAAACCCGATGCCTCTTGCATGCCAGGCAAGCATTTTGCCAACTGAGCAAACACCCTGCACACAAGAACTTCTATTAACTAAACCAGATCAAGCAAACCGCTGCGAAATCAGACTATGGAATGGGCCTACTTCGTCTCAACAAGGGATGCGGTCATCCAACCAGCTAAAAACCCCATATATATATATATATATATATATATATATATATATATTATTTTAAAAATATAATTATCCACTGACACATGTTTCGTCGTCTATGACTCATCAGCCTGGTTAAAGGGAAAATTATTCCCAACACACATTTAGGTTAAAATGCACTTTTGTAAAAAATTGAACTCATTAAAAATATATCGCAAAAACAAACAACATCTAAGTAAATCACGATATATCCAAACAGTCGTGCGCGATGGGTGAGCAGTAAGGGGTTTAAGCTCATTACCGTTGGGTCCCGATTTTGAATCTCGCTAGATTCAGCCACTCTGATGTGTCGTAGACGGTGAAACACGTGTCAGTGGATAATTATATTTTAAAAATATATGCCGCTCCCCATATGAGGGGGGGGTACCAAATCGGTTAAAGGGAAAATTATTCCCAACTCGCATGTAGGTAAAAATGCACTTTCGTAAATAATTGAATTCATTCAAAACGTATCGCAAAAACAAGCAATATATATATATATACATAGCTAATATTATGCATTTCAATCGCTTATCGCTGATATAGAAAGAAAAAAGTGAGATTTTTTTACCCTATTTTTTTGACCGGTATATCTTTCTATCCAAAAGCTATACATACATTTTTACTTTTCATGTATTTAAATTGCTTATTGGTCCGTGCTTCAAGCAAAAACAATTTAATTCCATGTGTTTTCACATTCGACAATATTTACCTATTATTTAACCAGCCACTCTCTTCTTACTCAGTGATTTCAGAGTAAGTATAAAAGTTATCAATTCCAAAAGATTTTGTTTTTTACATTATCTACATTCAATCATGTTTCACACATCTAAACATATATATAAAAGTGACCTTGTCTGTCTAAGTGCGGAATGGTTTCTATCAAACTACTCACTCAATTTTTGGCCTACAGTCTTTGAACTTAGTATATGGAAAATTTGGACCTGTGGAACAAATTTGATATGTTTTTTTAACTGATAAAAATAGCTGTTAAGGGGGAAAAAAAATGAAAAATGGAACTTTTACGCGTAAGTCGATTAGACGTGTTACTTCTATGCATGCAGAAATATATATATATATATATATATATATATATATATATATAGGTTTAACAATGTTAATTAAAAATTATATATATATATATATATATATTTATATATATATATATACTTGGCTCAGATAGTCATGCTGGAGAGATGTTTTGGTTTCGATTCTAGCCGATGCCACCCAAGTCATATTTTTTTTTAACTTGAAATCACTGCTAGGTATTGGGTACAATATAATAATAAATAGAGACGTGGCTCTATAATAATAAATACGAAATCTGCATTAATTAAAGTATAATATTTGAATATATTTTTGGACCGCATAATATCAAGTGCTATACTAGTCATTCAAAAGGTTAAGGTTGGGACCAGCAGTGTTTTTGAATGACTTAACTTTCAGGACAACGCTGGGACACTAAGCTTCTCGGCTTAACTTTTACTCCCGATCTGAAATGGAACACGTACATCAAATCCATTGCGAAGGTCGCTGGAAAAATGGTGGAATCCTTCTACCGCTCCAGTAGATATCTCACTCCTGATGCAATTCTCTACCTATATAAAAGCCAGGTATAGTTAAGGATGGAGTACTGTTGCTACATCTGGGCAGGAACTGCTAGAAGAAGCTTATCCTGCTTTGACAGAGTTCAAAATAGACTCCGTAGCTTAGTGGGAGGGATGTCCTTTTCTCTTCTCTGCCACCTCTTTCCCACAGAAGAGATGTTACGAACCTGTCTCTGCTTTATCGTTATTTTCATGGCAAGTGCTCATTTGAGCTTCAATCTATGGTCCACTCCTCAACAAACCTTCACGAAAAACACTCGTCTAGCCAAAACCACTATCAATAATGTCCCCGCCACCCTTTATTTGTGCCTAAACCTAAATGTAGATTCCATGAACTAAGCTTCCTTCTTAGAACTGCACGCCTGTTGAACTCTCTTCCGATTGCCTGTTTTCTAACTGACTACAATCTGATTGTCTTTAAGTCCAACGTAAACAAGTTCTTGATGAACCGTCCTCCTAAGTAATCCAATTTACAAAATTCCCTCTACTTATGTTTACTACGCTATAATAACATTGACGAATGTATACCCATTAACTCTTCTCCTTTAGTTGCCTCCAGGCCTTGATAAGTGGTGCTTTCTGTGTAAATCAAAAAAGAAAAAAGAAATTCAAAATATAGAGTAATAAATATTAAACTTACGAGGTGCCTTCCATAAGTTTCCAGACTTTTTTTGTAGATGCATTTAAAATTCAGTATGATGACTGACCAATTTTTATTACTTCAGTTCCAAAAGAATAGCAACGCAAAGAATTGGAATACACCCTACTAAAGTCTGATTGTAACAGCTGGTGAATTTCAGAAGAACGATATGCAATAAAATTCTGTTTTAAAAAATGCCGCAGAAACATGTGAAATGCTTCAAACTGATTTTGGACGATCTTGCATGACTCGAGCATCAGTTTTTAAGTGGCATAAGAGATTCAAGTAAAGCAGGGAGTCTGTGAGGGATGACGAGAGGTGTGGTAGCAGTAAGGAAATCAGAACACCAGAGTTGATTGGTCAAATAAAGAATTTTATAGATAAGGATCGTTGTGTGTCTATAGAGATATTAAATGCACAGTTTGATGTTTTTTTTTTTTTACACAGTGATCACCACTTATCAAGGCCCGGAAGCCACTCAGGGATAAGGGTTATTGCAAGTACATTACGTTAGTGTGGAGATTTGATGAAGTGTTTACTTAAGGGGGCGGTTAATTAGGAATTTGTTAACATTGGACTTGAAGACATCCAAGTTGTAGTCCGGTGGGAAGCAGGCAGACGGAACAGAGTTCGACAGGCGTGCAGTTCTAAGAAAGAAGCTTTGTTCATGGAATCCGCGTTTTGATTTAGGCACAGATATAGAGTGGGGGAAATTTTTCACAGTGGATTCAGCTAGACGGGTGCTTTTCGTGAAAGATTAGCGAGGGGGGACCAGAGATTGGAGTTCAGACGAGCACCTGCCATGGAAATAACGATAAAATGTCAATGTGGTAAGTGTACACACAATTATTCATGAGGAACTGAAGATGCAGAAGATTTGTGTGAATGCACCTGTCCACAACTCAATCCTTGTCACACATTACTGACAAAGATAGGCATCAAGATAGTTACCCACCCTCCCTATAGTCCAGACCTTGCTTCCTATGACTTGAGATTATTCCCTAAGTTCAAGGAAAACTTTAGAGGCTATCGTTATGAGAGAACTGAGGGGATGAAAGAGGCGGTGATGAGGGTCATTGGCACGCTCACACAAGTACCCATACGAAAAATTCCTGGAAACTTGTTTAAGGCACCTCGAATGTTTTTTTTTTTACTTTTGCGAATGAGAGTTAATGCTATTCTTACCTAGAGTGTTATTAATACAACGTTTTGGCCGATATCACCTCTAAATTTTCTTCAGGTGTTTGCTTAAATATATATTTTTTTCTTTTTACTATTTTACACATTAAACAAAGCATGTTTCCACTTGGAACGTAAGAGACTACTATTTGGGATCGTCTCAGACAGGAGACGTTGGGGAGTTGAGCAGTGAAAATCCTGTTCCCATGAAATTAAAACTACTGCAAGTGAGTCAGGTAAGGAATTCCAAGTCTAGCAGAACGAGAGAAAACAGCTATTCGAGTAGAAGTTATGGTATCTAGTGACCTCAACAGTGAAGAGGTGAGATTTTGCTGTTTCTCTTCTTAGTCAGGAATATATACATGAAAAGAGCACAAGGGCTAAGAGTTCAGTAAAGCACATTCGATTAAAGTTCTTGTAAAACAGCATGTGGATGCAACATTACGGTGATGGGACAGTGCTTGGAGCTTGGCGGACCAATTAGATTTTAGTTTTTTTTTTTTAACCCTATCTAAGAGTGAGAGATTACTGGTAGAGGTACCAGCCCAGATGTTTGAACAACACTTCATTGATGGGGAATTTGTGGCTTTGTAAAGATATAGGATACTCTCCGGTGGGAGTAATTTTCTAGTAGTGTAGAAAGAGCGAATTTGTTTTGCAGCAGCTTTGGCAATGTCCTCAAAGTACTTGTTTTAATTCACGTTGCCTGTTAATGGCAACGTTTTCCATTTTGTAGCCCTGCATATCTTCGTCAGCAAGACAATATTTTACTTGGACTTATTCAACATACAATTCAATTTCATATTTAGACAAAGAAAAACTTTAAAGGACAATCGGGGAAAAAATTTAAAAAAAGAGAAAAATGATTGACAATAGAAACCTTAGAGAAGTCTTTCCTGTCTAATGTATTTTTCGTTTTGGTGTAATCAGTTTTTGACAAGCTGAATGAAAAATAAGTTTATGATTAAATTCTTCGTGTTTTATCTCGTTTTCTTGATTTCTTTTTTTTATAAATTCATTTTAAAAGATGAGTGAGAAACTAATCTTCATATCTGATTCTTTATGCGGTTAACTTTACATAAATAATTCGTGGACAGTTATTTCCAGTTGTTCATGGGCGTATTTAATTGAAAAAGAAGATAAGGTGGCGTGAACCGGTTTCTTATCTCGGAACCTCTGTTCCTTATTAATACCAAGAGGCTTCCATCAAAATTATAGCATTTCATTCGATGCTAATATTTCAAGGAAACACATGCGCTGTCGTTGCTTCACGCAAGTAATCAGTTAACAGATTGAAGAATACATTGCATCTAATAAAACGTTTTTAAACTAGAGGAATTGTCTGTCTGTCTCATATATATATATATATATATATATATATATATATATATATATATATATATATATATATAAACCTGCGATTTTTAAAGAGATTCCAAAGGATATCTCGAACTATTTTTAGATTTACTAACCTCCACACCTGTTGCGAACTTTTGCATCTCACTGGATATTTGCAACCACGTTATTAGATGAATACATTGCATCTAATAAAAGTTTTTAAACTAGAGACATCGTCTACCAGGAAATATTGTTTTTAAAATATCGTGCGGGATGGACGAGCGGTAAGAGTTTAGGCTCCTTACTGTGGGGTCCCGATTTCGAATCTCGCTAGATTCAGCCACTCTGATGAGTTGTAGACGACAAAACACGTGCGAGTGAATAATTATATTTTAAATATAATATATATACCGCTCCCCATAGGGGGTACCAAATTGGTTCAAGGGAAAATTATTCCCAACTCGCATTTAGGTAAAAATGCACTTTTGTAAATAATTGAATTCATTCAAAACGTATCGCAAAAAAAACAAACAACACACACACATATATATATATATATATATATATATATATTGAATAAATGACAAAAAACTATGTTCCAAAATTCATGATGTTGACCGTCTTATAATTTATTCCTTTAATTCAGTTGATATTTACAATTCTTGTAATATCTGTTTCGTGGCACAAAATTAATCACTTAATTATTATATCAATCGGTGAATTTATTATGTCCTTAACTCATTAGAAGAAATACCAAAAATCAATCCATCAAAAGGAAATAAAGTGTGATTTGACATGATTACAATCCGAAAATTAGAAAGAAGCGTAAATAGCGTAATGGATACATATTAAAGGTATTTGAAGTTTAGACGAAAATTTGGCTGAGTAATTTGTTAGAGACCGCAGAGATAAATATTTTTAAAATTTTGACTCCAATTCTGACCCGTTAACCCTTATTGTTTGGGGCTCAAATCAAATTAAAAAGTTTGATCCATGTCCAAGAAACCTACATCTAAAATTTCAAGTGTTTAGACCCAAAATTAGTGGAGGAGAGTTTTCAAAGGTCAAATCGTTGAACTTCGACCCATTGACGGACAAATTTCTAGCCAAAAACCAATTAAAAAGATTTTCCCAAATCTCAATATCCCTTATATCAAATCTTGCTTCTGTAGACTAAAAATTGACAGTAGTTTGATAGGGGAATGTACACACATACACAGACAATGTCACTTTATAGATATATAACATAGCGCTTACGCTAATATGCAAATGCATGCGAAACGACATTACCAGTAAGGAAAATAAAGACTTTAAAAATATCACGTTAGAGACGGATATAACGTTCGAGATCACGTAAGAGGCGTGTTTAACGGTCCAGATAATGATGTGAGGGAGGTTAAAGCGGTAACGAGAGAATGCGGAAATAAATATCGTTGTACAAAAACAAAAAAACAAAAAACGAGCTAAAGTTCTTTTCTATCTTTGTCTCCTTTGCGACTGAGACTACAACATGTTGGTTCTCAGACAACCTTGCATATATATGGAAAAAGAAAAACAACATTATGTATATGTTCGCCACCGTTTCCTCTTTAAGATGTGAAAATATTCGGTGAGCTTTTCAAATATCGTGCTTGTATTTTATTTCTTCAATTCAATTAGACCGAGAAAGCGTTCCACAAACAAGCATTTTTTTTTCTCTTTACGAAACTCTGCTGAGTGAAGTTTTGTTTAGCTCCAGGTGCACAGATAAAGACTTGAACATCCAGGGCCGTTAGGTAAAAACCATTCCCAGCTAATTTGTGAGAATTTATTAAAATAGAAATTCCAAATATTTTATTCATTTTCATGACCGTATATTCGTTTGCACTAAGGTTTTCGAAAAATGTGCATTTTGGTGCCTCAGGGTCATGTGGCAATATCCAAGGGGAATCTACAGGATATTGGAAATATTAATTCAGCCATAGCCAGACTAATATTCAATCACAAACGCATCTCCCATAAGAACTGAAAACCGATTAAGTTTGGATGACAAGAATTCCTATCAGTGCAGGTCAAGAACTCGAACAACAAATGAAGATTGCATCATGTCACTACTTTGCTAAATAAAGCACAGCGTTTACCTTGCTATTTATTTCCACAGACAAAATCACCATCATCATCATCACCATATTCTGTTTGAAATCCGTTTTACAAGCTGGCATGTGTTTGACAGCTTTTAGAAATTGAAATTCAACCTAACCTACAAGTCACATCTCATCACTTCCAATCATTTTTCTTTGCGAATCGAATCTGCTATCTCAACTGTCCTACATCTACTAATTCAAGCCCGAGGGAGGGGGGAATTCCTCAGCACCAAAGCCAACAGAATAAAGACCATTGTTGAGATGACATGTTCCCTCCTGACTGAAGTATGTTTTGGTCTTGTGCAGTTCTACAAGGTCCACCATCCAAAGCTTACCTTCTCACCATTTAAGAATAGGTCAGCTTATTTTTATTTATTTATTTTTTTTTTACAAATAAGTCATCACTTATTAAGGCCCGGTGGCCACTCGAGAAACAGGGTTAAAGAGAGTACAGTAGTCAATGGGACAATATCGTAATGATCGTTAGTAGTGGAAATTTGGTAAATTGGATTACTTAAGGGGATGGTTGATCAAGAACTTGTTTATGTATGACTTGAAGGCGATCATATAGTAATCAGTTGGAAAGCATGAAAGCAGAACAGAGTTCTAAGACAGAAGCTTTATTCATGGAATTTACGTTTAGATTTAGGCACAGATAATCTCTTGAGGTGCCTCTTACTAGAAAATACCGATAGAGCTGTCCAGACACATTTTTTACAAGCCAGTGTGCTTTTGAAACGTTACACACGTTTACACACGGAACCCACACGTATTAGATGAGTCTACGTTGCAAAGGAGACCAAGACAAAAATAATTTAAACTCACTTTTTCCGTAATAACAAAGACATTTCCTCATTCTCTCACCAATGCGTGACATCTCGTTACGGCTGTGACGTCTCTCATGTAATCGTCTTCTCTAACATGCTCTCACCTTTGTCTTTACCGTGACGTTAATTTGCATTTTGTATGCATTTGCGTCCGTGCTGTTACACTTTTCCTCCTTTTGTGTCATATCATATCTCAGTGTAGTTATATCATCAAAGTTTCCTATCCTACACACATTTCTCTATACTGATTACATTTAAGAAACACTCGTCTAGCTGAAAACACTATCAATAATTCCCCCCACTCTTTATCTGTGCCTAAATCTAAACGTAGATTCCATGAACAAAGCTTCTTTTTTAGAACTGGACGCCTGTGGAATTGTCTTCCGTTTTCCTGCTTTCCGGCTGACTACAATATGGTTGTGTTCAAGTCTAATGTAAATAAGTTCTTGATGAGCCGTTCCATATAAGTTATCAAATTTACCGAATTTTTATTACTAATGATTACTATATTGTCCAATTTCTACTGTACACTCTTTAACCCTTATCCTTGAGTGGTCTCTTGGCCTTGATAATGTGGTGATTCCTGTGTAAAAAAAAAAAAAAAAAATTCCCCCCGAGGTCATTAAATCTAAGAATGTCTTTAACCCTCACTTTATACATATTATCATTCTTATATCATTTCTCTCCGGATACTCTCAACTTTCACTGGCTAGGTTTCACTTCCATATATCGAATTTTTTACATATGCCTGATAGACTCTTTTCTTGGTCGACAGTGTTAACACTGTGCTGGTTTGTAATAGCAGAATTTCCCATAACCCTTATTATTCGAAGGAGAAAAGGGAAATGGGTATTGTAAAAAATGAACCAAAATCACAAGATTTTTATAGTGTGTCCACCCTATGGATAATAACTTTTTCATTTACCACAAAAACTAGGAGAATATATCTCTCGGTCGTTAGCAGACAAGTCAAGCACAAATCTTGCACATTTGGCAGTCGGACTGGCATATACTCACAGTCTTTATTTGTTGTATTTGTTTTTCTTTTCATGTTTTGTTTCCACTGATCACGGAGTTGGCTTTTTCTTTCAGACACTTATAAGATAGATATCTTAAAAACTGAAATGTTTAAAGGTAATAAATTTTGATAGATTAATCACAACTGCCGTAGAATAAGAGAAAGTTCTTCTATAGTCTTTGCAAGTGTTATCTCAAAATTACCAACGAGTTATCGATCATGGATCAGATCCAAATTATTGCCTCTGAGTTATACTAGCCAATGAGAGAATGCAATTTGCTATTTCCTAAAACAAAGAAAAAAATGTCTAAATTTTACTAACGTGTGAATTTAAAAAATTGGATAACTTTTCTAGATGGGTTTCAAATCCAGTCAGATTAGCTCTTTTTGTTCAAACCTTGGAACGACTGACCAATCGGCTCAGGGGACAGAGAGGACGCAGCAGAATACTTCACATTAAGGCCTGACTAACACACGTGTTTTGATTGATCCTTGTTTGAATAAACCAGTAAACTTATGCAATATCTCTTTTGCTATTTACCACACATAAATACAACATTACTGTATCCAAACGATGACCACAGTTTTGACGAAAATGCAGACAATCGATTATCACTGATTTTCCGTAAATAATTTTTACTTATTATCAAGAAGTGAACCTTTTGTTTACTTTCTGCATGCTTCTCTCACCTCCTTTAATTACTCCGTTAGTCCTCACATTCTATGAGCGATGCTTCTGATAAAAGGGGAAGAATTGCTATTTGTTTTGGTCAGACTATGCACATAACAGAATTGTTGACAAGATTTTCTTTTACCTTAATGTGATATATTTTAGCTTCTTGCATTAAGTGGCTTCATACCTTGCATGGGGCGATTTCCATAAAAATATACATCACAAAGAATATAGACATACTCTTCAAAACACATGATATTTTGTCTCAATAAACATTACCAGTACTAATCACTTCGGCTATTATTTCTTAAAGCATGAAAACATTCACAACAAGAACTCATCTCAGTACAACCAATTTTCCTTTCTTTCGTTTTCTAGCTAAAATTAAAATGAATTCTCAGCAAAGTTTCTTTCCAAGTACTTGTATACGGAACACAGTAACACAGCGATGCTCCCAACTAACTACGACATAGTATTATTTAAAAATCCAATGTTAACAAATTCTTGTTGATCCATCCTCTTCAATAATCTAATTACTGGCTAATCTCAACCATCCTTATTAATTCTCACATTGTTGTCACACTGTTCTGAAAAATCGTAAACCTTTATCTCGAGTGGTCTTTAGGTGTAGATAAGTAGAGACTAGTTAGTATATAAAAAACTTGCATATAAATTTAACTACCTATTAAATCTAAATTTATTAGCAACCTATTAAATCTAAATTTATTAGCAACCTATTAAATCTAAATTTATTAGCAACCTATTAAATCTAAATTTATTAGCAACCTATTAAATATAAATTTATTAGCAACCTATTAAATATAAATTTATTAGCAACCTATTAAATCTAAATTTATTAGCAACCTATTAAATCTAAATTTATTAGCAACCTATTAAATCTAAATTTATTAGCAACCTATTAAATCTAAATTTATTAGCAACCTATTAAATCTAAATTTATTAGCAACCTATTAAATCTAAATTTATTAGCAACCTATTAAATCTAAATTTATTAGCAACCTATTAAATCTAAATTTATTAGCAACCTATTAAATCTAAATTTATTAGCAACCTATAAAATATAAATTTATTTTACAACCTATAAAATATAAATTTATTTAACAACCTATAAAATATAAATTTATTTAACAACCTATAAAATCTAAATTTATTTAACTACCTATAAAATATAAATTTATTTAACTACCTATAAAATATAAATTTATTTAACTACCTATAAAATCTAAATTTATTTAACTACCTATAAAATCTAAATTTATTTAACTACCTATAAAATATAAATTTATTTAACTACCTATAAAATATAAATTTATTTAACTACCTATAAAATCTAAATTTATTTAACTACCTATAAAATATAAATTTATTTAACAACCTATTAAATATAAATTTATTAGCAACCTATAAAATCTAAATTTATTTAACAACCTATTAAATCTAAATTTATTAGCAACCTATTAAATATAAATTTATTTTACAACCTATTAAATATAAATTTATTTTACAACCTATTAAATATAAATTTATTTAACAACCTATAAAATATAAATTTATTTAACAACCTATAAAATCTAAATTTATTAGCAACCTATAAAATCTAAATTTATTAGCAACCTATAAAATATAAATTTATTTAACAACCTATAAAATATAAATTTATTTAACCTATAAAATATAAATTTAACTACCTATTAAATCTAAATTTATTAGCAACCTATAAAATATAAATTTATTAAACAACCTATAAAATATAAATTTATTTAATAACCTATTTAATCTAAATTTATTAGCAACCTATAAAATATAAATTTATTTTACAACCTATTAAATATAAATTTATTTTACAACCTATTAAATATAAATTTATTTAACAACCTATAAAATCTAAATTTATTTAACTACCTATAAAATCTAAATTTATTTAACTACCTATAAAATATAAATTTATTTAACTACCTATAAAATATAAATTTATTTAACTACCTATAAAATATAAATTTATTTAACAGCCTATAAAATCTAAATTTATTAGCAACCTATAAAATCTAAATTTATTAGCAACCTATAAAATATAAATTTATTAGCAACCTATAAAATATAAATTTATTTAACAACCTATAAAATATAAATTTATTTAATAACCTATTTAATCTAAATTTATTAGCAACCTATAAAATATAAATTTATTTAACTACCTATAAAATCTAAATTTATTAAACTACCTATAAAATATAAATTTATTTAACTACCTATAAAATATAAATTTATTTAACAACCTATAAAATATAAATTTATTTAATAACCTATTTAATCTAAATTTATTAGCAACCTATAAAATCTAAATTTATTTAACTACCTATAAAATCTAAATTTATTTAACTACCTATAAAATCTAAATTTATTTAACTACCTATAAAATCTAAATTTATTTAACTACCTATAAAATATAAATTTATTTAACTACCTATAAAATATAAATTTATTTAACTACCTATAAAATATAAATTTATTTAACTACCTATAAAATATAAATTTATTTAACTACCTATAAAATATAAATTTATTTAACAACCTATAAAATCTAAATTTATTAGCAACCTATAAAATCTAAATTTATTAGCAACCTATAAAATATAAATTTATTTAACAACCTATAAAATATAAATTTATTTAACAACCTATAAAATCTAAATTTATTAGCAACCTATAAAATCTAAATTTATTAGCAACCTATAAAATATAAATTTATTTAACAACCTATAAAATATAAATTTATTTAATAACCTATTTAATCTAAATTTATTAGCAACCTATAAAATATAAATTTATTTAACTACCTATAAAATCTAAATTTATTTAACTACCTATAAAATATAAATTTATTTAACTACCTATAAAATATAAATTTATTTAACAACCTATAAAATATAAATTTATTTAATAACCTATTTAATCTAAATTTATTAGCAACCTATAAAATATAAATTTATTTAACTACCTATAAAATCTAAATTTATTTAACTACCTATAAAATATACATTTATTTAACTACCTATAAAATCTAAATTTATTTAACAACCTATAAAATCTAAATTTATTAGCAACCTATAAAATCTAAATTTATTAGCAACCTATAAAATATAAATTTATTTAACAACCTATAAAATATAAATTTATTTAACAACCTATAAAATATAAATTTATTTAACAACCTATAAAATATAAATTTATTTAACAACCTATAAAATATAAATTTAACTACCTATTAAATCTAAATTTATTAGCAACCTATAAAATATAAATTTATTTAACAACCTATAAAATATAAATTTATTTAATAACCTATTTAATCTAAATTTATTAGCAACCTATAAAATATAAATTTATTTAACTACCTATTTAATCTAAATTTATTAGCAACCTATAAAATATAAATTTATTTAACCTATTAAATCTAAATTTATTTTACAACCTATTAAATATAAACTTATTTAACTACCTATTAAATCTAAATTTATTAGCAACCTATAAAATATAAATTTATTTTACAACCTATAAAATGTAGAGGTTTTAACAATAGATTTAAAATAGAAATTTTTAACAACGTATAAAATATAGATTTATTCACAAGTTAATAAATCTAAATTTATTAACATTTTATTAAATATAAATCTAACATTAAATAATGTAAGATATTGGGAAAATCTCATAAAAACTATATAAATTTGGAAATAGAGAAAGGTTTTCACTAGGACAACAAGTCAAAGATTTGTGAGTGACCGACGAGCTCAGTGGGCGATTTATCAGCAGGTTGACTATGTTCTTAAATACTATGGTCTCAACTACTAAGGGATGGCATGGACAAAGTGTATAATATTTTTTACCATGAACAAGCGGCTTACACATGTTAAAAATGTATGATACTGTCTTGAGTGAAAAACCTAACACTAGTATCGAATTTGTCTTCCCATGGCGATTGCCAAATAATATATTGAAAACACAGTCGTGCACGCAAGTTCCACATTTTTTAAAGAATACATTAGTAAACATACCATTTTTTATGTTAAAATCGTTTTTATTCCAAGAATAAGTTTGCTTAGTGAAAAAGTTTTTCAGTGTTATTTCTCAAAGAAAATGTATTTTAGCCGAAGGTATTTAATAATAATTCAAACATACGAATATATTTACATGTAATAAACAGTGTCCTTTATAGAAAGCTACTTTGGTTACACATTCAGCTCGACATCCTCAAGTCAACAATTCAGTATTTTATGTAGAATGAAATAGATAACTATTTGTAAAAAAAATATTCAGAATTTAGTCATGAACCAGAGAAACTACAAAGAACTGAACTGTTGGCTTGAAGGTGTCGAGATTAATAAAACTGCAACATGTTCTTAATATGTTGCGAAACTATGTTTCTGTAAATTATTTTTTTTATTATTGATGAATGATTAATAAATGATCATTAATGAATTTATTATTAATCAATATTATCGAGCACTATTATATACAGTGAAGATTCTTCAGAGTTTTACAAAGTTTACCTATATTACAAATATATTTATATATAGTTTATTTTTTAATAACAATTATTCATTATTAATATACAATATTAGTAAACATTATATATGTATATATACTTTATTACTAGCAAACGTTTACCAGTAATAAAATAATATTAGTAAAATATATTTATACATAATTTATTACTATTAAATATTTTTTAACCCTTTACGACCTGAATTATGATGTAGATAATTAAAATAATATTCATTGTTAATTTTAGATGACAGCATACTGATTGTAAGCAATGGAGAGTTGGAGGTATCTGGCATGCACCCAGCTACTGAACTAATGCGTATAAGGCGTGTTTGAATTAATTCCACTTTATTCACCCATGTATGGAGTATTGTTGTCACATTTGGGCTGGTGCATCTGCTACTTGTCTCTCACTCCTAGACAAGGTTAAAAAAGAGTCGCCAATCTGATAGGCCCTGAACTGGCATCTAAGCTTCAGCCTCTGTCCCATCGACGAAACGTTGCATCCCTCTGCCTGTTCTACAAGTATTTTAATGGTGAATGCTCTATGAACTGCAGAAACTTGTGCCCCCACGACGTAGACACCCTCGACAAACCCGACAGGCAGCTAAATCCCACCCCTACACAGTAGAGATCCCTAGATGTAAAAGGTCTTTCTACTCCAGTAGTTTCTTCCCCAGAACCACTAGACTCTGGAATTCCATTCCAGGTTCCTGCTTCCCTAACTGTACTGACATGCAGAAGTTCAAGTGTAACGTGAACCGACATCTTGCTGTCCAAATCCCAACATAGTGCCCCAGTAGTTGCTGCCCCTGATAGTAGCCCCCTACACCAAAGTGGCAATGTGCCTTGTTTGGGGTGAAAATGTAATAAAAAAACATTTATACCGTGATATTCATTTATTTATAACTGAAGGAATTAATCCAACCAGGTCATAAAGAGTTAATAAACATTATATATGTGAATATTTTTATTAGTAAACATTAACTTGAATGCCTAGTATACACTATCCTAACACTCGAATGTCTAAGGTATCTCTGTACAGGGGCTTGTCAAGAGAACCTGGCATTGGGATACTTTTCCTGAAAGTAAACACCAACTAAATATTCCAAACAACATTATATTCGCAGCACAAATAACATCTCCTTGGTATGATCAACCAACGACTTTTACGAGGAATGGTGCGCCTTCTCCGAATGATGTTACCTCAAGTAACAGCACGAAGCTGGATTCTTCACCAGACCAGAGGATTCTTATACTGGAATCCATTGACCAAGAAGAAAGATATACTATAAAATATCTAAATGGTCAATTAGGCAGAGGGATATTATGTTCCCAGTGTCTTTACTCTTTCAGTCTTTGAAAAGTGAAAAAAACCTTAATGGAATATTCGGATATCTATGTATCTCATATAGACATCAAGAGATAGCCCCAAGAAAAGAATCCCTTTTTTTTTTTCTGAAATATTTTACTGAGGTAAAATTAAATATATTTAAATATACTAGCAGGGTGGGGCCCCCGGCTTTGCCCAGTCATAAAATACGCTTAAATATGATATTTTAATTTGTCTAAATTTTGTATATATTATTATAGAGTCGTGATTTCAAAAGTAAAAAAAAAAATATTTCGCTCCATCAACTAGAATCGAAACCGAAACTGCAGCATTCAAAGCTGGTGACGTTACCACTGTACGAACATGACGCGCATATAAACCGATTAAAAATTAAAAATAAACTAGGATGAATGTACAAAATGTTTAATGATTTTTTTTCAATTTTCACCCATTTTTGACCTTTTACAAACAATTTTAACTGGCTGAAGACCCAGAAAAGAACGACCCGTAAAAAAAAATCATTTGAGACCCCTAGCGCTGCTCTATGACTTTTACTTTCGGTGGAGATAAAGTTTGAAAATATAACGACAGACAGACCGACAGACATATAGCATTTTATATATTATATTTATACATAGTTTATTGCTAGTGAAGATTTATTAGTAAACATTAATAATAAACAGTGCATATAGATAGTTACAAGTTGGCTAAGTAGTTTATGATATATACAGTAAATGCCTCAGCTATATTCGAACTAACGTTATTCACCATCATTGTTGAATGCACCTCAAAACAATTCATTGTCTAAGGAAGATGGTGTTAGTACTTTCTCTACAACAATTATTTAACAATACTTTTCAATGATAAGTGATTAATATCTTGCGTTTATAAACTATTCACTTGAGAAATATATTTGCAAAAATTCATAGAGAAAACACAGGTGTGGTGTTGTAATATTTTTTTATGGAATGTGAGTGCAGATATTTACTTGCTGCCCATCGCAGCAAGATGTGGCACAAGATCAGAAGGTGGGGGATGCCAAAATGCCTAAGCATCCACATCGGCATTCCCAGGTAGAGCCGCCTCAGGCAAAAAAGCAGTAAGCTTGCCCTACCTGAAAGCCAGTTGTCAAGGCATGAGAGGGTGGACCTCCTAGGTAAAACCCAAGTGGAGTAACTGAGTCCAACAGGTTCTGGGTCAGTTTCTGGTCCTTCACTAGTCAGGTCGATTGTTAACGTATTCTTAATGAGTAGTCTCTACTCAGGTCTCCAAGCAATGACCAACCTAGGAGACCAACCCTGCAACATTAAAAAGAATGCGAGAGTATGATTAAAGAAAATGGAAAGGCCCTATTTATAGACACATGTAATAGGAAGTGACCCCATAAAAGTACTGGATCTTTTAGAATTCATGCACATAATTTTTGTCTTCATGTGAGAAGGAACTATCTTTGTCTCCTGATTACAGATTAACTACCCACCGGAAACTCTTCTAAAATTCTAAAATTAAAAATGCCTTTCACTTCAGAAGTACTTTATTTGCAACAATTCTTTAAGCATCCTTTTAGATTATAACTGTAATTAATACTTTACGTTTAAAAACTATTTACTTAGGAAATATATTTAAAAAAATTTAGAGAAAATACAGGTGTGGTTTCAGCAAAACGTTGTCTACACATGCTATTAAATCCAGCAAGTCACCATGGAATTTCCACAGCTCTCATAAGGTCCTATTATTAATATTAGAGCCGAGGAAACTTATTTGTCACATGATGAAAGTAATAGCTTTAATCATGTGCAAATGTAGACATATTTATTGATCTCTTCCTCCCTCCTGAAATAATCATCGTGATATCTACCAAGTCATAATATGAGTGAAATACTTGCTATTTATTGTCTCCCTGCTTATCTGGTCGATAATCTTCCACGTGATTGCGAAAACATTTTTATAATTTATCACCAGCAGCAGCAACTACAAATCTTATGCTCTTAAATATCTATTAATCATGTGAAAGTGTTTTTTGGTCCAATCACAGGCTCTGTTCAGCATGAGAGCCTTTTGAACAAGCCATTAGAAATAATTGAACTACAAAAAAAAAAAAAAAAAAAAAAAAATCGTAGTTCTCTTTAGAAATTAATCTGCTTGGATGACAAGGATGTGTGTGTGTGTGTGTGTGTGTGTGTGTGTGCATATATATATATATGAATTGGTCAGTTAGGCAGTGGGAAATTTATATATATATATATATATATATATATATATATATATATATATAATGGTCAATTAGGTAGAAGGAAATTTATATATATATATCATAATCACGTTGACACACTAGTTCTTGCCAGACCAAAGTTAAGCAACGATGAGCCTGGCCGTTATTAGATGAGTGACCATGTAGAAAGACTAGGCACTGTATGTACCGCCCTTGTTATATAGAAATTTCCAGAATTGTTATCTGGAGGAGCATGTAATTCAAAGGGAGAAGTACAACCCCAATCTTCGTCAAGACATGCATCTAGGAGAAGGAAAAAATCTGATGTAAAAACAGTCGTGTGGCAGTCATTGCACCGACAGACATTAGCTGTTGTACCAAAACGTGTGTTTGGTGCTGCACAAAACCTTCACAACTATAAACAAATTATCTATGTGACAACTTAGCTGTTAGATTCGGCAAAGAAGCTTTTTTAGAAAACGTTGAACAGACTAAGAGAATTAATAACACACACGTATATATATATATATATATATATATATATATATATATATGTGGATAGGTAGCATTCTTTCTTTCGAGCGAGTAGATTTTATTTCTGGTTTGAATTCTTTCTTTATAATTATTTTTCTTGTCTCTGGCAAGAACTGGCTGATGTAGTCGCCATATTTACAGTAGGCTCGAGTACTATCAAATCGCCTGGATCCATCCCATTATCAGGGATAATTAATCAAACTTGTCCTGGAAAATTTATAGAAGTGTTATATATATATATATATATATATATGTGTGTGTGTGTGCGTGTATTTTATTAGTAATTCATTGGTTATTCTTGTCATTTATGAATATTTTACGATGTTATTAAAATTTATTTTATTGATATTTGTTTTATTTTGATCAATGATGCTTCTAATATTTCGAGTTTGTTTGTATTAGTGTTCGAGACGGAAATGTTGATTAATCAAATGTTTAGCAATGGCTATCTCTTCAGAACGATGCATGTATGTATATATATATATATATATATATATACACACACATACATACATAATTTATGTACTAGCTTTATGGATGTATCTTCCTATTTGATCACCGCCCGTTAAAATTAAGAGTCACATGAGGATAACGGCGAAGGAGCTGCAAATGATTATTATCTAAAAGATAAGGTACCCTATAGAAGTTTTGGCGTAATCCGAATTTAACATTGGATTTGAAGGGGTCAAATTGTACTTGGCATAGCTCATCTGTTCGGCATAGTAGAATTTATTTCTCACCATTTCTACGACAACAGATTGGCGACAAGGAATCGAAACGACCGTCACTGCAGAGAATCACAAAAAGTGATTGAAATAAAGATTCGTAAAATCTTTACGGCAGGACACCTTCGTCATTTCAACAGATATTTTGGATACGCAAGGATTAACTGAATTAATCACTATAATAGAAATTTGGCGACGGGGAAAAAAAACTTGCTACCAAAATCTACAGCGAAAAACGCGAATGTTGTCAATTATTTAATAATTGAACACACTTATCAACAGTTTTAGAAAGGGAAAAAGGTTTCATTTTTTCTTCACCAGAAGCCATTGTTCCTACGGTAAGAATTTTCTTCTGCAAAGTTAAATGTCCAAAACCAACTAGCAAATACTGTGTAAGCTTATCGTTATTTCGATAATATCTGGGATTCGGAAAAAAAAGAGAGACCGGGAAAAATAATTATTCGCGTACGTTATTTGTGCTTAGCAAACACGTAAAGAATCAAGTCATTTTTGGCAAAAGGCAAAGCGGGTAAAAAAAACCCTAAAATTTTCCCATAGGAATTCGTCGGAAATTTAAAGCGACAGATTTTACTTTTGCTATGCAAATAAAATTTTTTAAACAAATGTTATTTCGCTGGATTGTTTCTAGTAAGACTAGAAAAAATAGCGTTTAACAAATTAAGTTACAAAAGGACTGCTAAACTGTTGTTCTTCAAACAAAAGAATTGAGAAAGAAAACTTGGTTGATTTTTTTTACTAAGGAATATTTATTTAATACAAGCGTAAGTTGTAAACTGAATTCGTATGATGGATGCGAAATTCAAAGATTCGCTGTTGGAATTGGAAAAATTCCAGGCAGAGCAAAATCTCGCGTTGTAAAAGCAGCAAATTTAACAACAAGTAGAAAGAGAAGACATTTGAAGAAAAATGCTTCAACAACAGAAACGCTTCGAGGAAATATTGATGAAAACACAAGAGGAACAAAGAAAAATTCTGAAGGCGACACAGTTAACTAAAGCGGACGATAATCATAACCATTTTCTCAAACAGCTGTGTGGCCCGCTATTGAAAATTTCAATTATAGTCCAGAAGACGATGTCACTTTCGTCCAGTGCTATAGACGATATGAGGATATTTTTATATCGGATTGTAGTACTTGGTCAGACTCGAAAAAGGTTAGGCTTTTGCTAAGGAAATTGGGAACAGGCGAGCATACAAAGTTCGTGAATTTTATTCTCCCCAAAAAGACCAGTGAGTTGAGCTTCCAAAAAACAGTTACGCTACTTACAGAACTGTTTTCTTCAAAAACGTCTCTTTTCCATACGCGATATAAATGTATGAATGTTACTAGAGGAGAGGAAGACGACTACACTACTTATGCAAGTATAGTGAACAAGCATTGCGACGATTTCAAACTGGAGAAATTATCATCAGATAATTTTAAATATATATTTGTGCAAGAGCTGGTCTTAAATAAAGGCGCTGAAATCAGGCGTCATGTTTTAAATTAACTCGAAAACGAACCGAATTTAAAACTACAAAACTTAAGGGAAGACTGTGAACGGTTTATTGCGTTGAAACAAGACAATTGCGACATAGAGGAAAGCGGAGTGTCGCATATTAAAAAGATCAATCAAAAGAAAAATTTTCGCAAGTTGTTACCAAACCAGGATAGGCCAAACCTCAAAAAACCGGTAACAAAAAAAAAACAAAAAAAAACGGTATAAAGTTGGCGAAATAAGATTCACAAAAATAATAAGACTTTCTGGGAGTCTGGCATTGTCGAGAAACAAATAGGCAACATGGTCTACATGATTAAGGGACCAGACTTCGTGCACAAATGTCACACTAACCAAATTCGGAAAAGATACTCGCAGTAAGGTAACCAGATCGCCCGAGGAGGACATCATGGACACAGTGTTTGATACTTTTCAGGTGCCCATACCAGAGAGCTCTGGAGAACAGAAGATCAAACAGAAAACGGGAATCAACAGAATTGATTACGGTGAACCCAAAACAAAAACGTTATTAATCCCAGACGGGATATTTTCAAAGGGGACTGTTGTACCGGCCTTCCTTGAACAGAGGAATTTACACCGATTAGCACTATAAATAGCGCTAGTAATTCCAACACCGATGAGAGAGATGCGACTGCACTTCAACTGCTAGCCGAGTGCCCAGCAGATATACACGCTTTCCTATCTTTGTACCTTATTGTTAATACACTTGTTCCTTAACCGAACCTCGACTTGATTGTTCTTATTTTCACTGTTGTTCCATGACACAACAATTTGGAAATTCCAAGTGTTGTATATTCTCTCAGCTTATCTAGGTATTGTTTCCAATCATCCTATACCTGTCCTTACCACTGGATACAAGCAGAGCAGATTCAAGAGAGGTATGGTTGGGGATTGCACAACTCCTACCTCACAATTACATATGCAACTACCTTTAAAGAAGGTGGTCATCCATCTCCAGATTGAACGGAAGCATCATGATATACAAATAAAGAAATATCAAAGACTACATATTTAATTTTGTACTGGACTTGTCAAAACACACGGTAACTGGGTGCCTTGTGGCCCCAGGCTAAACTTGTAGGAGATTTTGGAGTAGTAGGGAACCCCAAAGGCAGGGCATTATGGCCCACCGATGTGTGGACATACCCTGGCACACTATCAACCTCTAACCCACTCTCTTGTGGGCGCCCTTGGTTGGGCGACGACTAGGGGAACCAACCCCAAAATCAAACATCACTGCCTTGTGTGCCTTATCACAGCAAAAGGCTAAGAGATGGGAACTGACTGGGAAATCCTACTGCTGCTTTGCAGTTTTCCTTAAAAGGCTATGGAATCTCATCCAGAAAGAAAAGGTGTAGTACTGGACACGATAGGGCCACTGTTTACCTCGCTGAGATTTCGGTCAGAAGCTGTGGCCTCCTCTGCTGCCAGTCGTTGTGAGTTCGTTTTACTGGACATGAGCATTGAAGGTTCAGAAGGTGGCTATCTGATGCACAACAGATACTGCACCTAAACTGTGCAAGCAAGTTTGGAGCCAAGATGGAAAGTCCTGTGGTGATGGAGTGAGACTACGCCAACACTGAGGATAAAGCACTGAGGCCCCGACTAGTCATCGTCAAGATTGACGGACTGCATGATGATGATGATGATGATGATGATGAAACTTGTCAACATAGAACCGTTGGTGTAACGGATAAAAATACCAAGTAATAAGCAGTGTTAAATGACAGCCTTCTTGAGATTGAATTTTTAGTCCTCACAATATGCGATGCTTTAGATAAAGTAAAGGATTACTTAAAACTTCTATCCGGCCATTGCTGACAGAACGAGATCAACTAAGTGTTTCATTTAAGATTTCTCACAGATTCCCAAATTTGACAAGATACGCCTAAAGAAGGTCGGAGATTACATAAGCCGAATTTTTTTTCTACTTGGGAGTCAAGATTTATCGAGGGCTGAAGGCCACTCAAGGATAAGGATTAATGAATGTAATGTGGTAGGGTAGTAGTCTTTAACGCTGTGAATAGGGTAGAATTTGATTATGGGGACAGATCAACAAGAATTTGTTTACATTGGAATTGAAAGCTACCATGTTGTATTCAATGGAACAGGGTTTCATAGGCGGACAGTTCTGGGAAAGAAGCTTTCTTCATGGAATCGACGTTTAGATTTAGGCACAGTTAGAGTTGGAGTGAAATCATATAGTGGTTGCAGCTAGTCGAGTGTTTTTTGTGAAAGTTTGGCGAGGGGGAAACTTAAATTGAAGTTCAGTCAAGCATTTTCCATAAAAATAACGATGGAGCAGAGACAGGCTCATGTCTCTTATGTCGCAAAGAGGTTGCAGAGAAAAGAAAAGCGCATCAGCTACTAAGTTTTGAAGTCGATTTTGAAGTCTATCAAAGTTGGATGAGGCATGGCGAGCAGCTCCTGTCCAGATGCGGCAACAATACTCCATTTTTGAGCGTACCTATCTCATATAGATAGAGAATTGCATCGGCACTGAGATACGTACTGAAGCGGTAGAATAATTTAACCATTTTTCCAGCGATCTTGGCAACAGATTTGATGTATGTTTTTCATCTCAGGTTAAGAGAAGGTCAGTCCCATAAGCTTGTCAAAACACGGCGTTTCCTCAAGACGAGAGCTATTCATTTCGAAAGGTATGAGAAAGTATCTTTGCGCGCGAGCGTGTGTACAAATAATGAGGCATAAATTCATTAGCGCTTTCTTTGAATTCTGGATTTGCAGTTCAGAATGAAAACAAAAAGAAAACAACAAAAAAAGATGAGCCTAGTCTGATTGTAAAGAAATACAAACATTTTCAATTAATTTGGTTTCTGATCGATGACCCATTAAAGTTTCCTCCCAAGACTCCCAAGAAAACGAAAAGACGAAGAAGTTTCGTAATCCCAGCGAGAGAAAAATAGGGGGAGAAGGCGGTGGCGTGGGATGTTTTGTCTACAAGAATTCTCGAGGGGAATCGCAATTTGATTTCAATGAAGATTGACTTAGAATGTTATCAAAGAAATTTCCGCCTTCACGTGCCCCCCCCCCCCCCAACGGATTCCTTTAATAATGAACACCTCATAAGAAAGAAACGAAAAGGCATACACATTGTATCTTAAAATAGCCACATTAGGACACCCTTATACATATACAACACACAAAGAATTTTGCAAAAAGTCATCGAGCTCTAACTATCAAATCGTCCTACGAGTTCATTCTGGATTTTCATTCACTGAAATTTAATAGTAAGTGCTAATGTCACAGGGAAATAACATTTTATTGGAGGTAAAAATCATATTGATATCAGAAAATTCCTACGTGGATTAATCTACGATTTAACGGTATTAATCGTCCCGTCAAGCGTTCAGCGATATATGATTTTGTAAAAAAATTTAACTTATGCTGTGATATCTTGATTCTTCAATAAGTTAAAGTTTATATATTAGATCTTATTGATTTTAAATTTCGAATATCAATTATTATTTTAATTGCCCTTTACATATTTCAAAACGAAATTCATCAAAGCTACATCCAAGCAAAAAAGATATCAAGATTTTATTTTCACTATCCATTCTACTAAAATGGTGTAGCATACTAGCACATCGCCGAATTACTTGAGTAAGATTATTATTATTATTATTATTATTATTATTATTATTATTATTATTATTATTATCGTGTAATTGAATTAAATTTGTTTTACAGAGAAAAATGCAATTCAAGGACAAATATGGTTAAATGATGTTTTAGGAATTTAACTTCACCAGACAATAACAAGAAGGATTTAACTTCACCAACAATAACAAGAAGGATTTTTTGATAAATAGAAACAAAAATGATTTCAGAAAAAGGAATGTTAGTTTTAATAACTAGCACAAACAATAATTTAAAAATAGATCTGACTTATAGAGTTTGACGTAGAAGTCACATACGATGAGGTTAATCTTAGGAGAGAGCTCGGAAAGATACATATTAGTCAAGAGTTGGAAGTTAGACGAAAAGTCTGAGAGAAGACACCGTGGAAGCCAGTGAAGTCAAGATCAAAATGTGAAACCAAAGCGTTTTAATCTCTGAAATGTTGACACGGAGTGTGAATAAACGTTATATGAAATATAACTGTGTGGTGTCATATTGTCAAGAAACAGGTATATGAATTCAGCCCGATTGTTCCTGTGTATTAAACTAGCCTGGATGCCGGGCGTTGCCCGGGTGTTTGCAGATGTGTGTTTAGTAAAAAAAACAAAAACAAAAGTAGTAGGTAGGTAGGCTCGAACCCATGACGTGAAGGCGAAAAAGAAAGTGAAAGAAAATCTGGCATCTTACCACTACTGCATGGCTTGACCGGAAGTTCGGAACGTTAAAATTAAGCAAAGTCAATCCAACCGATACGATGACTTGCAAAAATGGCTTGCAAAAAATCGACCCCTCCTTGTAGAAAATTGCCTAGTTGAGGGTGAAGGAATTAATGTTTTTGGCCAATTTTTCGATATTTTTCGTCCAAGCCAATTTTTCGATATTTTTCGTCCAATACCAATCTTGTGAAAATCCGTCGCCTGTGTCGAAAGTTTTAGGCAGACATACATACACACATACATATATTTAAACAGACAGGTGGGATTTATATTATAGATGTTTATCAAACTCTTAAATGTTGACAGACTGTCTATTATATAGACAGTTTCTATTATACACACTTCTCTTCTTCGTCAAAGAACATTTGTCTAACCCTCCAACAATGGAACATTGTCGCCTCTCGTCATTTGAAACTCCCTCATGTAAAGTATTTGTTATCCCCATTAAAATAACATGTCGATATGATTACGTCATCTTTTGAGTCCAGCTCATGCAAAAGATTGTGTATCGTAAATTTATATACACCAACATTTATTTATCGACCCCACTATCCAACAATGGCACTTATCAGAAGGTATTAAAATAACAGACACATACCGGATTTGATAGAATATAATCAGGGTGGTGGCATGTAACAGATTTCATTTGTGTACTAGCAGCCCACCCAGCATTGTGTTGTCGTAAAATACGCTTAAATATTAAATATGAATATTAATTCATACAGATTTTGTATTTATCATTATATAACCAATTCTCAGTCAATCATTATATTGTACCTAATAGATAGTAATGATTTCAAAAGTACAAAACTTTGACTTATGTGCCATCAGCTAGAATCGAAACTAAAACCTAGTTCTTCAAACTTTAGCGTATAACCTAAATTCATACGTCGAGCACCTACTATGAACATAATAGAATCTGGAACTCTTGAATCAAAATGTCTCCTCTTAAAAAGTGATAATGAAGCTTGAAACTTAATGATTATGTCTTTTACTGGGTTGAATCAATCTTGCAAAAGATATAAATAGAAGTAAAAACGAGAACGGGTATTCTTGTGTTTATGGATGGAAATATCATTTTAAAATTAAGTGTGAAGGATAAAGTGATCAATCATGCGATCAATTAGACGTATCAAGAATGAAGGGGAATAAAATTATGAATGTTGAACTGTTTGATAGCATGACAGACCATGAGACAGCGGCAGAAATGTTATGACAAACTAAAGCATGACAGACCGTCAAAAATATCATTTCAAACTAATGCATCACAAACTGGCGAAAATGTCTGACACTAACATCTAACAGACCAATGAAAATTTTATTTTAAACTGAAGCATGAAAGACCAAAGACAATGCCAATTGAACCTTGAGCGTCAGAAACCAATGAAAATGCTATTTCAAACATTCTTTGGTCTTTCATGCTTTATTTTGAAACAAAATTTTCAATGCCATTTCAAACTTGAGCGTCACAGACTAACGAAAATGCCATTTCAAACTCGCACGTCACAGAACAATGAAATGCTATTCCAAACTGAGCTTGACAGACTAACAAAAATACTATTTTCAACTAAATAGGGATACATTTGGTGAAATTATATTTTGAACTAAAGCATCACAAACTAAAGAAAGTGGTATTTTAAACTAGAGCGTGACAGACTAGCGAAAATTTTATTTCCAAATGAAGCGTTACAGATCACTGGAAGTGTTATTTAAGTTGGACAGACTAACGCAAATGCTATTTCAAAACGTAAACGTGACAGATTAACTGACAAAATCCTCTTTAAATATAGTTGAGTGAATCTACACACACACACACAAAAAAAGGAAAAATTAATAAGTTTTTTTTTCTTCGTTACATGACTGTCCGACTAATACAACAATCTGTTGCTATGGGAACACAGAAGCACTCAAGTCAGGTAAACGTTGCTTATTCACTTCAACATGCACTTGCACACCCTTCCATTCTTTTTAAATCCTTTATTGCTTATATTGCTCTTCCATATATTTTTCTCCTCTTTCTAACATTTTGTATTAAATGGGCCACTATTCTCATCTTTAATATTATTCTCACAACGTGTCGACCGATGTTACCTTCGACCTTCTTCAGGTGCGTTTTGTTAAGCTCAAGAGACTTCTTCTGACAGTCTTCCGAAGACTGAAGTTTCAATCTTCAGTACGAGCTAGAGAATTTAGTATAAGGGGTCAATCTAACCTTATCTCGATATTTCAACTTCCTGTCGTTGAGTTTGTATTGTGTAATGTTTGTATTCGCCCGTCCATATTAATAGAACTAAATTCCTTTACTTTATGTGCTAATTACTTGGAGCTTGTTGGTTATATATCAGCCTATACAGACAAGGATAACTGTGTTTAGGTTCGAATCTCCCCAAGGGTAGGCATTACTATCTCCTACACTAATGAGAACAGAAGTTAGAAACACACGTCTGTAGGGTCAGAAATAAGTATTAATATTAATTCTAAGAATATCATATATATACCTATGTCTATGAAGAGTTGAAAAAGTAACACACCAAAATTATATGTTCATCAACTTTTCGTCTTTATTTCAAAACTTCTCTGAGATAATTGATTTAAAGAAATAAAATACCAGTAAAATCTTTGAAAAGAAATCAAAGAAATAAAACGGCAGTACAATATTTGAAAATATGCTTGTTTTGTTTGTGTTTATTTCCAAATATTGTACTGCTATTTTATTTGTTTAAAGCAATCATCCCAAAGAAGTCTTGAAATAAAGATGAAACGTTGATAAACATGGTTCGTTCCGTTTTCATCTCTCCATCACGTGAAGTGTAAGATAAAAGAAATATGTAAAAATATAAATTTTCGAAAAAAATATCTCAATCGAAATTTATGAGATTAAATGAGAAAAGTGAGAATTTTAAATAAGTGTTCGTAAATGCATAAGTAATGTATAAGCAACGTGGGTTTTATTGTTATGCGGAGTGTTTTGTTTTGATTAGTTAGTAAAAAAAATCATTTTCAATAAGTTAATAATTTGTATTTGTATAAATAAATGTTATTTAAAGTGTTAATTAAAGTCAAGTTAATGAAAAAAATTGAAGAACTATTTTTTCCCTATTAACGGAAAAACATTAAGTTACGTCGTCAAAAAAAAAGAAAGAAAGAGAAAACACGCTGTAATGGTCGTGTGTACGTGCGCTGTAAAGTAGTAGTACGAACAATTCCATAACATAAATAATAGTGTCAGCGTTGGTCTGCCTCGTTGCTAAGCAATGACATGAAAAAAATCGCCGGTCATTTACATTTGCATACGTACAATAATACTTAGCGATTATCTGTTGCCGATACTTGTTGGAAACGTTTCGATGCTAAAAAGACACCGCCAGGCACACCAAGTACCTTTGTGTGAAATTTCATAAAAATCGGTCCAGCCGTTTTTGAGTCTATAACGAACTTACACAGACAAAGTTGCATTTATATAATTGTATATATATGTGCATACACACACACACCAAACACATAACATTAATCTAACACTATGTATGACTGCTGGTTAAAACCTAGTGTTTTATTGTTGGCCATATTTATGTTTTTTTGTGTTCTAGCAGAAATTGTTTAAAGAACGAAATAACATTAGAATCTTTATGTGCTAATTGCCCATTAGAATTGTTTTTCTTTATTTAAGTCGAATATTTACTGAAATAATAAAAATGCAACATTGTAAAAGAACATGAAAAATTAAAAAGCCTATTCAAAATGAATTTAATCACGGAGTTAAATACAGTACGTTGCTATTTTAATAGACAATAGCGATTTTTTCATGACAGAAAAACAGAATTGATGGACATTGCTGTTCTTAGAAAAACTGCAATGAGCTAAGTTCATACAAAACATGTATTCACAAAACTCCTTGTTTTGTAGATTTATTCTTTTCTATGGCCTTCTTTGCTACTAGCCGAAATAAAATTCTTGTTTTTCATCGCTTCAAAAACTATAGTTCCCTATTGAACGTTAAGCTCATCTGAGCTCCAATCTATAGCCCTTCACTTGCCAAACATTTTACGAAAGACAGTCGTATAGTTGAAACCACTATCAATAATTTCCCACACTCTTTAACTGTGGATTCTATGAACAAAGTTTTTTCTTGGAACTGCACGCCTTTGGAACTCTATTCCGTTTGCTTGCTTTCCATCTGACTACAATAATCGTCTTCAAGTACAATATAAACAAGTTCTTGATGAGCCGTTCCACTTAAATAATCTAATTTACCAAATTGTCATTACTAACAGTTACTACGATATTGTCACCATTGACTACTGTACACTCATTAACCTTTATCCTCGAGTGGCCTTCGGACCTTGATAAAAATGCTTATCTTTGAGAATGAGTTCCTACATTTTTACAAACGAGAAGTGAATTTGAAAAAAAAAAAAAGAAAAAAGAAATTTCATAATATGGAAATATCCTGTATCATTTTAATTCAGAAGTTCAAATTTGGACTAAATTTGATTCATAGCCGTTAGACACCAATTAAAAAATATTTCCTGAATTTTAACTTCCAGTTAGGATTTTTTTAAAGCTTATGCATTACATTTCTAACACAACTGCTAGTGGTAAGAAGTCAGAATGTAGACTATATTTAGTTTTAATTTCATAAAAAAAGCAGAAAACTTTGTAAAATTTCAGATATCTACGAGTTTTTCTAAATTTCATCAATAACTATTAGACAACAATAGCATAAAAGATTTCTTGGCCTTCGGGCCAAGATCAAAGTGCAGTATCAACAGACGACCTTTTTTTTTAAACAAAATTTTATGTTTACAAGTTCATTTTATTGCTTATATAAAAACACATTCACACACGATATGATTTGCGAATCTTAGGTAGGACACCCTGTGCTCGAGGTATGGTGGTGAATGAAAACTTTAGCTAGGATTAAGCATAGACTAGCAAGGTACATGGACGAGGATGACCATAGACACCCCCTCCCCAACTTTTGAGTGACCTTGTGCCTAATCTTTTGTTTATTACTCTTGTTGTAAACTTTTAAGAGTGAATAAAAAATATATAACTCAAAGTGTAGTATCTGTTCTTCAGATGCTACACTTCAATTTCTTGTTCTCTCTTAGTGGAGGAGCAATCCGGCACAACTGAGACAATTTTTATTTTTGTTCCTTTTCTTCACGTTAAAAAAACGACCCTAGTGTCTAACTCTGCCCTCCTGGGGAGGCATTGTAAATAGCAACTATTAGACAGCAATTAATAAGTACTCCTCGAATTTCAGTTTCTTTGGAGTATAACATTTTTTTTCAGGAGCATAGTATGGGCACAACCACCTAAAAATCAAATATAGCACATTTGCATTGAAATTTATATGAAATATGAATTTCAATTACTTCTTAAAATTCCTTAAGCTTTTAATTGTAGACTATTTCTAGAATAAAAGTCATGATAAATTTTGATCAACAGTGATAAAACATTCTAGGCATAAGTTAGTAGCACTATATCTTGATTTTAACGTTTGTAAGCAGACATAAGTGCTGCAAATCCTTTCTGCTCGGGCAATTGATTTTATCTGTACTGGGACGGGTATTTATTATAAATCAGAAATGAAAGTGTACATATAGGTCAAAGTCGCATTTCTATCGGTTCGTCGATTGTTTGCAGTCATGTTTCAAAGACAAACGATACAAAGCAACCAACTGTGGGGACGAGTTGTCTGCCCTTGTGCACTCTAAGAAAATCAGTAAATAATGAAGCCGACACATCAAAGCACAGCTTGAGATTCGAGATGCTATATTGTTAATCACACGAGACATTCATGTAATTGCTGTAAATAGAAATTTCTTTATCAACAAGAGTAAAATCTGTGCTACGAGCACACTTTAAATTATCCTCCTACTGAGTGCTAATTAGGTTTATACAAGTGCGGAGAGAACGTCCTCCATCGCCTTAAAGAGATACATAAGAAAACAAGTATCAATATACGTTTGCTAGGCGGCTTGTGATTGGTTCTTTTCTGACGATTCACAGACATCGTTATAACTGGGGAATCATCAAAAAGAGGCCACTCTTGAATGTTTAAATAGTGAATGGTTTTTATATTATTACACGGGGTTCTGAATTTTTTAGATGAGAAATGTTTATTCGTTTTATTTGGATTCTTCGGACTACTGTTCTCATCCTGAGTGCTATTTTTATTGTGACTTTTGAGCTTCTGCAAGTGTGTCTTGCTGAATTCGGGAATCTTTCTGACAAACTCGATAATCTGCACAGGGTTTTGAACAGGACCCTTTATTTAATCCACGGGAGATAGCAAGTTCTCGTTCTATCGGCCAAGACTGAAAAGAAGTGTCAAGCAATTCACAATTTTAATTTGGGTGTCGTCCACACTGAGGATTGAACCTTCAATCGACAGAAAAGTGTTACCTTTACAAGTGAATTTTACTACTCCGCCATGAGCGTTGTGGAGAATTTTAGGATCTTTAAACCTATTTTACTTCTCTATCTAACTATCACTATCCATTACTACATATTATCACCTACTTATTATATACTAGCAGGAAGACCCGACCTTTCCCAGGATTTACTCAGGATGAACGACTGTTTCATCCTCCTATATTTTATTGTTATCGAAATCAGTGAAATCGCTCATTTTTCAATCAAATCGTTAGACCCCCACTGTGGTGCAGCAGGAGGAAGCTTCATATGTGTCCCTGCAGTGACTTACTCCAAAATACATTGTACTTTACATTACACTGTAGAGAACCTACTGTTAATTTTATGAAATTATTTTCATATATAATGGCTTGAATTTAAGTTTCAAATGCAACTATCAAGTATCATAGTTCAATTGTGCTCTGAACAGAAACATGAATTTTAAACGCTCTCCTGTCATATCAAACAAACTACTTTTGATTTTATATGCCAGTCATTTTTGCTTGTGTGGTAATAAAAACTTCTCAAATGCACTTGTTATGTTAGGCTGTACAATGCGTTAACTTCTGTCAAAATAACCTATTCCTTCTTTAATCGAAATTTTAGATTATCGATACTTATCGGAGACATTGCCATGCAAAACCTATCTAAGAACACTACCAGACGCATAAATTACATTTGTGTTAAATTTTAAAAATCGAGCCAGCCATTTTCGAGTTAATAGGGAACAAACTCACTGACACACAGTAAATATATATATATAGGAGTTAAGGACATAATAGATTCACTGATTGATACAATAATTAAATGATTGATTTTGCACTATCAAACATACTGTCAAGAATTGTATAAGTAAACTGAATTAAAGGAATGAATTATGAAATGGTCAACATAATGAATTTTGGAATATAACTTTTTGTCATTTGTATATATATATATATATATATATACATATGATGCAAATAATGGGAATAGTATCCTGACAAAATAGAGAAATAAAAAGGAACAAACCGTATTATGTGTTCATCAACGTTTCGTCTTTATTTCGAAATAAAGACGAAACGTTGATGAACACATAATACGGTTTGTTCCTTTTTATTTCTCTCTCTCTCTCTCTTATATATATATATATATATATATATATATATATATATATATATATATATATGTATATTTCTGTGGAAATATTTTTTTTCAATTATATTTCTCCTTTTATCTATATCAATCCTTAATTTATGAAGCTCAATGTAATTACAGAGCATATCACAAATAAATGACAAAAGTCTGTATTCCAAACTTGGAATATACACTTTTGTCATTTATTTGATTATATATATATATATATATATATATATATATATATATATATATGTCCTGTTTTTACACCAAATTTTATTCAAAACTGGCAAAGTGGCAACTTGTGTTCAATTATTCGTATATAGTTAACATAATGAATACTGTTTCATATTGGTTGTCAATAACCAGATAAATCTTAATATGCTGGAACAGATTGTAAATATGGAAATAATAATCATCAGCACCATTGCAACCAAGTCAATAAATGCTTTGTGAAATCCTTTATGAAAAGAGATAAATGCGTATGACAAAAACATATGGATGGACTAAAGTCTTATCTCGGCTTTACTTCTATATATTGTATGAAGTATTCCCAAAATTATGTGATGGAAACGTTAATATCTCAAAACTGTCTGATGAAATTGAAACTTTGCATGGAAATCACTTCTATCAAAGAGCATCAACAATGAACGACTGCTGTTTTCTTCTTTGTTCCCTTTTCCTTCATTGTGTTGACTTAAATAATCCGCCACGCATCAACAAAACCTGTATGCACAGCTCACCTTCTTCACACGAACTGCCCCGTTCTTCAAACGGCTTGCTTTTATGCCGTCCAGGATAATCTCATTCACAATCGAGAACTCACGTTAATTTTGCGTACCCATTAAAGATAAAATCAACTGTGAGTCGCCATTTTGTCTTTCTTCCGTTAAATAACTGGACATTACAAAATGCGCAGACATGTGGGCGTTTCTGAGACAAGTTCTTTTTGCACTTGATACTATTTTACCTACACAGCTATACATACTTACCTGGCACATGTAACGCCCTGGCCTTCTTGGTCTGGGCTCAAAGATCAAAGTGTCGTATCTGTTCCGGCAGATGCTGCACTAAAGACCATATGTGGGGGCAACCCCAAATATCAGACCATTGCTCTTGTAGCAATCAGTTTTGGTCAATGTAGGGAAAACCCCCTCATACCAATTGTCACTATCCAGTTCCCTCTTGGGGGAACTGGTCCCCTCCCCTCAGTCTTCACATTGAGAAACTGCCTTGTGCCTAATTTGCTCAGTGGCGAAGCAAGTAAATAACTACTTACCTGGCACAGACCAGGATCAAAGTGTAGTATCTGTTCTGATGCTACACTCAAGTTAATTTGTCCTTCGTCAATGGAAGAAGAAACCCTTTTATACTAAGGTATTTTTATTTTTGCCTACTTCCAAGAGTGCTATTTTTTGAGGAGCTAGTTTCCTCCTATATTAAAAACGACCATGTGTCACATTTTGCTTTTGTGATGTAGCCCCTCACTTTTCTTTTGTGTATCTTCAACTTGGGAATCATTCTGTCCAACTCCGGAATCTCCGGACCAGCAGCAGTTATCACTTCTTACTCTGATGATTGCGTAAGCATGAAAGACTAATGTCTGTAGGCATAAAAAATAATCATTTACATTTTTGTTTTAATATTATATATTTCTTTTGGTCTAACTGTCCGTTAAACTTTTTCTCGAAAACTACTGAGCTGATGTGAATAAAAGTTAGTCTTGACCATGGTTATAAGGTGCAGCGAACTAAGTATTATGATATCAGTTCGATGCACCGTTAGGGATAATACGAATTAATATTTAATGTAAATATGAGCACAAATTTAACCTTATTCAACCAAACCAATTTGGCACAAAGCACTCATTACAAGTTATCGTCCAAGTCTTGTGTGTATATATATATACACACACACACACACACACGTTGATATGTATATATAAAGGGTGTTGATATTAATTGGTCTGCAAGATAGCCTGTTCTAAACCCTTGCAATTTTTTTCTTGGAGGTAAATTTGAAGTCAAAACTATTCAGCAATCGCCTTTGATCTCTTGAAGAATTAAAACGAGCTATTCCTTCTGAAATTACTGCAATACCGACAGAATCTATCGGTTTATTGAAAACTTTCGTGAACATCGTGCGTTAGCAACGATGGGAAACATTTGGCCGATTTAATATTTAAGACTGTGTGAAATAAAATAGCATTCTACGTACATTTAAAAAATAAAAAAATATTTTTCTTTATTTAATTATTATTTATTTATTTTGACCAACAAATATGTCATATCATTGTGAGACAAAAAAAGATGTTCATTATACGTCATAATTTACGGAATATACATGTAAAAAAACAGAATATTTTTATGTCAAAGACAAGACGTTTGTATGCAAATATATATATATATATATATATATATATATATATATATATATATATAATGCTTTTAATCTATATATTTATAAAAGTGAAAGAGATTTGGGAAAATCTTTTTAATCGATTTTCGACGAGAAATTTGACTGTCAAGGGGTCAAATTTCAACGATTTGATCTTTGAAAACTCTTCCAAACTCCTCCACCAATTTGGGGTCTAAATACTTAAAATTGTAGATGTAGGTTACTTGGACATGGATAAAACTTTTTAATTTGATTTGAGCCCAAATCAATGCTAAGGGGTCAAAATTGGGGTCTAAGTTATAAAAAATTTACCTCTGCGGTCTCTACCAAATTACTCAGCCAGTTTTTGGTTTAAACATTTGAAATTTAACATAAAGAGTATTCAAACAAGCAGAAAGCTTTGTAATCAGTTTTTGGCGAAAAGTTGAAAGAGTTGACGTTTGCAGACGCTACCAAACTCCTCTGTCAATTTTGTGTCTAAAAACTAAAACTTTTAGATATAGGTTAACTGGACACGTGTCAAACTTTTTAATATATATATATATATATATATATATATATATATACACACACACATCTGCACATAAAGTAATGAACAGTACAAAGGGCCCGAGCAAAGCCGGGTTGAACTGCTAGTATTTAATAAGCATGTACATGTTAAACCATAATTCGCATGCAAAGAACCGTGGGAAAAACAAATTAAAGATTTAGAAATATTATTTTTTAAAGTCATATTTATCCTAGAATTAATTATGTCATCGTATGACATTTATGAATGTATAATTACAAATTTAACTCGTTACACAATTTTTTTTGTCTTGTTTCTTGTATTAGCCTTTTGTTCGATGCCATGCTAATATTGACATGTCCTGCAATATGTCTTTCTCATCCAATAGATTAGACACACAGACTTTCATCTTTAATCTAATTATTTAAACTCGTGAAAAATACATAGACTCTGCAATTAAAACGTTAAGCTCGGCTTATTTGGTTATGGCAATTCCTTCGACATCAGGTATTTTTTTTTATCCATACGCTGAGTTAATCTTTTCATTTTAAATAATGTTTATATGCACGTCCATTATATATATATATATATATATATATATATATATATATATATAAACCTGACGAATTCTCGCGAGAATTAAACGCAGAATATTTTGTGTAGCTTAATTGCCATATATATTTTCATAACTTACTACCTAGCTCTACCTATGTATTGACCACATGTATTGATTTTTTTTTAATTACATTTTCACTCCAAACAAGGCTCATTGCCACTGTGGAGTAGGGGGCTACTATCAGGGGCAGCAGCTACTGGGGCACTATGTTGGAATTTGGGAAGCAAGATGTCGGTTCACGTTACACTTGAACTTCTGCATGTCAGTACAGTTGGGGAAGCAGGGACCTGGAATGGAATTCCAGAGTCTAGCGGTTCTGGGGAAGAAACTACTGGAGTAGAAAGATCTTCTACATCTAGGGATCTCTACTGTGTGGAGGTGGGATTTAGCTGCCTGTCGGGTTTGTCGAGGGTGTCTACGTCGTGGGGGCACAAGTGTCTGCAGTTCATCAGAGCATTCACCATTAAAATGCTGTTTAAGTAAATACTGAAAATTTACGCATCAAATTATATCTTTGTATATTAATCTATGTGATTAAATGAAGTCATCATATATATATATATATATATATATATATATATAGAGAGAGAGAGAGATTGAGCATCGATGAATAACAGAGACAGGGAAGAACCTTTAATGAATAGGTTAGCAAAATTAATCTGGAGCAAAACTAGATCCGATATCCGGAACCTTTTTGTCCTGATTTTCACAGGCGGGTGGTGTTTGGTCAACACTGTTGGGGAGCCATGATATAATATATCATTTTCTTTTTAAGTCTTCAAAACAGTTTTTTTTTTTGTTTTTCATGGTAAACAATTGATGAACCCTAAGATAATATAAAGAGATTAAACGTTTGTGTTCGTGTTTTTTTATGATAGTTTTAAAACTTGAAAAACTTCCAAGAATATATATTTTAGTTTGTTAGATGCCACCATCATTCCTCGATCATAATTTTTATTTCAGTAAATGCCTATATTTTTTTTTTACTATTTTATGCACGTTTTGCAACCTGTACTAAAAAAAATATTGTTTATTGGGATGTTCTTCAGATACGTTAAAATATTCTTAAACATTTCTGTTATTCTTATTTTTTTTCATCAATTCGTTATTAAATTATTGAAGTTTCTTTATTCAATTCATTTATTTTATATTTGTTACAATTTGTTGTCGTCTAGAGGTTTGTTTGAAAAGAAAGTTTATTAAAAATAAACACAATCCAAAATTAGTCTCTTGGTGTTGTTTACATCTTTCATTGTTACTTTAGCTATATATTAAATAATATTAGTGTAAGTGACGATATTTTCCTATAGATATATTAAAATCTTCTGTTGTGTACTATGTTTTATTACCTTTGGTGATTAATAAACAGAGAGAGAGAGAGAGAGACAGACAGACAGACAGACAGAAGGAGTGAAAGAGATGGATATATATATATATAGATATATAGTGAGAGAGAGACGAAAGTAGACACACACGCATATATATATATATATATATATATATATATATATGACATAGATGTATATAGAGACATAATATAGAGAGAGGCGATTATATAGAAAAAGAATATATATCTTTTCCTCTAAATATAGCTTTCCTTCTCTCTCTCTCTCTATATATATAGCTTTCCTTCTCTCTCTCTCTATATATATATAGAGAGAGAGAGAGAGAGAGACAGAGAGATAGAGAGAGAAGATATATTTCGAGAGAAATATATATATATTATATATATAGGGAGAGAGAGAGGGAGAGAAAAAAAGATATATATATGTATAGAAAAAGAAATATATATATATATATATATATATATATATATATATATATATATATATATATATGAAAGAGATAGAGACAGAAAGATATTGATACACGGAGAGATTGAATGCTAAAGAGGGAGAAAGAGAGCAGGCGATATATATATATATATATATATATATATATATCCTACCCTCGCGGATTAAGGGCTATCCATTTATTTAGTGTTTCCTTTTTAAAATTAAATATGTTTTAAACTCTTTTCCAAAGTGTTTTTAACATGTTTTATTAACTACCTGTTCATATATATATATATATATATATATATATATATATATATAATTACACACACAGTGGTCGCTATAAAAGCGGAAATTTTGAGCTCGTAGATTTTATTTTGTTCAAATTTAATTGCGTCTGATTTATTTGTTTCTTCACTCTTGATTCTCAAAATTATGGATGGAGACAGACTTTTAAAGGCATAGGATTATTCTTTTTAAAAATGAAAATCCGATTTGGAGATAGACAAAATATCTAGTTGTGTTATCAATATTTTTAACGATTACAAAGCATCAGTTTGATAATATCGTAACAAACTTGAAACGGAAATGTCTTGAAGCAATTGTTACTTGTCAAAAAGGAACGAGTTCAAAAAAAACAAAAAGAAAAAAAAAACAATTCCTCGCTTTTGTAAAAATATATTATCGTTTGACAAATTTTCCCGCTTTTCTAGTGACCACCTTGTATATATATATATATATATATATATATATATATATATATATTATATATATATATATATATATATAGATAGATAGATAGAGAGAGAGATTTATAAAAAGAGAATTGAAGAGAGAAAGAGAGTGACGAAAGAGTTAGTGATAACTATTATTTCAGAAAAAAAGACTGGAAATTCAGACAGAATATACGAGCCTGGCTGAATTTAATTGACGATAACATCGTAATAAATGAGTGACTTATTTAAAAATATAAATTTATACCAAAGGCAAAATAATGTTACTTTTTTTGAGATTAAGAGCTAAATAGATGGAGTACTGTTGTCATGTCTGATAGGATCTTCTAAGAGTACACTTTCCTGCTTTGACAGACCGCAAAACCGGCTTCGAAATCTCATAACAAAGCTCTCTTATCCACCCTTAAACTGAGCTTATATCTATGATACATCCTAGAACATTGGCAGCAAACACTCGTCTAACTACAGCAACTGCCAACAATTTCCATTATTTTCTATATATGACAAAATTTAAACAACAATTTCATGAGCAAATTGGTTCTTTTCTTAAAACCACCAGTGTGTAGAACACAATAACGTGGGGCTGCTTACCATTGTGGCTTTCAAGTATAATCTAGACAAGTTACTGTTAATATATTCTCTTAAATAATCAAGCACTACTCAATTTTTGCCATTACTAATTATTAAGGTGTTGTTGTTACACTGGCCACCTGACACTCAATAACCTTTATACTTGAATCTTACTTCATAAGCGGTGACCCGTTCTTCCTCTAGTAAACTAAAAATAAAGATATAACAAAAAAGACGGGGAAAATGTTAATCGACTCAAATTTAGTACAAGACTAGATATTCTAGCAGGAACACTTAATGTTGCTTGGATTTAATGGGGAACTCTATATTCTGCCTATATAATAATACTTTATATACGGTACAATCATGTGGATGCACCAGTACCCATTAGATCATTGAAGTTAAGCAACGTTGAGCCTGGTCAGTACTAAAATGGGTGACTGTTTGAGAATTTTAGGCGGTGTATGTGCTCTTTGCTTATCTCGGCATTGTTTCCAGTCGACTAGCACTTCCCCTTGCCACTTGACTCAAGCAGTGCCGATTCAGGAGAGGTGCGGTTGAGGATTACGCAACCTTTGCCTCATAATCTCGGAGGTTTCTAATGAAATGCAATGTCTTTGTATGTGCATTACTAATTTTCAGATAGATTGTTGATCACCCAAGATGCAAAAGATAGTGATTTCTAAAATGTCATCTGAAACCGTCGTTGTATCGAACGTAAAACTCGAATTAAAATACACTGTCTATATCTTTGGGTTTAATCCAAAGCGTAGTGTATGTCATTTTCTAAGACTCTTGCAATAATAGTCCGTGCTAACGTCCATAGAATGGAAATATGTCACAAGCTTCTAAAAAAGGCGTTAGAGTTAGATCTACACAACAAGATAGAGTCTGAAACAATGTTTTACAGAGGGATACAACAGTGGAATTTCCAGAGGTCTTGCAAAAAGTTTATTACTCTATTACAAAGAAAAATGGTTGCAATTACAATGCATGTGCTCTTGTGAAAACGAGAGTAAGACATAGAAAAGAAGAGCAAGAAGTTTACCAACGACTTATTGTCAAATAACCGAGTCCAATATAAATACAATTGATCAGTGCGTTTTGGCAGTTCGCCCGGAACTTCCGGGGAAGTAACAAGTGCGCGCAGATCACTGCTGCATGTTCAATATAAAGATATTTTGGACAGATGGTGATTCATTATAAAGCAGTTAAAGCTGCATGTCACGGTCGCTTCCGTTTGATTTTCGACAACTGGCGATTCATTATAAAGCGGCGCGAGTTTCCTGCTGCAGACTATCCTAGTTTTATCGGTGACAGCTGGGAATTCGTTACTAAAAGTTGATGCAGATTCGTGAAAAGCTAGAGCCTATGATTTGTGATACAGTGCGTATCAAATTAAATCACCGTTTCTATTTCTGACATGATCTAGTTATTTGATACTGTTAAAATTTCACGGTTTCTACTTTAAAGCACAATTGCACTATGATTCTTGTTAAACCCATAAAATCTGTATCGAATTTGTAAAATTATACTTCATTATTTTTCAATCCAGTATTAAAAAAAAAAATCTGACAAGACACAAATACCAATAAACCTGTTTTGAAATATAAATTAATAACTAGCGGGACCCGTGGAAATTTCACAGCAGACTCTTTCATATGTTGATGCTGGTATTCTGTGGAAGTTCAGTGTAAATGGAGACGCCCTGGAATTATTATAGCTTTTTTGTTAAAACTCCAAAAGCTATTTATCTAAGCTTGCAGGGACGCCCGGTCGCAAAATACGCTTAAATGTGCTTGTATATATTATATAGTCATTTCGAGTCTTATAAAATTGTGATTTCAAAAATAAAAAAAAATATATCTATATAACTTGCGTGCATCAGCTCGAATTAAAACCGAAACCTAAACTTATGAAAAAAAAAAAATATATATATATTGATTTTCTTCTGCTGTAATCGAAACTGAAACCAAAACTTATGAAAAATTCTTAGTAAAATTATTTATCAAAAAATATAAATGACTTGAGTGCCATCAGCTATGATCGAAACCGAAAGAAAAACTCATAAATAATAGTTTGACTTGAGATGAATTATTTATTACAAGAAATTGAAAGTCATAAAAATGGAACGATAATCATTCAGAAGGAGAAAGATATAAGCGTGACACACAAAAGAACACACACACTATCGTATTAATATTAATTATTAATTAATTTTATTACTATGCAAGACTCTTCAAAAGAATGCCTTCAGTAATATCTTAAACAACGTAAAAATAATGAAGGCATGTTAAAAAGTCAACCAAAATCAGTCACCGATTACGCATAGTCACATTATATACCCTTAAAGCATCTTGAAAATAAATTAAAAAAATAAAACAAAAAAAACACAAAACAAAAAACAAACAAGTTAAGCATGCATGGTCTCCCGTGAGTGCACAGTGAACGAGGCATAAAATAAATGACTAAGTTCAGCATTTGCCCCCCTCCCCCCCCCCCAAAAAAAAGAGCCCCTGGGACACACACAAGAGTTATCGCGAAGAATAGACAAACAAAATTATATAGAAATCAGTTAGTTACAACTTTTCAGAAAGTTTTATAAAAATCCAAGGCATCAATTTTTTTTTAATGAGCACAAATGTGCCCATTTTAGTCATTTTAACCCGAAAGGCACCCTTAGTAGTTTTTGGAAAAATTAATTCTGGAAGCAAAAAAAAAAAAAAAAACTGTTTGACTTGAGATGAACTAATTGCTGAAATATCATTTCACGGTAACAAACAAAACAAAAATCTGTATAATTTAATGTTCATCTTATTTGGATTATTCCGACCACTTTTGATACATAATATCAACCGAGATCGTGCTCATCTTAAATACTTACAACGTTAAAGTTGATCCCAAATAGTAGTCTCTTCCGTACAAATGGCAATGTGCCTTGTTTGGGGTGAACAGACGTAAAAAATATATATATAAATTATCTTCGATACTATAACCTGTGACCTGAAACATTCTGGTGCAGCTTGTCGAATAATAATTAAAAAAACACAAATTATCTGGGTGTGTGTGTGGGTGGGTGTGTGAGAGAGATCGGTATTTATGGACTCAAAAACAGCTGGGTCGATTTTTATGAAATTTCATATGAAGGTACTTTATGTGCCTGGCAGTGTTCTTAGATAGGTTTTGTAGCGGATGTCTTCAATAAGTACCGATAATCGAAATAATCCAAAGAACGCAAGAGCAGGCGATATGAAAGGTTAACACTTTATACAGCCTAACATCACATGTGCACTTGATAAGTTTTATTACCCCACAAGCAGAATAGCTTGACATAAAAAATCAAGAGTAGGTTCTTATATGACAGGGGCACGTTCGAAATGAGCGTTTCTGTTTAAAGCTCTATTGACTTTTTCCTTGGAAATTTAAACTTTAATTCAAGACATTATATAATTTTTTAATAAAATTAACAGTAGATTCTCTACAGTGCAATGTAGACTACAGTGTATTTTTAACTAAGTCCCTGTGGGTTGGCATGTGAAGCTTCCTCCTGGTGCATTGCGAGGAGTCACATCTAGAGAAGGCAATCAATTGATTTGATTGAAAAGTATGTGATATCCCTGATTTCGATGACAATAAAAATATAGGAGTGCGAAACATTAGATGATCATCATTCAATTCCGGGCAAACATAGGGTCTCCTTGCTAGTTGTCATCTAAAAATTTTAAAGCAGTTTATTGTTAATAATATTTCTCTTAAAATAATAAATGGCTGTCAAAAGGAATAATATAAAGAAAGATTTGCTCTTTCTTCTTCCATGAAAATAGTTGCTATTGTCAAGTGCACATTCTTCAAAGCCGAATAATTGATATATATATATATAATCAATCTACTTATTATATACATATATTATTTATTTGTTTATATATGTAACAGTGCACGGTATAGCGGATGTATGTAAATACCGAACAGGGTGTGAAGTGATGTCACAGCAAGGAAAAAGAAAAAGACGAAAAAAGAACGTGTGCACAGACCGGGGATGACGTTCGAGAGCACAGAGGTCAGAGAGGAGCTCGATAACGTTTTATTCAGGAAAGTACCCAGAAATAAATGTCGTCGTTACAACGGGAAAAAATTAATCATGTTATTATTTGTGTTCTGATCCTTGCGACGTACTCTGCTACAACGTGTTGGGTTTTGGGTGTCTACATGTCAACACTAATATTATATTACATATTTATTCACACTTAACATTTGAAATTTTTAAAATATCAGCTGTATTTTCTCATGAAAATAATTCGAAATGAACATTTTAAAAAATAAGCAAAAGTGTTAATTTTTTAAAATTATTGTAACAATTAGTTTTAAAACAAATTAAATAAAAAAATGTCAACTAAATCTATATTATATTTCTCTCAGTCTGTTTGTCTGTCTATCCATGCCACTCTTCCTTGGAAACTACTAGACCAATCTAAATGAAATTTTGTAGGGCTCTTTTGTTATAAGGTGCAGCGAATTAAGTATTATGATATCCGCCTGATGCACAGTTATGGATTAATACATATTAATATTTAATGCAAAAAGGAGTATAAAATTCAACCATATTCAACCATCAATTTGGCATAAAGAACTCATTGTAAGTCAATAGGTTAATACTTTGCCCGTTCTGAGCGCTATAAAAAGTTTAGTATTTAAATAAAATGTCACTTAAAATGGATTTTGTTATAATATTTTTGTGTATAATGGGTTATGATCCCGCACAGTCGGAAGATTCTATTTATAAACGATGCTGCTAGGAACTGGCGAATCGAATTAATTCACGTTCTGCTACCAACCAATCAGAAACCGAAATTGCTCCATGAATATTAAACCTTTCTGTAGCAATTTCACATATGTTTTCTTCTTCGTGTCAACACGGGAAGAATCTTTTGCTCTGTAGATTCCAGCTTGAAAACTGTTTACTGCGAACCAGTCACCTCCCATGACTTGTGTAGAAGGAACCGCATTGGAAACTGTTCTGTCGACTGCAAATCAGTCACCTCCCAGGACTCGTGTAGAATAACGAACCATCGGAAACTGTTCTGAAGTAAAACATGGCTTACACTTCTAGAGACTTAACATTATAATAGATGCGTTTTGAAATTACATTAAAATAAAAACATGGGTTTTACAGAATTTAGCATATTTGTGGAGGTGTTTCTAACGGGTGGAGAGACTATGGTTCAATTCCTGCTGAAGGATCGAAAATGGTACTTGATATCTATTTGCCAAAACCTCAGCTTTATTAGGCTAAGATTAAAGGTAAATTAAGCAAACCAGAGAAATGATTGGTATATTCTTCAACAGCTTTCAGGTCATTCTAGATTAGTTTTGGGACAATTAATCCGAATTGAAAAAATTCCAAATTTTTAGGCTATCGGAATCAGTATCGGAAAAATTGGAACCTGGTTACGCTTTCAACAAATAATTCTTTCCATTGTTTTTCATGTTTGTTTATTTTTTTTTTTTTAATCTTAATTTTTCATTGCTCGTATGAATGATTAAATAATAAATATTTATTGAGTTTAAATTAGCAATACAACTAAAATCTATGGATCATTGCATGTTTATTTTCACAATTTTAAAAAATATATGCACATATAAATCTAAAAATAAACAAATGAAAAAAAAAATCGCGCTATAGCTAAATATTTAGAAACTTTAAAAGAATCAGAATCGATAATTGTATCGAAATTGGGAATGCAGAACAAAATAATTGTATCCGAAACGTCCCATCACTATTCTTGACTATGGTTAATCGATTTATTTATGAATGGAGCAAGAGAAATCGATTTTGGAATAATTCCTTTTAAAATAGGTACAGTCGAATAATTTTTTTTTTACATTTGCAACACCAGTTAATTTTCAATTAGTTTTGTTAGCATTTAATCTTTGCTGAGAGAATTTTCTTGACGTTCGTGTAAGATTCTGATATTCTGTGAGATATCAGTTGCAGAATATTCTGTTAGTATTAATCAGCATAGATATGACCAGATCAGTTAAAAATACCAGCATAAAAAAAAGATAACTGATAACTCTTAGATATTTCAGTCGATAGATCTTTTTAAGATTCTAACTGTCCTTTTAAGTTTTTTGTTTTTTTTTACATAGGCATAACCACTTATCAAGACCCAGAGACCACTGGAGGATAAGGGTTAAAGAGTGTACAGTAGACATTGGACAATATAGTAATCGTTAGTAATGAAATTCGGTAAATTTGTTAACTTAAGTGAAACGGCTCATCAAGAACTTGTTTACGTTGGACTTGAAGACAACTATATTGTAGTCAGCTGGAAAGCAGGAAAATGGAAAACAGTTCCACAGGCGTGCAGTTCTAAGAAATAAGCTTTGTTCATGGAATCTACGTTTAGGTTTAGGCACAGATAAAGAGTGGGGGGAATTATTGATAGTGTTTTTAGCTAGACGAGTGTTTCTTGTGAAAGTTTGAAGGGGGACCATAGATTGGAGCTCAGTCGCACACTTGCCATGAAAATAACGATAAAGCAGAGAAAAACTCGCAACATCTCTTCTGTGGGAAAGAGGTTACAGGGAAGAGAAAAGGACATCTCCTACAAGGCTACGAAGTGTATTTTGAATTCTATCAAGGCAGGATAAGTCTTTTCTAGCAGCTCCTGCTCAGATGTGGCAACAGTACTCCATCCTTGGACCTACCTGGCTCTTATATAGATAGAGAACTGCATCAGGAGTGCGATATCTACTGGATCAATAGAAGGATCCCATATTTTTCCAGCAGCCTTGGCAACGGATTTGATGTATGTGTTCCATTTCAGATCAAGAGTAAAGGTCAAGCCCAGAAGCTTATCAAAACATGAAGCCGCCCAAAGAGGAGAGCCATTCATTTCAATTGATGCCAGATGAGGATCAGAACGTTGATGATGTAAAGATAAAAGGTTGGTTTTAAATGCATTAATATTAACCAGCCACCCCTTTCCCCATTATACCATGCGCTCAAGTTCAGAGGAGAAAGAATCGGAGAGAACTTGGCCATTTATGGTTTTAGATGTGCTACCATAGATAGTAGTGTCATCAGAATAAATTTCTATGAATGTGTAAGGATGTGATTTGGAAGATCATTAATGTAGATCAGGAAGAGAGTTGGCCCCAGGATGGACCCCTGAGGGAGTCCGGCATTAATACTGAGAGCTTCTGATTTCTGCCCATCAACCACTACTCTTATGACCCTATCAGAGAGAAATGATTTAATAACTGAGAAGACATTTCCAGCTATACCGTATCTGGAAATCTTGTGAAGTAAACCTTTATGACATACCCTATCAAAGGCCTTTGATATGTTAAGAGAAATTGCTCTAGAAAGGTAGCCGCTGTCGAGAGATTCGCTAATCCTATGAGATATAACTGTAAGCACGTCTGCTGTACATCTAGCTCAACGGAAACCATATTCCGTGCCACTAAGAAGGTTGAATCTCTTACACTTGGTTCACCAGGTATATTTTCCAGGTAGTTTTTGAAATTCTTTTTTTCATGAGTCCAGTTGCTCCTATAATTACTGGAATAATTGAAATCTTCTTAAGATTCGAATTTTTTTTCATATCATAGATAAGACATTGGTATTTCGTTATCTTTTCCCTTGTAGCTCTGTTTAAGCCAGCATCATTGGGGAAACTAACTTCTAAGGTTGCTTCTTTGTATGTGTGTGCGTGTATGAAGGGTGGTGAGAGAAAGCAAGAACGTAGAAATCCCTATGGAGCCAAGTCAAAATAATGAGGTTGAACAACGCTAGAGAATAGGTTGATTGAAAGGATGAGTAGAAAATACCCGATCTAATCAGCTGATCGCTTCAACCCAGCGAAGAGATGAAGACCAGATGGGAAGCAGTAATTAGAAATGAACAGACATAAGACTTAAGGTTTTGGAAATTATGAGTTGAGTCACCGATGGGATTTAAAACCTACAAGATGTTCGCAAAAGTCCATGATGAGAAGCAAGTCGGGAGATACGAAATATCACACATTTTTGAAAACATCTAAAAGTATATAATATTACAAGTTCTCTCTAAACATTTTCTCAGACCTCAGACATATATAATGCACAAAAAGCTTCAATCAAAACTAGCTCCCATACTTTCAAAACTGTTTAAGCATTACCTTAAGGAGAATTCCTTCCCAATATCCTGGAAAATCTCACCAGTATGCCCCGTATTAAAAAATTCAGGTGATAGGTCATCTCCCTCTCAGTACAGACCACTAAGTCTCCTGTGCTTCTTAAGTTACTGGAATCTGTGTTAAATAGAGAAATAGTCAATCACTTCAGTAAAAATAACCTTCTTAGTGACATGCAATATGGTTTCCGTTCTGCTAGATCTACAGCAGATGTGCTTACAGCTATATCTCATAGGATAAGCAAATCTCTCGAGAGAAGCTTTCTTTCTATGGCAATTGCTCTTGATATATCAAAGGCCTTTGATAGCGTATATCATAAAGGTCTACTTCACAAGATCTCCAGCTATGGCATAGCTGGAAATATCTTCTCAATTATTAAATCATTTCTCTCTGAAAGGTTCATAAGAGTAGTGGTTGATGGGCAGAAATTAGAAGCTCATTGTATTAATGCTGGGGTCCCTCAGAGGCCCATCCTGAGTCCAACTCTCTTCCTGATCTACATTAATGGTCTTTTAAATCACATCCTTAGATCATTCGTAGGCATTTATGGCAGCACATCAAAGGCCGTAAACGACCAAGTTCTCTCTTCTCTAATCTTCAGCATGTAAAAAAAAAAATGGGGAAAGAAGTGGCTGGTTAGTTTCACCCTTTCTTCTTTACTGCAAACGCTCTCAGAGAAATGATGTTGCTAGTCGCAGTCTTTTCTACAAATACTATTATGGCGTGTGTTCCTCAGAATTGTCTGATCTATTCCCTGCTTCCTTTGTCCCAGCTCGTTTGGCTCGTTGATTTAGAAGTCTCCATAAATTCGCTGTTTTAATGCTTCATTGTAATACAGCTTCCTATTCTAGTAGCTTCTTTCAAAGGATTGCCAAGTTTTGGAACTCTTTGTCTGCTCACTGTTCCTTCTACTTTGGCCTTTTCAGGACAGGTTCAATAGGATTCTCCTGCCTTCGCAATAATCATCTTTCGTTCTTGTTTGCTTCTTGTATTAAGTGGCTTCATACCTTGTCTCGATCGATTTTCATAAAAAAGTATTTTTAAATTATAGTTTTATTTTGCACACGTTTCTGAACGTTTAGTTTAGTTGTACGGTATATCAACCATTTTTTATTGCTGATCGAGTAGTTTTGTAAGAAGTTTTCTTTAAGAGTCAAGTTCTTTCTATCAATATTTATTTATAGCTTTTGGTTTGGAGATTTTGTTTTACGGAATATCAACCCTATTTAATGCAAAATCTAATAATTTTGTAAAAAGCTTTCATGTTTTAAGTTCTTCATATCTTCAAATATTTATTTAGTGTGTTTGGTTTTATTTGTAGAGGAAAATTGATTTTCTTTTTTGACTTTGCAGAACATAATTGAGTTCTGCAATGAAAAAGAAAACAGAACAATGTTCAATGTTCAATTAAGTAAAAAACAAAACAAAAAAAAAATGCCGGTATCTTCGAACTGACTGATCTCGTAACACCTTTATGTAAACAAAAGAAATCCCGATAGTTTACTCCAAGCAGCAATTTCATATCAGGAAACCGAATCAAAGATGCATCCGAAGTTATCAGAAAATTTGCACATGGGCGATCAAAGAGCAAAAACCATTAGACATAAAATCTTAAACACAGAGGAAATTGTTTTTATCCCGAAGCTGTTATCAAATTATAGAATGGTATAATTTTAAACCTTGTGTTTATATCAAGCGACCATGTTTGAATCAAGACAAAATTAATACTATAACAATCATAAATTACTTTAAAAGAATAACTATCATAAAATTATAGTCTGGATACATCACAGCTTATTTCAAGTCAGAACTGCATATAAATTACAGCACATAATTTTCGGGTGAACATCTTTTTTTTTTAAACCTGAGAATGTTTTTTCAGTCTTTCTTTTAATTTCCATTTGCTAGCCAAAAAGCCACACTCACAGAAGAGTTTCAGAGCAAGAGTTATCTCCCTCAAACTTCCATACATTCATCACTAACTAGCAGGGTGACTCGACGTTGTCCCGGACTGAACGATTATCAACGAAGGTTTCATACTTCTATATTTTTATTGTCATCGAAATCGATAAAATAGTAATTTCATTCAAATTGATTGATTGCCTGCTACAGTTGGGGACCAATCGCAATGCACTGAAATAAAACCTCATGTTTCTCGTAGTGATTGTAGTCTACATTGTGCAGTGGAACAAATATGGCTGATTTTATAAAATTATTTTTATATATAACTAGCGAGAGGTACCCGGCGTTGCCCGGGTGTTCGGAGGTGTGTGTGGAAACTCCGGGAGTGGGGGGGGGGGTTAAAAAAGTAAGTATGAGGATCGAACCCGAACCCTTGAGGCAAAGTTGTAAATTAAAGTGTGAAAAAAAAAAAAAAACGTGCGACGTTAACCAGTGCCACACCGCGAGATGCTAACGGAAACACGTTTGAATTTATTTAATTACTTGGATTTGGCAAGTGCCCGTTTTAATGAGTTAATGAGGTCATTCCCAAGATGTTATAAGAAAAATACTTACCCACATGCGGCGAGCGACAAATGTTGAATATTTATCTTCCCGAAATCGAGCAAATTCAATAGACAGGCGAGCTTCGTTGTTAACTCTGAGATATTACGATTTATATGTGATATAAAAAGTTTTAAAAAGTTGTGAACCGACCCACCGCTTCTCTAAAAAAAGCCTTTTGTAGACATACAGAAAAAGTGAACACACATACATACATACATTTTCGCTTTTATATATATAGATGGGTTAAATTAGAGTTTAAAATGCAAACGGCAAGTACCATGCTTCAATTGTGCTTTAAACAGAAACATTTATTTAGAACACGCCCCTGTAATATGAACAAACCTTTTTATATGTTAGGCCTTCTGGCTTGTGTGGCAATAAAACTTCTCAAATGCACTTGCGATGTTAAGCTGTGTAAGGTGTTAACTTAGGTCAAAAACGCCTATTTCTTCTTTTATTGGATTATTTCGATTATCAATTATCAATACATATCAAAGACATTTCGATGCTAATCTATCAAAGAACACTGCCAGACACAAAGTACCTTCATGTGAAATTTCAGAAAAATCGGTCCAGCCGTTTTTCGAGTGCATAGGGAATGAACTCACAGAGAGACAAAGTTCCTTTTATATAATATGATTGTCACTAAAAATGCAAATGATGAATAAAATTTGATATAATAGGAGAGATTGTCACTAAAAATGTAAATAATAAATAAAATTAAAACTTTTCAAACTTCAGACATCCTCATACTACTAAAGAATATATTGTGAATCATATTTTCCAAAAGAAATTTAGATTTATAGAAGGCAGAACAATGCAGAAATGTAAAAAAGTACTCAAGCTGAAGCAACGTAAGATATAATAGTTGACTGAGCTATGCAGTTTTACTGTTATTCAGTATGTGTGTGTGTATATATATATATATATGAATAAAAAGAATACGAAAAGTATAAAAGGTTATAACTTTTCTTTATTCGTTTTCAATTGGTGACGTGCAGGAATACAAAATAATATTATGAAAAAAAAAAAAATTAAAAAACTTTTTTTATAAGTACACAATTTTCGACCGATCCTTCAGTCTTCATCATAGCATTACACCGATGAAGACTGAAGGATCGGTCGAAAATTATGTACTTATAAAAAAAGTTTTTTAATTTTTTTTTCATAATATTATTTTGTATTCCTGCACATAAGCTTTTATACTTTCCGTATTCTTTTTTATTCATATATATACTTTCTAAGCAATACACGTGGATACAACATGCAATTCGGACTAATATATATATATATATATATATATATATATATATATACACACACACACACACACACACACACACACAGTGAGCAGCAAAAGTCAAGTTGATGAGTGACCATTTTTCAATACCAATTACTGTATGTAGAAGGACATCAACACCTCTCTGTAAAAAAACTGCAAAAACCTACATCGCTATCTCCCCTGACCGAGATATGTAACATGTAGGATAGCTGACTTGCAAAAATATTAGCAGCAGTAGCCATTAAAGCACGTATGTAAATTAGGAAGTGTGCACAGGCTTGCATCACAAAAAAAAATACTTCATGTGGTCGGTTGTTTTTTTGGGTTTTTTTTTTACGGCATATCAACCCTTTTCAGGTTATTTAATGCCGAATCCAAAGATTTTGAAGAAAAAATTTTTTAATAGAATATATTTGTTGTTTTCAAGTCGGTTTCTATTTAACCCATAGTTGGGACCCTAACAGGTACTACCACTCCGGGTCAGAGTGGACCTGGGAGCAATGGCAATTAAAGGGTGGCTCTACACTTTCCAAGGCCCGCAAGCTGGGGCCTCACCACTGGATATAGTTTAAGGTCATATCCAGGACCTCATGTGGTCGGAGATAGAAGCAAAGTGCGCACTGAGAAAGTTGAAGGCATGAAATGGCTGGCTATGGTCAACGTGAGGTCGGCAGAAGAGAGAAACTCACCGGGTGAGATAGACATGTGGTTATACGGTGGTGACAAGAGACTTTTAAGCTAGTGTTGAGACAGCAGAGTTTTGTAATCTTATAGCAGACGAAATAAACAAAAACAAAAAACAAGATTGTTTGGAAAGTAATAGTAATAAGTGCCTTTGTTAAAACAAAAAAAAAAAGCCGAGTCAGATTTATTTATTTTTGTTTGTTCCTTTGCGACGGTATCAGACAGTGTGGGGGTCTGAGAGAGTTTTGAACTGTAACGACTGGAGACCACTTGTGAACTTGATATTCCCATGAAATTTCCTCCCTTGAGGGAAGACGGTTCGATCTGCCTAAAGTGAGTGCCACTGGCTGTCTAACCAATACACTCGATATATTATACTCCTATGTTAATGACTCTTTTTTAATAGAAGATCGCTCCAGACAAGGCATGAAGACACTTTATGTAAGTAGCCTACTTTTTTTTTTATACTATTTCAAGTCAAAAACTAACCAAAGATAAATGTTAGATTGAATAGACTGACACAGGGAAACAGCAATTCTTTACTCTTTGTCAGAAATATCTTTCCTGGAATGTGAGGACTAAAGGACAAAAAGGATGCGAGAGTTACAAAACTGCCTAAAGTAAAGCCATGATCAACTTTGTATTCTTTCTATTTATGAAAGTCATTTAAATTCAATGCATGCATTTTTTCTTTTTATTTAGACAAGCATTAAGATTCTAGATCAGGTGCAACACAATATTCCCAAACTCTGCATACTAATAAATTATGTGCCGAGCATGAGGATTATCGACAGATCAAGTTATTCCTTTGAAGATCAATAATAAGCAGCTATGTTAAGGAATTTTTTTTTTAGATGAGCATTCATAATTTGTACGAGTTGGATTATTTATACTACTGGGAGGTGATGCTGATGTAGTTGTTAACAGGGACTGACAACCTAGATGTCCCAAGTTCAAATTCAGTTCGTTCCACAAAATCCACTTTCACTTAGGATGTTGGCAACCTTCATGTGGTTCTTCCTGTAATCCCTAATGTTTTTCTAAAATGAATTTTGACTAGAAAAATATCGGAGAATCCAATGCTAAAAAAATCTTCGGATTTAAACGATATAATGATTTGAACAACTGTTCTCACTCTGGATGTTATTCTGACAAAATTTCGGCCTATATAATCTCCGACTTTCTTCATGTGTTTCTCGTCGAACTTTGTCATTAATACGGAATTATTTTTTAATGGAAATCGCTCCAGACAAGACATGAAGACGCTTGATGTAAAGAGCTAAAGAAATAGTACTTCAAGGTCAAAAACTTGCCAATAATAAGTGTTAGATTGATAGATACCGACACAGGAAACAGCAATTATCTCCCCTTTGTTAGAAAAATTGCTCATGGAATTTGAGACGAAAGGACAAAATAAGGGAAGCAAGGGTTACGAGACGGCCTAAAGTAAAGCCAAAGTTCATTTTCTACTCTTTGTAAATTTAATTACAGAGATAGTTTGTTCTCTTTCTGTCAGCTATTACCAAATAAAAGTCTTCTTGATTGTATTACAAGTATCGCCTGTAAATTAAAAAACGGTTTTGTATCATTATATCTTGATTTTAAATTTCACACAGGACATAAAATAGTGCAAGAATTAATTCTTCAAGTTGTCTGCAAAATGAGAGAATGGTCTCTGCAAGGCAGACGGCTGCAAAAATGATTAAACACATCGCAAACGCCACACCTTTTTGTACAGTTTGTGCTGTAACCAGTCGCCGCAATTCTTCCAATCATCCGATTAATTATAAATTATTGGCGAACCGGTACTAAATAGCAGACAAGTGGTGCCGAAGAAAATGAAGGAACTGACCAATTGATTTGCAATGGTCAGAGATTATTTACACTTTCAGACACTCAAGTTTCACAGTAAATAAATTTCCAATGATCCTGTTGTTGCTAGCCATCAAGAAGAACTTAACCCTTTTCCTGGATTTTCTCGGAGTATTTTCTATTTTCATTGCCTTTTTATTTCTTTTTGCTTCTTTTTTGTTTTTAGAAAAAAGATGATATACAACTTTAGCAAAATAGACTTTTTTTAATGGAAATTACACCCCAAAAAGCCAAGAAGATGATTACTAACAAGAAATAAAAGATTTTTATGGAAATCGCTTCAGACAAAGCGTGAAGCAACTTGATATAAGGAGCTAACAAGATAGGAGATGCCTATTCACTTTAATTTGAAAAAATGAAATAAAGTAGAACGACAACAGTCAGCAGGACGATAGTGCCATGAACCTGCAGTTCTGGGAAAAGAGGCTACTGGAATAGAAAGTTATGATTAAAAAATAACTTTATAGTCAAATATTTAGGGACTAGCAGAGGGTTGGCTTTGCTCGGATGTAAAATATGCTTAAATATGATATTTTAATTTTTTCGGATTTTGAATATATTATTATATAGCTGTAATTTCAAAAGTAAAAAAAAAAAAACTATTTAGGTGCCATCAGCTAGAATTGAAACCGAAACTTTAGCATTCAAAGCTGGTGATGTTACCACTATACAAACGTAACATGTATATAAATTAATTAAAAATTAAAACTATATTAAGATGAATGTACAAAATGTTTAACGTTTTTTTTTTTTCAATTTCGACCTATTTTGACCCCTTAAAACAATTTTAAGTGGTTAAAGACTTATAAAAGAAAATCCAATCATTTGTGGCCCCTTGCGCCGCTCTGCGACTTTTAGTTTCGGAGGAGATAGAGTTTGAAATATGGAGACAGACAGATAGATAGACCGACAACCGTTTATATATTAGAGTTATAAAGAATCAGGATCAGTAACTGTATCAGAATGAGTAACTTAGTATGCAATTGGAATCAAGAAAAATGTTGGAATCGCCCCCTTACTATTGTGTTTGTGTGTGTATATATATATATATATATATATATATATATATATTCATCCTTTTAAAGTTGAATTCTCTATAATTGTAGACTTCAGCGAAGATGGATTATGCAAGCGCTAAGTTTATTTAACAATTTTAGTTAAGTTTTTTTTTGTTTATTTTTCCATCCTTGTATAGTTCAATAGTCTATTGTAATTGTAAAAATTTTAGAAGTCGGATTAATTAGGCGCTAAGTTTAGTTTTGTCACGGGAATTTAAACTGCAGTCTTTATTTTTATTTTTACATCATTTTATTCAAAGCTTTTTAGACTATCTCTCTCTCATATATATATATAATATATATATCACAGATAGATGAATACACCATGTTCATAAATTTATTATAGAAGATAGACATATAACTTGACTTCTTTTCATTGAATAAAGTTTCAATCTTTTTTTTTCATCAACGTGACTAAGAAAGCCCATTATATTATTTTTTATTCAAAGCGTTTTAGACTATGTATTAGGTTTTTAGATATGTATGGCTAGGTTTCCTTCCTCTTATCTATTTGCCTTTTTGGTACCAAAGATACTTAAGCTTTTATGCATTTTTATTCTCATAGCATTTATGTGCTAGTTAGTATGTGGCAGAATAGATCTTATAATCTTATTAGTAAATTTACTTATGCATTATTAATATTTTATATTTTTTATTTTATTTATCTATTAGTATAAATAATAACCGTATTGTTTTACATTTTCTTAATTAGGAAGTGGTATTTTCCACTGAAGAGCCATGTATATTACAGCTGTCCTGTTTTTAAATATCCGAAACAGCTACATGGTAAGCAGCTGAGGATACCCGTTTTCTATTTACTATATTTTTAAGCTTTCTTTTTTTTTGCATGCTTATAAAGTTGAATTCTCTTTTGTAATTGTAGACTTTTGAGAAGTTGGCTTATACAAGTGCTCAGTCTATTTCTATTAAACAATCATAGTTATGGTTTTTTCCCCATCTTTATATAGTTGAATTGTCTATTGTAATTGTAAACTTTTTAGAAGTTGGATGGTGTAGTCTGCGATAAGTTATTCCCCCCCCCCCGGTAATTTAAACGGCATTCTTTATTTTTACTTTTTTTTTTACTCAAAGCTTTTTCGCCACATTGATATTACATTTTCTATTTAAAAGTTACTAAAACGAATTTCTTATACATGTACGAGAGACTAAAAAGTTAAATAATTTGCATATTCTTTGAAAACAAATTTATCAGTTATTCATTTTATGTTTTTTTTTTATTGGATGATTGGTTTCATTTAACTACTGTCCAGCATTGAGCAAAAAAAAAAAGACGTATTAGTAGGCAGGCAGGCTCGAACCCATGACATGAAGGCAGAAAAGAAAACTTGACATTTACCGCTACGCTATGACACGACCGGAAGTGTAAAGTGTTCACATTAAATGCAGTTAATCAAAAAGATGACTTGCAGGAATGGAGTTGCTTTTAAAATTTTCACGAAGGTCGTTTTTAATGTGGGGGGAAAACCAGCTCCCCCCAAAAAGGGGTCATTCTGGCAGAATCTAAATAAACAGTAACTGTCTCAGTATAAAAGGTTTCCCCTCTGTTGACCAAGGACCAATTACAGAACAGATACTATTCTGCCAGAAGGCCAGGTTGTTGTGTTCGAACAGTTTCGCTTTATTTATACAAAAATGACAAACAAACAGCCGAGACGAGAGGAATTTTGTTTAATTCTATCAAAAAAATATAGAGACGATGTCTGTTTGCGAATCTGGGATATTAGGATCTGGGAAGTATGTGAAAACTTCTGTAATCTAACCGACGTGAGAACCCCCACCGTGGAGATAAATGTGTGCGCCCATTTTGCCTTTCATATATTAGATTCAGTTTTACTCATGCATATTTTTTACATTTCTTTCTACACTGCATTAACATACTCTGTACGTCCATGCACTGCCACCATTTTTCGCTGACAAAAGTGCATTGAGAATAATGGTGACTATGTAGAGAAAGTAAATTCTGTAACACAAAACGTCGCTAGTTTTTATGGCACTACTTCTGTGTTCATAACAGTAACTTCTTGGGTTAAAAAATTATGATACTCAACTTTTGAAACGGCCCCTGTACTACAGTGTGAAACGATAAAATTGTCACTCTTGAAAAGATGACTTGATTCCATTTCTGTTTCAACTCATGCTCTTTACCGATCCAAGTTATGGAACAGGACCATTGGCAGCACCATCAAAATGCATCGCTGGATCGACTCGAGTAACAGGGACGTGCCTAGGGTGAGGGAAACAGTTTCCAGTCATGGTTATTTTCTTTGGTGTTGTTTCAAGTGAGGGTCGCATCATGCCACCTCACATCTTCAAATTTGGCTTGAAAAATCAATGTTACATGAAAGGGTTGTCCCTTATCATCTAAGTAAGAAGACATACTAGATGAGTGAAAATGATATTAGGATAAAGTTAGAATTGAACACTGTAGGCAGGTGTTAAAGATAATGGAGAATTGAATGTTAGAAATTAAGTCTATTCTTAATTCTATTAGAAATAGTTAAATATTGTTTATGTCGGAAAAAAAGTGGATTGTCCATTCTTTTAGAAATCTGGATATTAAATATGTCAATTAGATGAATGTATAATGCGAGTTAAAATATATTGTTTAAAAATAGGCTAGAATTAGAATTGAGGATTCTTTTGTTTGCCAAAAGTGTGTTTGAACAAACATATGTAAAGCCACATGAAAATTAGTCACGTTTTAAAACCACACTTCTGACGTCATAAACAAAGGAGATTTCTCGATATAGGAATCTAAGGGTTCGAAGTTAGAAGTCAGTTGATTAGTCAACAGTTAATGAGTTGGAGTTGGAAGTCAGTTGTCAGCCAGGAGTTGATTGGATAGCGTTGTTGAGTTAGAGTCAGTTGGAGAAGAGAGCCGCTTAGAAGCGAAGGGAGGAAAAATAGACCATGTAAATCAATGTTTGAATTCCTGACGTCACAGAGTTGATGAGGAGGAGATAATCAGAGCAGATCACACATGGTGATAGAGTTGGAGAGTGGGCGCTTTTATAGGCGAAGGGTAGAAGAGTAACCCATGTAGTCAAAAAGGCTGGAATTCATGACGTCACCAATCGATCTATTGAATAAAGAACCAAATGTGTTTGTAACTTTCGTCTCATCATTCTTTACAACAAAAAAGTAAATATGTTTTATCATCATCTATAATGAACTTTGTGTAACCCCCTTCCAAGTATTATGTGTCGTCCCCACCATCATAAGTGAAGTATCTCCTCCCCTCCTGTGTTAAGAACTTGCATCATATCTCCCAGTCCGCATTAATATTAAGTTCAAGAATTATCACAGTTATCGTCATGATGTAATATATATATATGTCTTCCCATCAGAATTGTCATCATCATCTGTTCAGAGTCCCTGTTATATGTATCCCCGTTAATGTGTCCCCAATATGAACTTCCGTCATCTTTAAATATGTACCCCCTACACAACATCAATACCAATGTGTACCTGGATGTGCTGAAGAGTGTAGTGATTCCTTGGTGCAATCATGTGGCCATTGGCAAACCCTGGTTGTGGCAGCAGGGGTCGATGCTGGCCCACAAGTCCAAAGAGACCCAGGCTTGGCTTCAGAAGGAGTGCTACAACTTTATACCCTTCTCTCACTGCCCTGACCTTAACTTGCTGGACTACTTCATTTGGTCATAAGTCGAGAACATCATCAACGTGAGCTCCTATATCACCAACATGACCTCCCACAATATAAAACCCAGCCTGATCGCTACCATCTACCATGTATTCGCCAAGCTTCCACTGGCGCTTGTAGAAAAGACATGCTCCCAGTTCTGGATGCGTATCAAGGCGGTAATTGAAGCTGAAGGTCGCTACATTGTATAGATGTCAGCTCTACTACATAATCAAGTTAATTGAATTGAATTTTTCAATAAAAGTTTTAAAATAAAGCTGTGCTGTTTTTTTCTTAAAGGCGGCCATTTGATCGTTCTACCTTGTATATAAAACATCTACAAAATGAATCAGAGTAGAGGTAATTAGCAAGTACTCTAACCACTGCGCCGGGGGTCCTTGCAGGGTACATTGTAAAAATGACACTCAAGATAACAGAAGTTCAAAACATCCAAATATGTCCATTATAGTTATCTCCTCTGTCACTCGTTAAATAACACTGAAATTGCAAATTTCTGAGAAACTCCTACAGGTACAACAAAGAATTACATGATTTAAATGCAAAAATGATTGGATCGTCAGTCTTAAGAAAATAGAAACTATTAAGAAAAAAATGGAGCCATCTATTATCATGAACCCAACAACAAGGACGAAAGAGTTAATCCTTAGGAACTATTGTTCTGCCGACTTGTATTTGATACAGACGGTTTAATTTTAAGATCAGACTTATTTTGGGCAAAATTGCCGTAGTATTAACAACAAAAATACTGAGCGGATTCTTCGCTTTCAATTAATTTTCAAAAGTATTTTTTTTTTTGTTTTTAATTTTTTTTCACACCCAAACATCTTATAGTGACAGCATAATTAGAAGAAAAAAAATCCATTTTTTTATGGCGATTTGCAATAAAAATCACTTTTCAAAAAAGGACATTTTGACTGGTAATTCAATTTCGATTTATTTATCCAAGGAATGGTGGGGACGACGGTGGTTCAGTGATTAACGACACAGACTGACGACCTGAATGTTCTAAGTTCGAATCCAGTTCGTTCCACAAATATCACTTCCACTCAAAATGTTGATAAGCTTCACGTGGTCATTTCCCGTATCTGATGACCTTCTAGGAATAATTCTGACTAGAAAAATATGCGAGGAATAAGGAGTTGGGTCAGTAACATAACTACATATTTATTATTTTTTGTTGGAAGATAAATTTTTGTCTTTTTCCAACCACGATTAGATTTACTAACTTCCTTTATTAATGGTTAATTCATGGGAGAAAAATAAATTATACTAATTTTCCACCCTCCTCCTTGTAAAAGATTATATATATATATATATATATATATATATATATATATATATATATATATATATATATATATATAAAGGAGATCCAAGAACTAATAAGATATTAAAAAAAAAATCGACATGCAGGTGGAGTTCATATACAAGAGGAAAAGATTGATAGTATAAAATATATACATGATGCATATAAATTCATTAAGAAATTTGAAACAAGGAAATACAATGCACTGTGTACGGGTTATGAAAACTCTATGCCAAGCATTTCGAATCCTAATGCTTTTCATCAGAACAAGAGTGGATGTTCTAGGTAACAAAATAAGGATGCGACATCTAACAATAGGTATAAGGAGTATACATTGGAGACAGAAAAGAGGTTACCCAAGTGATTGTTAGATAATTATAGCACTTTAAATATACTAAAGTGGGATTTTATATTATCGATATATTTTCCTTGTATATATGTCCGTTATTTAGAAAGCTATTATAATGCAGGATGTTTAAAGTAAACATTTATTTGTCTGTTCAAAATATAATTTTCGGTAATATCACACGTTTATCAATGATTTGCCTTTTTTCTATCTCTTTATACGACATTTTACAAATTGCGCCAATATATTATTTAATTAACTTAACCACAAAACCACATAACACCGGAAGACGCATTAACATCACATCGACGGTCTACTGTTCAAGATAGATGTTTGATATCTCCGAGAGAATAAAAAAAACTTAAGCAAAATCGCTCGAAAAGTATTCGCTAAGCTGAAAGCTTGCTGTGTCCATATCTTTTAAGGTAAATAAATAATTTTGTAGAAAAACAAAACAAATTATTTTTAAGTTTCTTAAATTTTTAATATTTCAAATGCGAAACGATGTTTCCAAAATGCTAATGTACTATTTTATTAATTTTATTATTAAGCGCACACAGAAACACATTAACACCATTCGTAATAAGTACTGATATTTGTAGTGTCGTTCCTTGCTATAGCAAGTTGATGCATTAATATTATTATATATATATATATATATATATATATATATACACACGGCATAATCACATTGACACACCGGTTCCCATTAGATCACCAAAGTTAAGCAACGTTGAGCCTTGTCAGTAGAAAAATGGATAACCATTTAGGAATTCCAGGTGCTATATGTGCTCTCCGCTTATCTCGACATTGTCTCCAGTTGTCCTGGACTTCTCCTTGCCACTGGAATCAAGCAGTGCCGATTCAGGAGAGGTGTGGTTGGTGATTGCGCAACACTTGTCTCACTATTTCACGCGCAGCAACCCTTATGGGGAGGACATTCATTATCTTTCAAGACTGACCAGAAACTTCCATTATAGATGTACATCCATTGGGAAAAATTATTGGATCCTGAATGGTATGAATGATCACCATTTCGCAAGAGATACGTCATTAACGGGAATTTTAAAATACAAGCGAGAAAACATGGATAATTGAACAAGACATTTATATCAACAATTTTATAGAAATGTAAATACCAAAGTTTGTTGAGAAGTTTTAAAGTTCTTGAATAAGATAGAACAGTAGACTTAAAAGGAATGGTGCATGCCAGTCTTCAAGGTTGAGCGTTGTTGATGTCGAGAGTCGTGACATGTGCATTGTGTCACAGGTGTCAAAAAAAAAAGCTCTGGATTTCTATTCTCCAAGCCATTGTTTTATAGGCTAGTGGAATTTCACACAAGATTAGTAGTTTTGGAGTTTGTAAACGTTTTTTATTGATTGGAAAGTATTTTCAATTCACACATTCCAGATAAAGTCAGCTTGCTTTTGAAGTGATGAAGAGAACAGATCTTAACCAATACGGAGAAAGAAAACAGGTAGCAATTAAATGCATTTGTGTTGTAGCATTCATCCGAATCGCATCTCGATGGAAAAATCCGATGAAAGCAGTGAGAAGGAAAGCAGAAAGAGTAAACCAAACGAATAAAGAAAGGAAAGAGGAAACTGGTTATGCTTATTCGTTTTGAATATCGAGTTTTAACCTACTACATTCAATCTGAGAAATTTTCTATGTTCAATGGAAGGAAAAAGGAAATTATTAAAATAACAAAAACATGCAATTTATTTTAGAATAGTATTTTTTATACAAGTGTATACATGCTGTTTAAAATGATGGCAAAATATTCGAAAGTGGGACCAGATGACGCAGGCATCATCTTCGACTAACATGGTTACGGTTCATGCAAATAACTCATGCCTGAAGCTTGAAAAAAATGTGAAGAAAACTGGAACATCAGGTGAAACATATTGCTGCCGATTCATAGAAATCATACTTGTACTTGAGTCAGGAAAAAAGCAAAGACGTAATTGTATATGCATGTCCTGTCCAGCTCTGCCTATTTTTCTACGGTCTATATCCACAACCTAATAACTTTCTAAAGTTTTCAGACGCATGTATATGCCAGCAGATATACACAGATCTTACAAGACTACATTTGTAAGTTCGGCCAATGGGACACCCGCCATGTTTGGGGCCGCTCTCTATAGCAAATACACTTCCAAAATACACGCTTGCTATGAACAGGAAGAAATTTATTGAATTCAACTCCAAGATATTGTTTGGTTTCATCTGAAATTTTTTTGATTCTTTGTACAACTGTTTCCATCTTGAGTTTTATTTTCACAGCGTTTCGCTGTATTTTGTCGAACTTGGAAAATATATTTTACATTTTATGAGGTGATTTTCATTCAATCATTATATTAATTTGCTTTTCCATTTATTTACTCACTAACAGGCGGATCGGCGTTGCCTGGTCGTAAAATATGCATAAATATTTCAATTCATACAGAAACTGAGACATGTGCATGCGAGTATTATGTTTTCTAAGCAGTTCACTTCTTGTAAGTAACAAAAAAATTTCTCGACCTGAGATCAAAACCAAAACAGTGCGTCAAGTACGATAACAGTTGGACCAGCATCACACCATCTTTAAGAAGTGTTTCCAAACCTCCTGAGAGAGTTGACAAACAAATAAAAATCCGATTGCTCTTGAGTACCAATTTTTCAATTTTGATCACTTAGCAGCCCCTTTTTCCGGATGAACACAGAATTTTTAACTGAAATCCTTTGTTTAATCTATGGGGCTAGATTTTTGCTTATCCTATCAGCCATTACCGAGTAAAAGCGTTAAATGTTATGTTATCCTTAGTTATTATGACATGTAGTGATGGGTGAGGCTTCAACCACCTTTATTCATTGCACCACGGTCTGCAGATTTTGTTTTTACATAACTGAATGCATTTTTACCAGCCTCATTTGATGCATCAGTTGTATCAGTCTGGAGCGTACTTTGTCGCTCACATCTCTGTCGCCACTTTGAAATCGATGAACCCATCTCACTAAAAATATAGGATGCATTACTTAGTAAAACTACATGTGTTGTTTTATATGAATATCAGTGCAAACATAGGTGAAGCATAATCTCTTTCCAGAAATTTTTCATAGAGGGTGCAGATTCGTTTGTTATAAAAAAGTAACCCATTAGCACCCATGATCCTTTTTTTTAATATTAGAAAGATAATTAACTAACCATAATTCAGCAACATTTGTATTTTTCAGAAATATCTATACTTAGTGCCAGCCATGCAGAATCAAGTAAAGAAGACTTTGCAAACGAGATTTCGCTCGAGTTGACATCACCAGAGAGTAGTGTTGGGATGATTAATTGGAAAAATTAGAGCCTTTTGGGGTATCGGAATCGGTATTGTGAAAATATGAGCCAATTTTCCGATGCCAAAACCAATTCCTTTAATTATCTATTTTATTTGATTTTTTTTTTATAAAACATCTTCCACTGCTTGTAGTAATAATAAAATAAGTATTTATTGATTTAAACTTCCAGTAAGACTTAAATCTCTAGATCACCACGTCGCCAGTGTACTTTTACATTTGAGAAAATATATGCACATTAAAGATGTGTTTTTACAGTAATCGGGACAAAATAACAATTTTGTAGTTAAAACATTTAGAGATTTATAAAGAATCGGAATCAGTAATTGTATCGGAAATGGGAAAAATATTGAAATCGTCCCATCACTACCAGAGAGGTCATTGAAGGATGGACAGGACCGGGCATAGGTTTAAACCAGAACACAATCTTCTTGCGGCAACACAAAACACTACAAAGACAGTCACTGTCGGACATTTCAGTTTGTGCAGATCCGCTGCTCTCATAGGCCGTGCGCCTGGCTGGCATAAACTAATAAGACCTATGCGACAACATTTAAGGACAAACTGGTGGACTGTGAGTATTTGGTTTCTGGCGTTAAAATCATGAGTAGTTAGTCGGCAAAATGGTTTACATAAGCTTATGGGATATGCCGAGGCAGCATCATGGAAAGATGAGTTAATAAATGCAAAAGTAACATTCTTGTTCGTCTATTTTTTATCTGTTTGATTGGATCCGACTTTGAAAATCTGACAAGAGGTAAGATAGAAGTTACAGCACATTAGAGTGCAACAAGCAGATACTTCCAAATACCGGGTAACTTTGGAGGAATCCGGCTCAATCTGACCAGGATGATAGCTGATATAAGTACTATAAGTATAAAAGTTGGAATGTATGATCACATCAACTGTCTGATGTACATTGGATATTGGATACTGTGAAAATAGAGGTAAAGGAGGCAATCCGTTTTATCTTTTATTCAATGAAAATTGCTTGGCAAGTAGTTCTTATAAAAAACGCACATTTATATTGACTATAAATTAGCATATAACATCAAGTAAATCTTTAAAAGAAATCTCACTATCAGTAATATCGTATATCTCTTCTCTTCTACTCTATCTCTTCATCCCTATATAAATAAAATGAACTCATCCTTCTTCTATCTTCTATCTTCTATCTATCTATCTTCTATATAATCTATATAAATAAAATGAATCTATCTATCAATATAAATAAAATGAACTCATTTTTACCCTCCAACTTTGACCTTAATAGGATTAAAAATCATGACATTACATGCAAATTTAATGCATACAAACTGTAACACATTATCTGAGGTGTGCTATAGGCCTTTTAGCTCTACAGTTCCTTGACAATGGTATATTCCTATATATTTTCCGGTGAGAGTCCACTGCCAAAATCAATTAGATTCAATGGAAGTTGCAACATCTTTTCTCTCTATTAGATTCTTCCTTTCCCCGCTCCTCATTTACACCGCAGTGAATGCGTTCACAAGGAACAGTACGAGGAAACACTGATTTGGAATCGTACAAGGTTATTTATGTCGGTTTTTGTTGTTGTTTTTTAAAATCTTTTTTTAATGATTTATGCTTTCTGTTTTTCCCATAATAAAATAGAAAAAAAACAAAAAAACAAAAAACGCGATTATTACTATTGTTTTTTTCTTGCTTTTTTTTTACTTCAGGTTTTAACGACTCTAACCGTGAAATCTAATTATCACCTTTATTTATTAGTTCCAACTAAACATTTACTTTTACACAAAGAATTAATTCTTTACTATTTATTATTACAACGCAACGATAAACCAAAGCAAACTTCACTGCGGAATTGATATTTAACTTAATTCACTTTTTAGTTAATTCATCACATTCATTCATCTTTTTTTTTCATCACATTCATCATTTTTTTTTTTTTTTTTTTTTTTTTTTGGCTTTCGCCGGACCGTTCGGATTGCATCACGTTCATTTTTTTTTCACAACATTGTTATAATATTTACACAGGGTTATTAATTCGCTTTGTTTTCATTTTACCCCCCCCCAACCACACACGCCTCTAAAAACCCTGGCAACGCCGGGTACCACCCGCTAGTATATAAATATTTTTGCTAATAAATTAAAAATAAAATTTAGCACTTAATGAGTTAAATGTCTACCACATACAACTTATAAAGTTCGTTTGAATAGTTTTATTATTATCCATTGTATTGAGAATATATTTTATTTTACTTCTCCATGGTTATTGGAAATATTATGGGACTTCTTCTCTATGCTACCGAGTATTTGTTGAAATTAAATGGTTTTAGATTTTTACAACAATAACATACAAACGGAATACCATCTATAATATAAATCTCATCTATCTGTTTAAATGTAAGTATGTTTGTAGGTCTGACTAAAACTTTCGACAGAGGCGACGGGTTTTCACGAGATCGGAATCGTTTTGAAGCTCGACCCTTCGAATGACAAATATCAAACAATGGGCTAAAACATTAATTCTTTCACCCTTAACTGAGCACTTTCCTACAGGGAAGGGTTGCTTTTTTTCGCTGATATTTTCTTTTCGGTTGACTAGCCTTAAATTAAACCTTTGTCACTTCCGGTTTGCCGATGAACGCAACAGCAAAGACGCCACTTTTTTTACATTCTTTTTTTCCTTCACGGTACGCGTTTGAGCCTGCCTGCCTAACACCACGTTTTTTTTTTTTTTTTTTTTTTTTTTTTTTACTCAACCAAACACCCGGACAACGTAGGGCACCTAGGCTAGTTATAGATATATTTCATTGATTTCAATGTTTACAATGACATAAATAATTTTTGCTTCCATTATTTTGTCATTTAGTCCTCAAATTCCATGTGTGACGTTTCAAAGAGGGAAGAATTGCTGTTTTCTCGGTCAGAATCAATTCTATCCAACACTTATCGGTGGCAGGTTTTTGACCTTGAAGTAATATTTTTTTTTCTAGCGCCCTACATCAAGTGGCTTCATGCCTTGTCTAGATGGATTTCTAAAAAAAAAAAAAAAAAAAAAAAAAAAAAGAGAAACATACAGAATAACATTATGGACAACATTGTTGATCTTTGTTGGAAGAAAAACAGCTTTTAATCAACCCTCGTTTATATAGGGTATTGGTAGGCGGCTTGGCATTACCCAGTTGTAAAATGCGTATGAATATATTTGAATATATTTTAATTCATGCAGATTTCTTATTATAGAGCCAACTTTCTATTGATTATTATCCGATACGTAGTCATGATTTAAAACGTTATAAAAATATGACTTCAGTGCAATCTGCTAGAATCCAATCCATATGAAAGGTTAAAAATTAAGCGACTTTGAGCTGTCTATGTTTAATTTTGCGCACGTGCAAAAATAACAGCAGGGTAATATTTTATTTTACTGTTTCCTTTTTGACCCCTTAGCAGCAATGCGAAAAACAAATCGAAAGTGTGCTACAGCTCCAAATATCATATATATCAAATTTCAACTCTGTAGACCTAAAATTCATAGAGAAGTTTGGTAGACTTTTCGCATACACACCGACAAGGTTACTTGAGATATATATATATATATATATATATATATATATATATCGGTGTGCTAGAACGTCTTCTTTCTAAATTCTACCCAATTATGCAGAATATAGACACTATGCATAAATAGAATTCAGCATAATAGTAAAATGAAATCATCTAATAAGAAAGCATAAATAATGAATAAGTAATTAATTAAAGCTCGTTTTCCAAAGGAATACACAAATTGGTAAACCTTCGTGTAGTCGCTCGCATACTTATAACTGAGTATATTAAAAAGTTTGTTTTAATGTCACAGCGAGGAAAGACTCAACTTTATAGGTATGTATGAATCTAAATTGATAACAAATTTTCTTAGTATGTAAACAATATTATTACAATATTCTTAGTATCAAGATTTTGGTAATGAATTAAAGAAATAAAAATTTGTTGGTTTGTTGGTTGTTTTTGTTTTACGGCATATCAACCCTTTTCAGGTTATTTAAAGCCGAATCCAGTGATTTTGAAGAAATTTTTTTTTAATTGAATATTTTTGTTGTTTTCAAGTCGGTTTCTATTTAACCCATAGTTGGGACCCTAACAGGTACTACCACTCCGGGTCAGAGTGGACCTAGGAGCAATGGTAGTTAAAGGGTGGCTCTACACTCCTCAAAGCCTGCAAGTTGGGGCCTCACCACTGGATATAGTTTAGTCATATCCAGGACCCCCATTGAGGGACTTTTACCCTCTGCAGGGGGGCAGTTGGCGTATTCTAATGCCCCACCGACAGGGCCTAAAAATTTGTGAAACTAGATTAAAATGGGTTTTTTATTGATTCATGTAAAAAACATGTTTTTTTTATTAAATTTGGTTGAGAGGATCATGTAGAATAAATGACCACAAAAGAGCAACAGATTGTTTAAAAACAATTACTAAAAACCAAAAGGAAACGAAACGAAATGCGAGCGAAAGAGATTGAACCGCACTCTACTAGCAAATAAGATTTTCAAAAGCCAATAAAAAATTCAACAAAGGTGATTTGATAAATTGTTTTTTTTCGAGACTTTGTTTGGATCTTAATCGGAGAAACAAAAAAAAAAGAAAGAAAGAAAAGAAATCAAGACTATCGAAACCCACCAATCTTATCAAATGAAGAACATTTTTCTTTCCTTCTTTTTTTTTCGAGACTTTGTTTGGATCTTAATCGGAGAAACAAAAAAAAAAGAAAGAAAAGAAATCGAAACCCACTAATCTTATCAAATAAAGAACATATATTTCTTTCCTTTTTTACTTTTTATCTTTTGGCAATGCTTCAGTTTCCTCTCGCATTTAAAACTATATATTTTAATTTCTCCCTCATATAATTTTTTGTATTCTTATGAGTTTATATATCATCGTTGTTCAGCGAGTACAAATTACAATAGACCATGCTTTTTATCACTTTTCTCCCTCGTGCATTTTTTTATATAGTTTATATATAAGTGTGAATGTGTGTGAGGACAAATCTCAACCTATATGATCAACGAATGTTTGATTTACAGATTTGAAATTTATTATATAGGATGTTCAGACACGTGGAAAATTTTTAATCAGCTTTCATCCAGAAAAAAGGGCTGCGAAGAGGTCAAAACTGAAAAATTGATATGTGGGTTCATCGGATTTTTATCTGTCAACTGTTTCACGAATGCGCGACCAGAAACATTGACATCTCCTTTATGTTAAGAAAAAGTAAGTCTAGAAAACACTTTATCGATCACGTCAAGTTTGTCATAATAATATGTTGGTTTCGAATTAAGCTTGAGTATTTTTTTTTACTTGCAAGAAGTGAACTGTTTAGAAAAAAAAATACTCACATGCACATGTTCAATTTCTGTATGAATTAAAATATTTCATGACCGGGCAACATCGGTCGGCCTGGTTAAAAATATCCCAAGTAAAAACCATTGAGTTTCAACGAAGTTGTTGAAAATGCTCAAGGAAAAGAGCAGGATATTATTAAATTTAGGTAAAGAAAATTACACTAGGTCGCTACAATAATTCTACTGTTTCAGTCTAATAAGACATTTTCAGGCGACCGTAAACCTCTGGTCTTATTCGTTATCAGCCATTTAATTATATTCATGTATATTTTATCGTTATACAGCTACTACGAATTACAATGGAAAATGCTTTTCTCACTAACATTTTTTTGTATATATAACACATAATGAAGTATATAGAGTTTATTATAGAAGCAAATTTATGCAAACATGTCTCAAACATTTTAGCATTAACAATTTTTTTTTCAGAAATACATTTAAGGACAATCACACCAGCACATGTTACAAGTCTATTGTACAGTAATTTACACTAACAACAAATGTGAAAAAAGATCTTTTCAGCCAAATTTTAAACACTTTTTTACCTACGAATTTATCAAAATTCAATTTTTATTTATAATAACGAATATGTGAATTTCAAATAAAAAAATCTTATTGAAATATAAATATTAACAAAGTTCCCTTAAGTACTTTTATAAGGTAAGACTATCTTTAACCGCTTTATTCTTCACTAGGAACAGGAACTCATCTTCTAAAAGTTCGTTTGTTGATTATATAAGCCAAAAATAAGATTATATATGTACCGTATATTTCGGCGTATAAGACGACCCTTGAAGTTAAAAAATCATCTTTAAAAACCAATATTTCATAAGATGTAGGGTGTTGTACGGTTTCATATTTAGCTGTCTTCTTATACAACCGATATAAATTTATGAAAAGTTACTCCAATTTTGTACCTCTTATCTGATAGTCGGCTTATACGTCGAAATATACGGTATATATATATATATATATATATATATATATATATATATATATATATATATGTGTGTGTGGGTGTTATCAAAGAGTAAATCTTTAACAAAGCAAAATTTATCAAGATAAGAAAGGCTCAACACTATAGAGAAGCAAACAATAATATTAAATGAGAGATGGAGAATAAAAGTTATAACTTTATTATATCATCAGAGCTATAAGGAAAAGTAAAGGGGAAAATTAAGAAAAAAAACTCTTTAGGAATTTCGAAGCTAAATGCTTCTCATCAGAATAAGAGAAGAGCTAGAATAATACAAAATGCAAATATAGAAAAACTATATCATTTGATTGGAATTAATTGCTGAGATGAGTATTATTTATTAATTTATTTATTGCGGACTATTATCCTCATAAAAAAAGAAAAGATCAGGATAATAGTCCGCAATAAATAAATAGAAAAACTAGTTTCATAAAATTTAGATATGAAATGAGAATGGTAAATATTAATTAAAAGTAGATACGCTATATAAGGGTAAACCGGAAGCGTAGTATATAATGTAGGTAAAAGTAAAAAAAAAATATAGGCTACTATGAAATAATTGGGATTATTAAAGAAGAGCCAATAATAAAAGAAGGAAAAAGTAGGGAAGATAAAAGAGAAAGTGGGGAAATAAGCAGTAAATAAGGGATACGAAAATAAATACGTGAAAAATAAAACCATCCGAAAGTGTATAAAATGGGGTTAGAACAACGTCCAACAAAAGTGTTAAAATGTCCGATTTTCTCAACTTTCTGTCAAGCTTGTAGTTGATAAAGTACTTAGAAAAATTCAGTTGTATACTTACACTTTTCTAGACATTAGAGGTTCAATCCTCAGTGCAGACAACACCCAAGGATATGATTGCAAATTACTCATGATTTCTACTCACTGATGGCTGACGAAACAAGAACATGTTATACCCATAGATTAAATGAATTATTCCGATGGATCGAAATTTTGTGCAGATTCATAAGTTCAATAGAAAGATACCTGAGTTTTACAAGATACACCTGAAGAAGGTCTGGGGTTACATCGACCAAAACGTTGTGATAATAACACTCAAGATTAGAACAGTAGTCCGAAGAATCCAAATAATACGAGTTAATGAACCATCGTCAGAAACACAAAACAAGTTTATTCATGTAGGTAGAACAGTATATTGTATTGCCTTTGGTCACAATTAGACAGAAAGACTACCGAGTTTGACAAGATACACCTAGAGAAGGTCGGAGATTACATCGATCGAAACGTTATGAAAACAACATTCAAGAGGAGAACAATAGTTCGAAGAATCGAAATAATACGAATAGTCAGTTATAGTATTACCTCTGGTGAAAAAAAAATGCTTGATTCGTCATTTTAGTAAGCTGATAATGACGGTCAAACTAACCTGATAAGCTCAAATATAATGAAGAAATAAATGAAAAAGAAAATCAATATTATGATTAAATGAAGATCACCTCATACAGTGTAAAATATAATTGTCTATTTCTTCAGGCTCTGCAGTCAATCAGTGTTAAAGGTTAATTTGATTCTCAAACCGTCTCTATTGGTTCCAGTTGTGGTGTGCTTGATTATTGGACAGGAAATCTTGATTAAAAGAAACTTTAATTGATCTAATTGTGTTGTAAGAAAGAGTAGCACTTACGATTTTTAACATGGATACATTACGAACACACAAGATAAATGTACTTGGCTTCTCACTTTTACAAAATTAAGAGCCAAAAAAGTGAAGCCCAGGGGCAACAAAATTAAGAGGCACCCATGTAATCTTTCTTGGGTTTAGTGTTCATTCTTAACGTTCTTTGCAAGAATAAGTTGCACTTAAAAACTTTAAACATATTTTTAACATTTAGAATGTAGAAATCCACTTCAATTGTTAAGTTTATTAAATTCACAGTCGAATTATACTAAAAACTTGTAAGAATTATGCTAAACTGAAACCAAGGAAACCCACAAACCCATTTATGTAGTCGTTACATGTTAACGGACTCAATGTCATGCATAAAACTTTCACAAAAGAACAAAGAAAAGAAATTCGGATTCTGACCCTTTTTTTAGTTCAAATTTCCCCCACTCTTTATCTGTGCCTAAATCAAAACGTGGATTCCATGAACAAAGCTTCTTTCTTAGAACTGCACGCCTGTGGAACTCTGTTCCGTCTGCCTGCTTCCTACCTGACTACAGCTTGGATGTCTTCAAGTCCAACGTTAACAAATTCCTAATGAACCGCCCTCTTAAGTAAACACTTCATTAAATCTCCACACTAACGTACTGTACTTGCAATAACACTTATCCCTGAGTGGCTTCCGGGCCTTGATAAGTGGTGACCACCGTGTAAAAAAAAAAAATAAATAAAAGGAATTTATTCAAGGTACTTTCCAAACTACGCCTGTGTCTTGGTTTTACAGATCTCTTTGTTCGCCATGTGGTCAACAAAACTGTCATGTCGACCACACGCTTTTCTCCTCCTACGTCGACAAATCTGTTCAAGTTCATGTTTTTTCTTTTTTATTTATTAATATCTGCTTTTCTTTCTGCTGCTATGTCTGTAGCTAATCCCAAGGCACACGGTTTTCTGGCCATTTTGCAGTCGAAGTTCGCATTGCATCTTGTATTAAAATTTATTCTCACATTCACACTTGCTTCCAAGTCACTCTCACCAGCCACGTAGCTCGTTTTTTTTCTCTGTTTTTATTTCTCTTCTCCTTCTGTGATGTGTTTGGGCATTTGCATACGTGTCATACTGCTACGGCTACATACACGTCTGTGGCTTTGTTACAATTCTAGACATCAACAAAATTTATTCATATAATCATCATGAGTTGAATCTTCTGCTTGGTGCGAATTCACACAAAACAGAAGATGCGACTCAACCTAATACGAATCCTAATTGAAATGAGACGCATTCTTGACTTTTGTATCCTACTTAATCGAAACGGTGACAGAGGCTCTCACTCATTTTGAAGCGATTACAGAGGACGAAATCAACCACAGTCATTAGTTGGCCTATGGTTGGGTGCTTGGAGCGGTGACACTGGCTCATTTTTTGCTTAACATATGGTTCGAATCCATAGTGTTTGGTTTAAACTAGGCCTCTAGCTCGAAAGGAATTGGTCGATAATAGAAACCAAATTCAAACAGAGTTTTGGCTTCAAACCCATCTCTCACTTAATGGATACCAATTAGCCATATTTCCTGTGTACGAAAAACCTAAAAGCCCTATAACACTTCCTGTTCATGCTTCTCTAAGACAGAAAGCGGCAATGAGTTTGTAGACATGACTGCATTTAATATCTGCATGAGGGAGGCTTAGCGATGCTTGACTTGATATGTTATCGAGACGCCGAGAGACTTGCTTTTCTGAGTCAAACTTTAACATAGGAATCTGCGTGATATCCCAGGGTTGATAAAACATTTCTTGATCTCATTTTCAAATATTCACGGGCAATAAGCAAGTTCCTAAGAGAGAGCAGAACTATGTTAAAAAAACTTTCTAGAAAGGAACTCCACAAAGGATGAGTAAAGAGGGATGCTAAAGATTTACTCATCAGGCGGTTAGGATTTATTCCGAATGGAGTTGGTCGCCAGGTTAAATTCATCTCAACAACTTTATTTGATCCGATGATTGGTCTAGCATGCATTACCCTTCAAAGGCATACAATAGTTCCGGAATGGTGTATTCACCTAAGTGTCACTGCTGTGATACGCAAATAAGGAACTCTTGAACATGCCTTTTGTTTTTGAATGCCACAAAAAATCGTAATACAAAATAGATGACGACTCATATTGATCTAAAATACCATCTAAAAAAAAAAAAAAAAAGATAAGGAAAGCCGTTAATATTTTTTAACAACTATTTTACAAAAAAGGTCACTATTTATCAAGAACAGGAAGTGACTCAAAGAACAGGTTAAAGATATTCCTTGAGCGTTGAGCACCACCATGTTAGCATTATAAACAACGGATGGATTGAGCAGAATAATTATGGAGAGGAATTGTTTATTCAGGAGGAAGGGTCAACAAGTTTACGAGGGTCGTTCCAAAAGTAAATCTTAAAAAGTAAAAGAACTACGAAAATCCGTGTAATACCATTAAAACGAGCAATATTAAGTGCTTCAGAATTTGTTTTTCTACATAGTCGCCACCATTACCAATGCACTTTTACCAGGAATTCAATGATGCATCTTTGCTTCTGACGCACGTCCATAAAAGGGATTGCCTTTTTAGAGCCTCACACCGTCAACATCAGCAATAGAGAGATCAAATTTTCAAGTTATGAATGCATAAATTTAGTCTTCATAACAATAAAATTTGCAATACTCTGTGATCCGTTTGGGTGTAATAATAAAGAAGAGACATTACATTTGAAACACCCGTAATATTTATCCTTACAAGATTTCCAGGTCACCATTTTAGACGAGAAACTCCAGCCCTTTCAACGCTATATCCACAGTCGCACCTACCATAAGGCTGACATCATATAATCTTCTAACAAGCAGAAAATATCATTTCTTTGAATTCATCAAAATTGCTTATAAAGGGCTCAATCAATCTAGAGGGGGAGATGAACATTCCCAAATATTTTTGCATCGAATATAAATAAAACATTCATTTTGCGACAAAAATCGATATTTAAAATATTGAAATCGATAGATTTCACTTGTTATCAAATAAACAGATTTCGCTGCACGTGAAATGAGGAACGTGCCGGAGGCTTTAATGCCTGCAGCTTAAAATGAATTCATGCTGTTCATATTTTTAGACTTTACTTCTTTCCTAGGAATCATGGAATCAGTAGTTTTATATAAAAAAATAAATAAATAATAAACGGATGCTGTTCTGGTCTCATGTGGATTTTTATAATTATCGAGAGAAAACATTTGTACATTTTTTCTTCCTTAATTCACATCCTTTATATAGAAGCAGGTGGGTGATAATTTAGGATATAACGTGTGCTCTATGCAAAATAAAATACAAGAACAACATCAACATCCCACCTGACCAGAATATATATACAATTGGAGATTGCTTGTAAATTTTATTCCCTTGAAACTTCCTCCTTCAGAGGAAATCGTATCACCTCAACCCGTGTGAATGCCAGGTATATGGTATTTTATGTAGCTTTAGTGATATTAAATAAAATACAAAATGCATATTTTGTAGACAAGGTAAGGCTGTGTGTAAAGAGCATAAAGAACGATTATTGAAAAATCATGAACTAAGTTTTGTAACAATTGTGTTGTGGTTTCCATCAATTCGTTCTTTTGATACCTCATTGTAATGTAGCTTCCTATTCCAAGATTTGTGGAAATCTGTTCTTGCTGACTGTTTGGCTCGTACTTTTAACCTTGTTTTACATTAAGTGGCTTCACACCTTGCCTGGAGCGATTTCCATTAAAATAACGTGTGTTGAGATTGATAGTGTGTGGCATGATGGTTTATTTCCTAAGATCTCCAGCTATGGTTTAGTAGGAAATGTCTTCTCAATTATTAAATCATTTCTCTCTGATAGGTTCCTAAGAGTAGCGGTTGATGGACAAAAATCAGAAATTCACAATATTTATGCTGGAATCTCTCAGGGGTCCATCCTAGGCCCAATTCAATGCTGGAATCCCTCAGGGGTCCATTCTAGACTCAATTCTCTTCCTAATCTACATCAATGATATCCCAAATCACATCCTAAGATCATTCGTAGACATTTATGCTGACGACACTACCATCTATGGCAACACATCAAAGACCGTAAATGACCAAGTTCTCTCTGATTTTCTCTCTACTGAGATTGAGCATGTGGTGCAATAAGAAAAGACGTGGCTGGTTCATTTTAATGCATATAAAACCAAGCTTCTATCTTTACATCATTAACACTCGAATTCCCGGCCTGGCATCAATTGAAATGAATAGCTATCGTCTTGGGCGGCTCCATGTTTTGCAAGCTTCTGGATCTAACCTTTATTTCTGATCTGAAATGGAACATGTACATCAAATCAAAAGTGGGATAATTCTGCCACTCCAGTACATATCTCACTGTCCATGAAATCTTCTACCTTGTAAGAGCCCAGTACATCCAAGGATGAAGTATTGTTACCACATCTGGGTAGGAGTTGCTAGAAGCAGCTACTCTTGCCTTGACAGAGTACGAAACAGACTTTGTAGCCTAGTGGGGATTTTCTTTTTTCTTCTCTGCAACCTCTTTTCCACAGAAGAGACGTTGCAACCCTGATTCTGCTTTATCCTTTTTTTATGGCAAGTGTTCGTTTGAGCTCCAAAGCCTTTTTCTTAGAACTGAATGCCTGTTGAACTCTTCCGTTCTCCTGCTTTCCAGCTGGCTACAATATGCTCGTCTTCAAGTCCAATGTAAACAAATTCTTGATGCGCCGTCCCTTTAAGTAATCCAATTTACCAAATTTCCATTACTAAGGATTACTACGATATTGTTCCATATCCCCCAAACCTTGATAAGTGATGACTCCTTTGTAAAAAAAAAAAAAAAAAATTAATGCTAAATTATGAATAGGCCAGAATACAATGAAAATGCCTTTGTAGTTAACCGGAAAGAAATTAAACAAATAAAACTTTCTGGTCCAAATAAAACCGCTAATCTATAATATAAATCTCACCTGTTTGTTTAAAATGTATGTATGTATGCCGAAAACTTTCGATAGATTTTCACGATATCCATATCGTTTTGAAGCTCGACCTTCTGGACGACAAATATCGAAAAATTTGGCTAAAAACATTAATTCTTCACCCTTACCTAGGCACTTTTCTACGGGGGAGGGATTGCTTTTTTCGCCGATATTTCATCACCTATTTTCGATTGACTAGCCTTTATTTAAACCTTCGAAACTTCCGGTTTGGCGATTTTTTTTTCACGTTCTTTTCCAGCCTGCCTGCCTGCCTCCTACCACTTTTTTCTCAACACACACCTCCAAACACCCGGGCAACGCCGGACACCCAGGCTTGTATTATCTAAATCAAATCGACTTAAGTTATGATCGGTATATAAAGAATGATCTTTGGTATCGATATTCCGTGCTGGACTGTAATATAAACACTGTAGGATTATCCCCCGTTAAAACTGAAATAGAATAGCGTGTGTGCCAAGAACATCTCTGCTCAAATATTTTACGAGAAATTCCATCTTCACTTGCTCCTTCGTCTACTGTATTTGCCAACTTGGCAAAGCCGCAATCAAAATACCTGATATCCCAAAATCTTCATCTAATGACATCATGATGCTGCCAATAGTGAACATTTTCGGAAGACATTAAATATTTGTCTTAGACACGGTTATGAATCCATCCATTTTGCTTATCATTGGCTATCAACATTTCTGGGGTAAAAAGAATCGGTCGTTTTCGAATTAGATTTGATCTTTAATTTTGAGATTTGGGAATATTTCCAAATAATGTGGAGTAATTATCAGAAATACAATGAACGATTTTCAATTGATCTATTTGGTGCAATAATTCAGAAATATGATAATGATTCAGAAATAAGTTATTTTAAAAGTTTTATACATTGTTTCGTAATGTCCTTCCTCTGAAAATAAATTACATACTTTGAATTAAGAATTTCTCATTGCTATAATTTCCTTGGTAGAATTTGATGGACTAATAAATGTTGTAATTTATTAAATTTTGTGATCAATTTTTTTATGCCTTTATATATATATATATATATATATAATTTTAGTCATTCAATAAATTTAAAGATTTGCGACGTGAAATAGTTAAATTTCAAATCAATAGATTTTTATTATTCTATGTAAGACAAAAAATACATTTGATATATTATAACTCCGTATCCTATAGGATTTCGATGTCTACAATCTCTTCAGAGGAGAAAATATTAGCAAAATTTACACCTTATTTGCAATAGAATTCAATCCATATTTTGAGTAATCCATGGTCTAAGGTAACAGTCCGAAGTAGGCATCTTTTCCTGATTTTTTTCTTTGTTTATATAATGAGATCGGATTGTCCTTAGGGAATATTACTGTCAATAATATTTTGTAAGACCTATAATCACAGGTTTCCATACCAGTTGACTTGTTAGATAACTTTATTCTGAAGTATATATATATATATATATATATATATATATATATATATGATTGTTAAAATGGATGAAATCCGACGATATGAAAAATAGATCCTTCCATCTCTAATCTATATTTTATATAAACATATATATATATATAGTATAAGTATTAATCCACTTTTAAGAAGCACGGGGACAATGAAATTTAAAATGTGAGGTTAGAAAGAACTATCACGTGCGAATTTGTATTTTTTTTTAAATAAACAGATATTTATTTATTTAAAGTTTCAAATGTTGGCTTATAAAAAAGCCTTCATCAAAAAATCCTGATGAAGGCTTTTTATAAGCCGAAAATATGAAACTTTAAATAAATATCCATCGATACTTATAGTTCAAAGGAAACACTGTAAAATGAGTTTGCATGGGTAAAGATACTGAATTGAATTGATTTCTCACTTTATGTTGTCAAAGTGCAACATTTTGAGGTGAGTTTCCAGTGAATTAGCGAAACCTAAAAGGAAAGAGCTTTAACTTTTCACTTAACTATTCAATAAACAGAAGTACCGTAAAAATTTAACTTGAAAGTCGTAGAAGTATATGACGTTTAAATATCCAATAATATTCAAACCCGATTACTTTCGATCCATGGTTTGAAATTTTGGTATTTTTAGCCCTGTAGGCTGAATTTTACTGTTTCTACGAACCCCTTTAGTACTACTGGATGATCGAAATGATGTCTTTTTTTAATTAAAGAATATATGACCTTATCTAGGCTTTGAAATACCATGGTACAGGAAGTTTTACTCATTCTCCACTCCTAATTGATTGATCATCCTTATTGAATAAACGAGTAAATCTATATAAATTAGTATATATTTTTATATTGTTGTTTTATTTTATGGATATTCTATATAAGCTCCAAAGCAATTTGTTGAGCTTTGCATTATTCCGATAAGTCTCATCGTAAAGGATTTTATAATTTTAACTCCTCAGTTTATATATATATATATAGAGAGAGAGAGAGAGAGTTCAGTTATATATATATATGCCCTTTTCTCTATCCTGCAACCTCTCTCCCACAGAAGAGACGTTGCGAGCCTATCCTTGTTTTATTGTTATTTCCATGGCAGGTGCTCGTCTGAACTCCAATCTCTGGCCCCCCCCCTCGCCAATCTTTCACGAAAAATACCCGTCTAGCTGAATCCACTGTGAAAAATTTCCCCCACTCTATATTTGTGCCTAAATCAAAACGCGGATTCCATGAACAAAGCTTCTTTCTTAGAACTGCACGCCTGTCGAACTCTGTTCCGTCTGCCTGCTTCCCACCGGACTACAACTTGGATGTCTTCAAGTCCAACGTTAACAAATTCCTAATGAACCGCCCCATTAAGTAAACACTTCATCAAATCTCCACACTAACGTAATGTACTTGCAATAACCCTTATCCCTGAGTGGCTTCCGGGCCTTGATAAGTGGTGATCACTGTGTAAAAAAAAAAATTCATCCTTTATTTATGAAGCTCAATATAACTACACAGCATATTCAAATAAATGACAAAAGGTCTATATTCCAAATTATAAGATCATGTTTATATAATCGTTTATTTCTTTCAGTATGCTAAAATGTTCAATTCTTGACAGAACCTGTTTCATATGACAGAAACAATCATAATTATTATGCCAAAATTTTTAATATTTTCCGGTCTGACTCATCAGAAGAATAAGAACTTATTAAAAGAAAAGAAAAAATAATTTATGCATGTTTAAATAAATCCGAAAAAATTCAAATGCAATTGCGTTTTATGATATTACGCCATCATATATATATATATATATATATATATATATATATATATATATATATATATATGATTTGGTTTAATCATTTTCACTTCTCTTTATAAATATAAGTTTAACGTACTGTATGGAGTTTGGAAGTTCTTTGCTTATTGAAACTGTCTAAATACCCAGATTTTCTTTCTACATGGTCTATCGCTTGATAGATTGAGCACAATCCTCCTTTATGTGAGAATGTATTAGACGGTAATGTTCATTTCTATAAGAACACTTTGTTTACTTTAAGAATAATATTAAACGATTTATTAATATGATTAATAGATTATGATGACAGTTTGATAACCCCACAAATCTTAGTTAATTTTTCTACTTCTGCCCCAAACACTTGCCAGGTTGTTAATAAATATCATCTTGAAAAGACAATGTTCTAACAAGGCTTGAAGTCTTCTAATCAATGCTTTAAAATTTCCCTCCAGTAATAAGTTGTTTTTATTACTTCTTTAGACTTACATGTTGTGGGGGGGGTACATTTGTATACGAAAAAATGAAGATAAACGATCATTATTATTTGGATTTATTGGACTCCTATTCTCATCTTGATTGCCGTTTTCAGAACGTTTTGGTCGATGTAACCTCCGACCTTCTGAAGGTGCATTTTGTCGAATTCAAGAATATTTCTTATGAACTCGGGAATTTGAACAGAATTTTGAACTGAACCCTTTCTTTACTTCACGGGGGTAGCATGCTCTCGTTCTGTCAGCCATGACTGACCTAGAGGTCCTAAGTAATTTGCAATTGTATTTTTTGGTCGTCCATACTGAGAATTGAACTTTGCGGAAGGACTCATTGCACAGTGTTTAGAGTATTTGGAAAAATCAATGTAAAAGTGAGGTTCTCCTGAAGGTTGAACGTTCAATGTTCAGTGGGCGATCAAAAAATAAAGTCTATCAGCCTTTCTGTAGGCCGGACCTTGCTCCCTGTGACTTTTGATTAGGGAAACCCCAGAAGTGCCGTTATGAAACAATTGAGATGAAAGAGCCTGCAACAAGGGTCATTGGCATGCTCACACAAGAGAACTTCCATGGGGCCTTTGAGAAGTTGTTGGAACAGTACAACAAGTGCATTGCAGCCGGAGGAGATTACTTTGAAGGAGACTAGAGTTTCCTGTGTGTACAGTCAATAAAAAGTGTCCATATGAAAAAAGTCTGGAAACTTATTGAAGGCGCCTTGTAAATGTCTAAATGGAACTTACCTCAACAGCTCACTGAAGCTTCATAGTAAATCCGAACGTCTGAAATGTATTTTTATTCCACATGTCCGTATACATTCAAATTCAAGCTTAAACTTATATGGTTAGTTTTCTTTTACCGCATATCAACCCTTTTCTGGGTTCTTTAATGCTGAATTCAATAATTTTGAAAGAAAAAAATGTTTATGCTCTCTGTGCTTTATATCTTCAAATATTTGCTTTCTTTTATCACCTATCAACCTTTCTCAAGTTATTTAATGTGGAATCCAATAATTTTGGAACTAGATTCATACTTTCAGCTTTTTATATCTAAAAATTGTTATTCATTTCGTTTGGTTTGATTTTTTTGTAAACGAAAACTGTTTTTTTTTTTTTTTTTAACTTTGCAGAACATGATTGAAATTTGCAAAAAAGAAAGGAAACAACATTATCAGTGTTTGGTCCATTTTAGATAAGGAAGCCAGTATTTTCAAACAGCCTAATCTGGTAGCACCAAGGAACTCAAACTGATCATCAATTTATGAATATATCTGACTAGCAGAGGGTAGAGGGTGCCCGGCTTTTTTTGGGTGTAAAATACGCTTAAATATGATATTTTAATTTGTCCAGATTTCGTATATATTATTATAGAGTCGTGATTTCAAAAGTAAAAAAAAGTATGTGGATGCGCTCAGCTAGTATCGAAACTGAAAGAAAATCTGTAGCATTCAAAGCTTGTGACATTACCACTGTACCAACGTGACACGCATATGAACTGATTAAAAATAAACTAAGATGAATGTAAAAAATGTATAACGATTTCTTCAATTTTTACCCCCTTACAATTTTAACCAGCTAAAGACCCATAAAAAATGGTTTGTAAACAAATCCAATCATTTGAGGCCCCTAGTGCCACTCCACGGCTTAGTTTCAGAGAAGATGGTGTTTTAAAATATGACAGACAGACATATAGCCGTTTATATATTAGATTATAGTGGTGTATCTCCTTGTAAAAGTGGCTTCATTTAGAACTACAGCCATTTTTATTCTGTCGTGGATGTACGACCAAGAAAACGTCTATTAAATAAAAACTACATGTTTTCACAGGCACCATATAAGCATCTTAAACATTATTAGTCATCGCGCGAAATAGCAGGACACAAAATGTTTTAAATAATAATAGAATAACTTTCGCTGGCGAGGACTACTATTGACCGTAACCAGTTATACATTCCTTTTGAAATTTTCATGTCTATTTTTCTCGTTATGTACTGAATATTTGTTAATGAAACCTTTATGAAATATCCTTATTAAATTTTATAGATTTTTCCATTCTGAAAGAAGCTTAAAAAATTTAATCTAAAAAAGTTATTTTAAAGTTTTTGTTAAAAAAAAATTCAATTTTTCTCATTATTCAGACCTGTATTACAAAGAGGGGGCTGCAAAAAATGAGTTGTGGTGTGAGAAGAAATACAAACTGAAATAGAGAGAAGGAGAGTTTTAAAATATAACCTTAAAAAGATAGCAGACAAGTTAGAAAAGCATTTCATCCAAATGTTTTTACTATAGGCTTTTTTATGAAATTTAAAAACATTATCTTTCATCTAGCAATTAATGATATAGATATAAAATTTTCAATGATTTTTTTTTAAAAAGTGCAACATAATGTACATTACATACAATAAATCCAAGGTAATTTTTTTATTCAATTTAAATTTTTATATTTTACTTTGTAAAATTTATAAAAGTGCACTTTGAAGATAAATAAATTTCAAATTGAATCTTGTACCTTTATTTTTAAAGTTTATAGTAAAAACAGTTTGTTTAACAATTTTCATGCCTTGGATGAAATGCTTTTCTAACTTGTAGTCACTTGAACCTCCGTTTGACAGCTTTTAGAAATTGGCTCCCAAATTAACCCATCTCCATCTTTTTATTTATCTCTCTTTATCTAAGATTTTATCCTTATCACATCTTCCAATCGTTTTCTCAACTATTCAAAATATACAACAAACACTCATACCCATTCTTTCAATATGACCAAACCAACCACACCTCCTGTTCTTCAAGCATCATGCTATGCTGTCCAGATGTAATCTGTTTGCCTCCCTACAAGAGAAGAGTTTAACACAAGCTCAGGTTTTTAATGTGGGCGAAATTCCAGCTCCAAAAAATAGACATTCAATGAGGGGGTTGCCTCAGTCTAGAAGGATTCCTACTTTAACTAATCAAGGAAAGTTTGTTTTTGTTTTACGGTATATAAACACTTTTTAGGTTATTTAATGCCGAATCCAGTGATTTTGAAGAACAATTTTTAATAGAGTATATTTGTTTTTGTTTAAGTCGGTTTCTATTTAACCCATAGTTGGGACCCTAACAGGTACTACCACTCCGGGTCAGAGTGGACCTTGGAGCAATCGCAATTAAAAGGTGGCTCCACACTCCCCAAAGCTCGAAGCTGGGGCCTCACCATTGGTTATAGTTTAAAGTGATATCCAGGACCATTACGGAAAGAATAAATGACGTGTAGAAAAGATACCAAACTGTGCTCCTAGTTGAAAAGGCCAATACTATCTTTAAATCTCACGTTATACATCTATTATAACATTCTTTTCTTATATCTCTCCATGCAACACATGCCTTCAACAATAGAGTTTATACATGACACCAATAAACATTTAAATACTAAAACTTTTTTCTTCGTGTGTTCTTCACTATTCTGGGTTTAATTTTATTTCTGATTTATGAAACAAAGAATATTTATCATAACATAAATTTTCTCTTTTCATATTATAATATATTTCAGTGATTTTATGGACCTAACTTTCAAGTGCCCCTAGTGACCCGAGATAGAATGGAAAATAAATTTCTATTTTTTAATCTTTTGAGATGAGGTTTCATAATTCGTGCATTCATTCTTTTTGCTGGCTGTTATCCCCATCTTCATAGTTCTTATTGTTTTACCACGTTTCGGCCAACTCACCCTCTGGCCTTCTTCCGGTGACTAACTGGACGGGATAGGAATGCTGAATCTTGTAACTGTATATTCTGTAATTACTGCCTTCTATAATTGTTTTCTCACCACATTTTGAACAACTAATCCTCTGGCCTGCTTGGGTAGGATTGTCTGGTTTCCCATTGGTGGGCCCATACCTAATGGTATTATTCTTTTTTATTTATTTTTTTATTTTTGGAATCCTTTTTTGAGGAGTGTGCATTCGTTCGTGATACATGGTGAAAAAACAACATTCTTCATGTCAGCGATTTTTGTGACCTAATTGATAAGTGCCCCTAGTAACCCCAGGTAGAATAAAAAATTTCAATGTTTTCAGATTCCTTGAAAAAAATGAATTTTATCGAAACTTATTTGAATATTCTGACTGTAAAACGGATGAAACACTGATGACGATATATCGATTTCTATAGCACACACACACACACACACACATTGTCATATATATGAGAGAGAGATTTAAGATTACTCATTGCATTCATAAAGAGGGCATTCACGCCAGAATTCAATTTCTGAAATTCCCAAGTACGAATCAATGAATTTATTAGCCGTTTTAAAAATTCCAGTTCCACATTGTGGTAATATTGGTTTAGAGAATTCTTTAGAGACCGCTTGTCTACTTATACATGGAAAAGAATAATCCTACTTTCAAAACGGTAAAAAAACTAAAAGAAAATGAAATCGCAGACAAATTTGGAAAAAATATTTTAAAGAAAATCTAAAAGTAAATTCGACAAGAATTAAGTCAATTCTGAAATGATTGTCGGAAGCACCTGTCAATTGAATGTTCTTTATCACAAGTATTTCCAAATTAATATTTCAATTATTACTTGCAATTCACAACTTCCATTTGTAATTCGATCAGGATTTTTTCCGCTGCAACTAAAGCATGAATGTTTATTGAAACTGTTCTCATTTTTCATATTCTTCTTTATAACAAAAGATATTAATCATCCCCTATTTCACTGAACATTATAGCTTTCGAACCAAAACGTTTATGAGCTAATGCATTTATCAGTCACTTAGGCCAATTCCTCATATATTTTTCCAAGAAATATGCATTCGATTTGCTCCATTTTAAAGTTTCTTACATTTTTTCCGAGTAATCTGGTTTTCTCAACACTATCCTTTACAGAGGAAGTCGCAGATATTTCTACTCTTATGCTAAAATCATCTCCCACAGTCATCAGGGATTGTACTTAATGTAATAATTGTCGGTCAAATTATGTCATATTTTTCTTTATATCGTCCACATACTATACTAGATTTTAACTATAAATACCGAGTACACTTCAAATAATCTTTGTCCTTTTAAGACATATTTTAAAATTATGGAATATATTGCCAAAAACAATAAAAAGAACATATTTTGTTCATATTTCTAACTTAATTTATATAACGACTACATTCCCGCATCACAATATGTTTCGTCACTTTTCCATTCATAATATTAGTGCCTATATTTCTCTATATATAAAGTAAAGATTTCTGTATGTTGGTTTCTGTCCTTCAGTTGTCAATAGTTAATACCTGAAGAAACTTATCGCATATTAGGAATCAGCAGCTCATTATAGGTATTTTTAGACCTATGTTCAGTTCTGAGAGGCAATGAATACGCTCTGTAAGGGTCGCTGCACAAATAGTCAATTGTGAAGGAAAGGTTGCAGAATATTCTACCACACCTCTGCTGAAGTGGCAATGCGAGAAGTTCTGGTGACTGGATATAATAAGGAGATAAAAAAAACAGTTCCTTTACATAGAGCAATTGGCATTCCCAAATGGTCACCCATTTTAATATTGGCCGGGCTTAATGTTGCTTACGTTTAGTCTTTGGAATTAATGTGTCAACATTACAATACTATATTTTTCTATTGCAATAATCTTGATATCAATAACTTGTTTGACAAATTCTCATGTGTGCGTGTTTCTCGCATCTACATTACTATATCTTCATATATTAAGACATGATCAGAGTAAAATATGCTAATTGAATCACTTGAAAGAAGCACTCTGAAATAGAAAAAAAATAATTACCTCGATCTAGAATGATTTCTCCATTTACTTTGAACAGAAAAGATTACATGTTGTATTATAACGGCTTTGGTGGAGCAGGCTGTGCTGGTACAGTTATATTCGGCTGAAAACCGATCATAGGAGAACATTGTCATCCTTGCTTTCTATCCTCGAGACCACCCATGAAACAAAAAAATGGACCGACTGCATCAATGAGCACTGGCCTCAACTCTGAACAAGCAATAGATCAGAATTAATGGCGGATGAACGTCATACCTGGTCAACATAAAACCATGTCAAATTTTTGCATATTAGTACTTGACTTATACTGCACGAACAGGTGGAATACATGCTGTCTTTGTGCAATGGCAGCTGCACAAATGTAGTGAACCATTGGGGAGAGTGGGGACTTGCTATAATACTTTTCTGTGGGAATATGTGGGAATATGTAGTGCACCATTCAGTCGTATCATTGGACACTGTTCAACAGGGAAGAAAAAACACTGGTCTATAGGCATCTGTGATGGCTTCCCAGGCAGCTTTTTGTAGTACCTTGTCATTTTGAGCAACGACTCCTCGCCTTGGTGTTAGGATTTAAGTGTGATGTCTACTGATATCACTAGGCGGTCTGCGTTTCCAAGTGATCTATGAGCATTAGTCATACAATCGCCGAGTACTGTGGAAAGGAATATGTCTAGAAGTGAAGCTAGCTGGTGGTTACGAACTGGAAAGTGAGTTGGCAGCATGACTGTGTATGTAAGGGAATCGGCTATAGAGAAGCTATAAGTCTGGCATCCAGCTGCATATGTACAATTTAAGAAACCAACAAGCTAATTTTAATGGCGGACATTAAATCATCAAACAGATGTACTTTAAAAGGTACATAATTTTAAGTTTATGTAAATTATTTACGTTTAAAGAAAACATAATTCTTTAAGTTCTGTCCTTTTTAATTCTTTTTTAATTACCTAAACCGTCAATCTGTTGATTGCTTTTAGTCTCATTTCAATCATCCTCTTATGAATGAGCCTGTAAATGTGAGATATGGGGCCATATTTATGAGTTCGCTGTGGCAGAACTTCCAATCCTCGGGCATGAAGAAAAAGAAGTATAATCGACGAGTAAGTAAGATAACTGATATTACACTTTGATCGAAGCCGAACGAATAAGTAATATAGTTACTTCGGTGATTACTCTGGAAGAAAAGAGATCAGAGATGGATTTTGGTAAACACGTTATCTACACAATTTAACAGTTTTGATGATAGTATTGATTAGATATATCCATATACATTTCGATTTATTCATATAGATTAAGCCGTGTCAACAACATTATTTCTTCAAGTGTGTTTACGTTTTATCAATGAGTCACTTATGCATAACGAGATGAAGATTATATATAGTGATTGCAAAAGCATTAAACACGAATGTCTGTAGGTATGAATATATACAGCGTGAGCCAAAAGTCGGTGGACAATGTTGCAAAGCTTCCTCAATAAAAATGGGCCTGGCTGACTGTCTTCACGATATTTAGCAACTAAAGCAAATACAATTTGACTTGATCTGTTTTTCTTTTAAGAGTATAGATAGCAGGACCGGTTGATTGCCTCGATCTAGAAGGATTTATCCACTTATCACTACTTTGGCTTATCATATTTTGCCTTTATCATGAAAACAAAGTGCCTCATGTACAACATTGTCTGCTTATTGTTTTAATTTTCTTATCACTTTGTTTTTGCTGGGGACGGGACATTCTACCGGATGCCAAAATTCTCCCGTTAGTTTAGTTACTCCAACTGAGAGATCTTTTTAAGATTCTAACCGTCCCGTTAAGTACTATTATTTGTATTTCTCTTGCACTTGGTTCACCGGGTATATTCACTGGATAGTTTTAAAATTCTTTTTCATTAGCCCGGTTGCTCCTATAATGACTTGTATGATTGATACCTTCTTAAGATTTCAGTTTCTTTTCATGTCGTACATAAGTCCTTGGTATTTTGTTATTTTCTACCTACATGATAGTCTGTAGGTATGATTATATAAGTAACCTTGTCTGTCAGTCTGAAGAACGGTCTTCACTAAACTTACATACAGTTCTTTTTTGCTTGTTTTCTTTTTTGCCTCCCCCTGACATAATTCCATTTGCATAATATTTGTAATCATAATTTGCTAAGCGCAGTTGAGCGAGGTTCGACACCACTTACGTAGCCTTTTCATTTCTTTTGCCTTTGAATTCATCGTGTACACAAATTTGTTTTTTTATATAGCCATTATTAAATTCTGTGTCCCCAAAAGATCGTGTGTGTGTGTGTGTGTTTGTATGTGTTTGTGTGTGTTTGACGATTGCAAAAGTATGAAACAAGTGTTTGTAAGTATAAAATTAATTATTACTATTTATAAATATAACCCCGTTTGAGATTATTAAAGTTGAGGCGATATGCAACATCAACAAGTTTCACTCGATAGAATACTCCCCCCCCCCCGACTACATTTTTGCCCGCATTTGGCATTTATGGGGGGGGTCATTTCCTTTAGTTCTCGTGTTAATTGATACTGACCCAGAGGTAACGTCCTAGCCAATGGAGTCAAAGTTGATTTTATAACTGGATTCGAATCTCTCGACCAGCAGTAATTATCACTTCCTTCACTGATGATTTTGAAAGGATGAAACATTAGTGTCCAAGTATAAAGTAATTATTAGACATTTTGGCCGTTAAAAACAAGCAAAAGTTATAGACCATTGACTTTGAAAGAGTGCTTTATTCCAAATTAATGATTGAACATGGTTAAATTTGTATTAAATACTAATCCCTATTAATCCCTATTTGTGCACTGAATGGAGACCATAGTACTTAGTTCGCTGCACCTTATAATAAAGATCCATACAAAATTTTAGCCAGATTAGTCCAGTAGTTAAAAAAATATGTTACAGACAAAAATATATAAGTAAATACACACTCATAGAATGAAAGATAAGTTATTACTTATCAAGGCAAAAACCTACTCGAGAAAAAGGGTTAATGAGAGGGATGGCAGTTGAATGATGAAAATTGAAAATGATGAATGAAATGAACAAAATTTGATTACTTTTTTAACTCTACCTTTCTGAGAATGTAAAAGAATGACAGGGCTATGGCGCCATGGGTTAATGGTGTGCATCTTTGATGAGTTTATTCTGACGCCAACTTATTGAGGACAAAGATCTTCAGACTGAAGTCAGTTCTGCATTACAACCGCCCAAGTAGTATGAACATATAAAATCAAACTCTAGTTGAATATATATACTATTATTTAAAAGGAATTCTGTGTGTGTATATAACCCTTATCCCTGAGTGGCTTCCGGGCCTTGATAAGTGGTGATCACTGTGTAAAAAAATGAAAAAAAAAAAATGTGAGTTTGTTCCCTATGGACTCCAAAACGGGCGAGTCTATTTTATGAAATTTCACTCGAAGGTATTTTATGCTCTATGTACCTGGCAGTGTTCTCAGATAGGTTTTATGTATCCGGTAAGTATCGATAATCCAAAAAATCCAATGAAAGGAGAAATAGACGGTTTTTACCAGAGTTACAACCTTATATAGCCTAACATAGAAGTGCATTTGAGAAATTTTGTTACCACACAAGCAGAAAGATCCGGCATATAAAATCAGCAATAGGTTCTTTGATATGACAAGGGCGCATTCGAAATGAATATTTCTATTTAGAGCACAATCCAACCATGATACTTGACTTTTACATGTTAAAATCTAATTCAAGCCGTTTATATATATATATATATATATATATATAATTTTATAAAATAGTTCTCTACAGTGCAAGAAAGAATACGATATTTTATGGACTAAGTCATTATAGGGAGGCATGTGAAGCTTCCTCTCAGTGAACCACAATGCCCCCTCCCCCAACTAGATTAGGCAATCATTCGATTTGATTGAAAAATGAGTGATTTGACCGATTTCGATGATGATAAAAATATAGGAGTGTGAAACATTTGTGACCATCATTCAATCCCGGGTCTCTCTGCTAATATATATATATATATATATATATATATATATATATATATATATATATATATTAGCAGAGAGACCCGACATGATCAACCAATATATATATATATATATATATATATATATATATATATATATATATATATATATATATATATAAAAATATATATATATATATATATATATAAATATAGGAGTGTGAAACATTGGTTGATCATGTCGGGTCTCTCTGCTAATATATATATTAGCAGAGAGACCCGACATTGCCGGGATTGAATGATGTTAGGGTTAGGGTATATATCAATACATTAGATATGCTATAACGTCATAGAAGCTGGCGGCATACATAACGTTATAGGGATAACATGTGTGACGTCATGTATGGATGAGCAAAAAAATATTCCCCAGGCAACGCCGGGCAGTTTGCTAGTCCAAAATAAATAATAGTGTTATAGAACCGTGGTCAAGAGGAAATAGACATCATAAACAGAAAAGACAACATCGAACTGAACAACATCTGGACGTTTTAGTTGAATTTATTTTGGCGATTGGGAAACTGACCAAACAGAAGGAAACATCACTTGATGGAACCTGAGTTTGTTAAAGTTGCACTGGACATCAACTGAAGGAAATATGACAAAAAAGCATCTTCATCTCTTCCTCCTCTCTCGGTCTCATTAAGCTTTCTTTGATAGATTATTTTTAAAATAAAAAAGTTTGACAATGATATTTTAATTCAGTGTTTACCGACACATCATCATCATCATCATCATCGTCATCATCATCATCATCATATAATGCATATAATCGAATAAGATTACAAATAAATCCAAAGAATTTCAAAGTCAAAGAGCCAGAAAAAAATTATCAGAGCAGAAATTTTTCTAGCTGCTGGAGCCCTCTATAATGAAGGTGTATGATTTTGCTGTAGTTGAATCATATTCTGTTACAATAGTTTAATATAATTGGAAGATATGATTAAAGAAAATTGGAAGGTTCTTATAGAGACTGGTGATAGGAATCGACCAATTAAATTGAGTCACGTTCTATTAGCAACCAATCTGAAAATGAAATCTCTCTATAAAATATTGGATCTTTTAGAATTCCTGCACATAATTTTTCATGCCCACACAAAAAAGATCTGGGCTCTTTCTCTGCAAACTTTTAAAGTTCAAGACTTATACAAATTAGCTACTCACTGAACACTTTCATACCAGGATTAGCTACTCATTGGATACACTGCTGAACTTAAACATGGCTTTCAATTTCAAATATTCCGTTAAAGTACTTTTAAACCAAGCACAGGGATGCAAAACTGCAACGATGGTCTGGACTTTGGTAGAAAGTGTGAGATCTGTTTAGGAGAAAGGTTCTTTTTGTACTCTATGTAAGAAAAAGTCCAGCACAATTATAAAATTGAACAATCTCTTTTCTTAACCCTTGTCCTTGAGTGACTTTTGGCCTTAATAAGTGGTGACTACTTTGCAAAAAAAAAAAAAAATCAGTAATATCGTAGAATCAGTCATAGAAATGTGTTCGCCTTCAACATATCCTCAAAATCTTATTTAACAAACCGTGTGAAGAGTCAACCGGATGTAAATATATAAAGTCTCTAAAAAGATTCTGAGAACTTGAGTCCAAATCAACTTGGACAGAAAAAAAGGGGAAGGAGGGGGGTCACATTGACGAAGTACTTTTACAGAAAGAAAAAAAAAATATAAAGCCTTAAAATTTTCTTTATTTATGTTTTCGTCAAATTGAAGAACTGCTTTAGATTTGGAGTATCATCTGACTCTTCCAACTGTGATCATGGTAACCACGCAGCATCCCTGTCTTGTGATCTCATCAGCTTAATGGAAATAGGGGAAAGTCACGCTGTTGTTCTAAAGGGTTGTTTGAGGTAAATATCGCAGTTAAAAAGAAAAACATCAAATGATGTACAAGTACAAGGGAAATATGCAAAACTTAGCAGGAATACACACTATATATATATATATATATATATATATATATATATATATATATATATATACATATATATATATATATATATACACACATATACATACATGCACACACAGCCTCATTTTGCTGTACTTGATTAAACCTAGTTTTGATGGAAGAGGCAAATAGAAAAGTGTTTCAGAATTTAGTTTCTCTGTTATAGTATATCAGCCCCTTTGAGTGGTTTAATCTCAAAGCAATACGTACTCACAACGATTAATTGAATACAAGTTGTGATTTATTTTCCTCAAAAGAATGCCTCTAAAAGAAAATAGATGACCAAAGTGATAAAGATTATAATCATAGTATATATGATTATAGTAATATCAAGACCAGTTCTTTCAGGTGTGGGTTTCATGTAATAGTTTCTGTGAAACGAACTGGATTCGAACTTGGCACACCTATGTTTTTGGTCCTTGTCATTCCAATTCATTATATATATATATATATATATATATATATATATATATATATTAGTATGTAGTAAAAATTAAGCCGAAAAATACATTTTCAATGGTAAGGCAAATGTATCTATATAAAAAAAGCTCTACTGGGTTAAGAGGAGCAAATAATAGAATAATTTAAGGTAAAGCGTAAAGTTACTTAGGAACTTTATTACATTATCAAAAAGAGGAAACCTTATAATATATATATATATATATATATATATATATATATGTGTGTGTGTGTGTGTGTGTGTGTGTGTACTTGTGTATCTATATACAGTAGAACCCTAGCATTAAAATTAGTAACAAGATACAGTACAGTGTATAATACACATGCATATAATCGAATAAGATTACAAATAACTCCATATGGTGGTGCAAATACCATAATCAGGGACCGGATAAACATCCTATCTCTACATCGTAACCTGAAAAAACGTATCCTAGGGCCACTTTATCCCAGGGTTCTATTATCATTATAAAAATGTGGACTTTGCACCTTTGCTTAAATCTGGTCTTCAACTATCGGGTAATTCATTCTTTTAGAAAATTGATGACAGGTGAATATATATAATTTCCCTTGTTTTCTTTGCTTGAATGAAAAACTATTTAGCATAAAATTTAAAGATTCACTTCCCTTACTCTATGACATTTAACTTTTAATTATGATTTTCCATGTCTCACTGACTTTAGCAAATAAGGTGTAAACCATTATAACTATTTGCTAATATTTTCTCCTATGAAGAGATGGTAGTCATCGAAATCTCATAGGATATGGAGTTATAATATTTCAAATGTATTCTTTGTCTTACATAGAATAATAAAAATATTTGATTTGAAATTCAAACATTTCACGTCTTAAATTTTTAAATTCATTCAATGACTCAAATTATATATATATATATATATATATATATATATATATGACAAAAGTCTATATTCAAATTAGCCATCTTACAATTTATTCTTAATTACGTTGACATTTACAATTATTGACAGCAGCTGTTTTGTAGCACAAAATCATTCATTTAATTTTATATCAATCCATGAGTCGATTTTACGCTTCACTCATCAAACAGCAACTATATTCCAAATTTTATGATTACAATTTACTCCTTTAATTATGTTGACTTTTACAATTTTTGACAGTAACTGTTTCATAGCACAAACTCATTCATTTAATTACTATATCAATCAATGAATCTATTTTGCCCTTAACTCATCAGAAGAAATAGCAACTGTCGATCCAACAAAAGAAAATAAAATGCATTTGGGTATGATTACAAAATCCGAAAATTGGAAGAGAAGTTGCAATTACCTTTTATTATGCATAGGTAACCAGCGTTGCCTGGGTGGACATCGAGTTCGGTTTGAACATAGCTGCTATACTAAGGATATTGAGCACTTTCATTAATACCCCAAGAAAAGAATGGAATCGACAAAAAATAAAAATAAACAACCTCCACACCAGACATTTCAGCGGAAGGGATAATTTTCACATATTACTGATGATACCAGTATCGATCTGGTTGTATGCGGCTGACGAAAGTCTTTAGTAGACATACAAACACACGCACATAAACGACTTTCCTTTATATATATATATATATATATATTATACACACACACACACACACACACACATGGGTTCATTCAATTCAATTATTGTTAATACTATTTTGATTTATTTTATCTCGTTTACCGTCAAGATGTTAGCTTTTTTTTTTTTAAGTCTTGCATTTTTAATTTTTATTTCAGACATTTTCATCTCACGATTATTTCCATTATTAACTATCCTGGTTGTTATGGCTATTTCTACACTAATAATCGATATAGTTGTTATCAAAAATTATTATCTGTTATCATTAATATTGCACTATCCTATTTATTTACCATTACCTTCTATTAAATAATATCACAATTATAATAAATAATTATATCTAAGCATTAAGGTTTCATTCATTATATATATTTTGAGGTCCTATTATTATTGTTATACAACGTTCAAGTCTTCACATAGAAATAAGTAATGATGTGGTGATGAGTGAGAGGTCAAGGGTAGGGGACTGGCGGGAGGAGGAAGGAAATTTTTTTTTTTAATACCCCCCCCCAGATTTTTCCTTTATTTATTTTTTTTTCTTTCTTTCTTTTCCTTCCGTCTGTTCCTTTTCTTCCTTATCTTTAATTACTTTAAAAATGTATGTAGGGATGGTATTGGTTGAGCTGGGTAAGAAGGCAATGTAACTTGTACACTTTCTGATCACGACTAAATGAAAGTCAATGTAAAATCATTTATTTTTTATAATTGATTTACTTCATACCTCTTTTCACATAGACATTCCAAAAAGTTATCAATTTGACATACCTCTGCTAAGGGACCCTATACACACTAGTATGTTTAAGATTTAGGGCAGCTATCACACGTATACATATACCTTTCTTTTCAGTCTTATTATCTCTATCTCTGTTTTGCTAAAAACCCCTATATTTCAACACACACCCTAATCCAAACCCAGTATGATCTTCCTTACATACAACTTAATCTTATTACTAATTCCTATTTTAAACAATATGATATTAATATTACCTATGACGCTGAAGACCTGATATTTTCATTGCAAACTTTGGGTTTTCATAAGCTGTATCGCCTGAAGAGGTCTATAGTTACTAGTAACTAGCTGATTGAAACATGCTCATGACTGTGTAGCAACATATTAATGCTTTTGTACAAACAAATATAAAGTATACTTCGACCTACCTTTGTATTGAGCACTCTTGTATTAACCTCGTTAAATTCATAGGTTACTTTACCTCTAGAAAATATTAACCTCGGATTATATATGTGCATACAGGTGCAGTTCAGATGCTAAGGAATGGGAGTGGAGAGTTATGTTTTAGTTTCGATTCTAACTAATGACACCCGAGTCACACACACACACACACACACACGCACACCCACACACACACACACACACACACACACACACACATTAGTTTTGATCTCACTACTTTATATTAGGTTCAATAGAATAATCGATAGAAAAATTGTCTCTATAATAAATATAAAATCTGAAATCGCAAATGTCAGGAGTGAATGGAATAACTTCCTGTAAATTCTGTCATTACTAACCACTACAAACAAAAAGTTTATTAGGCATGTTCAATCATATAGGGAAGTGAAATTTGGCTCTTGAAAATTGAGAACATGTATTGTTTTGAGGGATATGATACGATGTATATGTAATGCAAGTCTTTAAGACAGATTTAGATATGAGGATCTCGGAGAAAGTCTAAATCTGAATCGTATAACTAAATGTATGCAGAACAAGAGAGAGTTTGAGGGTGAGTAGATGAAGAACACTTGAGATTGGCGGGAAAAGGTCAAGGAAAACATGGGAGGGAGTGCTAAGCATTAACTAAAGAGGAATAAATAAACACTGTTCAGAAATAGGTAATTTTGGGAGTAAATTTCTAAAAGTCGCCCAACATATACTTGTATGGAAAAGCATACATTAAACTAAACATAAAATGAGTGAGAATGGTTTAATTAATGTAGACCGGTTGAGTTAACAGGGTTAGTTGGCAGAAAAAGGCCAAAGAAAATATGAAAATAATGAGGATTGACTTGAGAGAAAGATTGATAAATAAACTTGGCCAGAGATAGGTTAGCTTGGAAGTTTCTAAAACTCATTCAACGTATGTTCATATTTTAAACCAAATCGAATGATAAAACTTACCGATCTGTCATGAAGTTTGGAATAAATTTTTTGTTGGTCTGCCATGATGAATTTTGGAATCGAATTTTTTGTTGGTCTGCCATGATTAATTTTGGAATAGAATTTTTTGTTGGTCTGCCATTATTAATTTTGGAATAGAATTTTTTGTTGGTCTGCCATTATTAATTTTGGAAGAGAATTTTTTGTTGGTCTGTCATCATGAATTTTGGAATCGAATTTTGTTGGTCTGTCATCATGAATTTTGGAATCGAATTTTGTTGGTCTGTCATCATGAATTTTGGAATAGAATTTTTTGTTGGTCTGCCATGATTAATTTTGGAATAGAATTTTTTGTTGGTCTGTCATCATGAATTTTAGAATAAAATTTCTTACCTGTCATGAAGTCATTTTCTAAAAGCCATCCAACACATGTTAAACCAAATATGATGGGATAATAAAACGAAATGACCGTACTAATATAATAACGTCTACATTATTTGTAAGCAATCAAATACACTTTCATTTTGAGCTATTTGTGATGATGCTGTAAAGCGAAAATCAGCTTTTCTTTTGTGAGGTTTCTGTGCCATAATTACTTGCATTCCATCCGTAATATCCTGATGAAACAGGGAAGAGATGATCTGAAATTGCTTGCCAAAACAAATTACGTTTTTCGTTATTGAATGTGTGAATGATTAGGATGGCATGAAGCCATAACATGCTTTCTGGTTATTTGCCCTTGTATCAGATGAAAACTCCGGGGAAGGAAATATCAACATGGATCATTGGATACTGATTGTTATCATGCAGAGGCGCATCTACATCCCTTCGATCGGCACCCCTATTCCAACTGCCCCGACCCAGGCGAAAAGAGGGAAGCCATATATGAAAAAGCAAGCAGAACCCGAATTTATTAAATAACACATCTCTGATGATGTGGTTGTATAAGCAGAAAGGATACAATTTAAATAAGTGTAACCAAGAAAAGTTCTTTAATGCTTTAAAGTGTTCTTTAATGCATTCCACTGATAAAGCCACACGTTCAAATAAGAATGGTTTGATACTAAACTCATTATTTTGTGGATTCTGTAGATTTATACACTGGTAAATAAATTAGTCTCTCCCGGCTTTCTATATCTATTTCTTATTAATTTCTCTGTCCAAGTATGACGTAATTATTTTATTTTTAGTAAAGTAGAACCTGAACCTTGGTTTACCTTGTAACTCGATTCCCTTACTTTGTTTTGGAGTTCTCACATTCCATGTTTCTGACAAAGGGGAAATAATTGCCGTTAGTTTCTTTCTGCTTTCTATCTATCTTTATTTCTCTGTCCAACTATTGGATAATAATTTTCTTTTTTTTTTTTAGGAGAGTAGAAAATGGACCTTGGCTTACTTTTCAGTCGCTTTGTAACTCTCTGTTGCAACATTTTTCATACAGTAATGGGGTATGATCGAAGAAAGTTGAAAGGTTCTATTCATAGACACTGGCGATAGGAATTGACCAATCAAATTAAGCCACATTCTGCAAGCAACCAACCAGAAACTAGAATCGTTCTATAAAAAATACTGCATTTCTTAAAATTCCCATACAACTTTTCTTGCCCAGATAAAAGAAAGATCTTTGCTCTACGTTTACAAACTTTTACAGTTCTAAAACTTGTACAAATAAGCTATTCACTGAAAACTGTTTTTCATCTCCAAACTTGTACAAATTAGCTACCTCTTCTAAAATTAAACATGGGTTACAATTTAAAACTCGATTCCCTTATTTTGTTTTGCAGTTCTCACATTTCATGAACGCTGTGTCTGACGAACGTGGAAAAATTGCTGTTAGTCTCTGCTTTATATCTCTTTTTCTCTTTATTTTTACTGCCAACTATGAGGTAATTATTTTTACGTCTTTATAATGAATTGATAGTCCCTATTACTTTATATGCAAATTAAACATGACTATTTCTCTTTATTCCTCTGTCCAACTATGGGATAATTATTTAGTGACAGAACATTTATTTCTAGAAGATCGGATTTTTTGTGTTACATTTGTGTATCTTCTTCATAAAAAAACACTAAGTTTTCAGTGCTTTTGTTTTTTCCAAATAATATTTCTGATTTGAGTGCTCAATGTCGTTAATGTACAAAGCAAATATTAATAAAAATTCATAGAATATGTCAGATAGTAATTTATTTCGATTTTTGATTTATTTCCCCAGAACTGAAAAAAAAAACCCAAAAAAACAAACAGTCGAAATAAATCATTTTATTCTCAAGTCCTTTATTAGGAAATTCCCTTGCTTGTAAATTAATCTTTTGCAATCACTTGCGATATGACAAGAGAATATTCTTATCATTGTTTTAACTCTCGAGTATATATCCGACACAGTTAGACAGTTAATCAATCGAGAACCGCATTGCTATCTAAAACCATAAAATATATTAACTGATGCATACCCGAGAGTCAAAATAATGAAAAGAATATTTTCTTGTCATAGCCACAATAATCACTGTATCGGTTAGCTCCTAAGAATTTACTCTTTATATTTTTCTAGGATGATTGGAGACGAAAATAGACTATCTGTCCACTAGAATTCTGACAGCTGCCCTTAACATCTCCTGAAAGCAGCACTCTATAAAGAGAAAAGCTCTAAAGTCACCGTTCTATGTTCTTGGTGGGTAATCAGAGAAATGAGAATCAGATTTGTTGGTCATTGTTGGATGGCCGTCAGAGATGTTCTTTAATTGACGTGAAAACAGGAATTTGTTCAATGAGAGACTCCACATCATTCAGAGAACTTACAATGCGCTTATAAATATCTAGCTGGTGCGATAGTGGATAGCGCAACATGTGGACGAGGCAGGAGTATGTGTAACACGACCACCACTAGATTGTATGTAATATTAACATAAGTCATGTCGTATGTAAATATGTAGTATTTTATGGAAATCTGACATAGTTGTGGTTACAGACGAACAACAAACATTCACGACATTTATCAAATAAAATATCAAGAATTTTTCAGTAAATGTTGCGAAAAGATAAACAGCATCTTCATCTGAATGTATCAAATCAATCAAGATAGATTCTAGAAAGAAAAATATCTCGTTCTTTCACAAAGTGTTGACGGGTCTCACAGGCTTCGATATATTAGATTATCTTTTAATTTACAAACAAAATATATGATGAAACTACTTAGCATTAAGATGAGACATAATTCAGCAAGGGATTAACAAATTAAAGATGAAATATCATTCGTATAAATACACTAGTATACCCAAAAGCCTTTTTTTCTTTTTTCAACAAATTAATTTTATGGACAAACATTTTTGGCCAAGAATAAAGTGTAGTATCTGTTCTTCAGATGCTACGCTTCCATTTCTTGTTCTCTTTCGGTGGAGGAGTAGTCCTTCACGACTGAGACAATTTTTTATTTTTGTACCTTTTCTCCACGTTAAAAAACGACCCTGGTGTCTAATTCTGCCTCGTGGAGAGGAATTGTAAATAGGTAAATTAACATACAAACTCAGAATGCGTGAGTAAAAAACACACATATAATAGCATTACAGAAAAGACAAAGCCATACATGAATATACATAGATTTATCTGTCGATGTCAGAAGGGAAAACTATAATTGGGGGCTGGATTATATGCTCTTTATACCAAGGTATTTCGAAACCTAATACTTCCCATCAGAAAAGAAGCTAGGGGGCTAGGTTGCAAACATTTCAATGGGACACATAGCTAAGGGAAAAATTGGGAGATATGACGGTAACTGGTATATAGAGGAGTGGTGGACACGGGTGTGTGAAGTATTGGGGAGGTTGCACTAATGTAGATGAATGACGCTATCAAAATACTGGCACCATCGTTGCAACCAACTGTAAATCTGTTTACCTATATTGAATAAAATGTTTTGCTGTGTTTATTGAGTCATATCAACAACCATCATTAATTACATGTTTATTTTGAATACATTTAACCTGGAATATATATATATATATATATATATATATATATATATATATATATATATATATATATTAGTGATGCGACGATTTGAATATCTTTCCAGTCCCGATACAATTTCTGATTACGATTCTGAAGATATAACTATAAAGTTGCTATTTTTCCCGATTACCGTTAAATCAGTTGCTAATGTGATATTTTCTTACACGTAAGAACACACTTGTTGATCTATAAATTTTAGTATTCAATATAGTTTAAATCAATAATAAATATTTATTATCTTATAATTACTATTTGTCCTAATTTCCTTACCACTTTGTTTTTAATGGGGATGGGCATTATACCGGATGCCAAACATTCTCCCATTAGTTTAGTTACTCCAACCGAGAGATAATTTTAAGATTAACTGCTCTTTTAAGTGCTGTTGTTTGTATTTCTCTTGCATTTGGTTCACCGGGTATATTCATCAGACACTCTTGAAAATTTTTTCATTAGCCCGATTGCTTCTATAATGACCGGAATGATTGATACGTTTTTAAGAGTCCAGTTTCTATTTTTTGTTTTATTTTATTTCAGTTGAAGCTCATAGAAATCAAGGGCCCCACAATCTGGGGCTAACACTTGAACTCTATATGAGATACATAGATATTCGAATGCTCAATTTAAGTTCTTTATCTCTCAAATACTGAGTTAGTAAAGAAATTGAGAACATAATCTTCCTCTCCCCAATTAACCATTTTTATACGTTGTAATATATCTTTTGTTTTAGTCTCTTGGTCTTACTGGATTCCAGGACAAATCAAATAAAAAAGACAATTAAAATAAATCTTTTTGGCACCAGAAGATAGATACCAAATTTTTGTGATTCCGATACTCCTAAAAGTTCAGATTTCTTCCGGTTACTGATTAATTGTCCAAACACTGATATATGTACACATGTATATATATATATGTGTGTATATATATATATATATATATATATATATATATAAAGAGAGAGAGAGGAGGGATGATAGATGATGATATAGAATGGGAATAGAAGATTAAATGCTGTTTACTTATTTTTTCAAATTTTTTCCGATATTCAAACGCCCATAAGCATGAGACTCTCCCAACAACAATTTTATGAGCCCTTGCTGCCTTACATCAATTCATCATCATTCATACATACTTTTGATACCCTCCATATCCTTCTCTTAGGTTAGAACGAACATTTAAGAGTCATTTTTTGTTGTTATTGTTGTAATATGACTTTTTCTGTGTAATATCTTTTTTCCGATGAAAGACAATAAAATGGCGCACACCTGATATATTTGCGCTACATCTTTTTTTTTTATTATTTTTAGTTTTGATAAGAAAATATTTTCCTGCACTTTACAGCTTCCGGGCTTTGCTCTAAGTGTAGTATCTGTCAAATTCCGCTTGATTAGAGCAATCCATATAACATAGTCATTTGTTTTTGTTGTTGTTATTGTTGTAATATATATATATATATATATATATATATATATATATATATATATATGGTGTTGTTTAGGGACTGCGAACTATAAATTGAAATAAATCACAGAAATATACTTTTACTGTAAAAATATGTGGTTTATTCCAAAAATTCGTTTTTGGCATTTATAGGTTAAATGAGGGTGTATAGCCAACAGGAGCGGTTGTGTATGACGTAATGTAGAGGTTTTCACAATCTCCATGCATTAAATTAGGCGCTATTTCGGTATAATGTGTTGAATTTTATCTTACAAGTTGTCTGTTGTGTCTGATTTATCAGTATAGACAAGCAGGTTTAAATATCCCAAAAGAAAATAATTTAGAGTTAAATCGCACGAACAAGGTGGCTAGTTAACAGATCCATTTTGTATTATTATTCGTTCAGCAAATGTTTCTCTCAGAAAATTGATTGTATTGCATGCGTCTCTAGCCTGCTGAAACCACATGATAAATTGCCACACTAAGCTGAACTCAAATAAACCAATAGTTGCCAAATTTAAAATCAAAGAACAGAGTTGTCAATATAAAGTTCGTCATCTCTAGAAAATCACTATATATATACAGTTAGAGACAGATTTTCTTGTCATTTTAACCAGGACCAGATGATAATAACGTAATAAATGTTGGGTAAGATATATATATATAAGAAGACATCTCAACTTGATTTGAAAATGACCACGTTATAGTAAACTGAGAAGTAGCCCCACGGTATTATGTTCCACTAACGGATGCTGAATTATTTCCCTTTAAGTGCCCAGCTCCTGATATATATCAGACCTGGTCACGCCGGATAGAGGCAGTTATTAAGCATAATATGGTATATCCTCTGATATATAGGGTGTCCATAAAGATTTTAGACAATTTAAAAAACAATTATTAATATTACACCCGAAGGTGGAAATCTGAAAAGTTTAATAGTCAAGTAAGAAAAAGTAAAATTAAAATCTGTATAATTTCTACTACTGCTGCTGCTACTACTACTACTACTACCCTTTTTATTCCTATTTAGTTATTTCTTTCTCATCACCAATTATAATCGTAATTTCTCCGAATATCCAAATCTCTGTCCTGCTCTAAGTAAATCTGTCGACCTAGTCCACAAATTCCAAAATTTGATCATGACAAGTTTCAAGAAAAAATACACGATTAAACCCGGTTCTCCAACTTCCAACGTAGACCCCTACTACCATGTCTCCTTCTCCAACATCAGGGGTCTTCGTTCTAACCTTCCAGAGGTTGAAACCCAATTACAGGAGACTAAACCAGACCTTTTATTTTTAAGTGAAACTGGCATTGGACAGGCTATTTCCCTAGATGAGTTTGCAATTTCAGGATACTCTAACTTAACTTCTAAAACTGACCCCCAAGATCGCCATGGGCATGGAATATGTGCCTATATTAAAGATAGCTTTCCATGTGGGAGGGACATCTCCAGGGAAGATCCTAACTTACCCTATATGTGCTTCCGGGTTGCTTTAGCTCACACTACTGCATTTATATTTACTCTCTATCGCCCCCACAACAGCGGAGTTACTATCTTTCAAAGCATATCTGAGAAAATTGACCAAGTCCTTTCTACTTATCCTTCAGCTAACATTCACATATGTGGAGACTTCAATGTTCACAACGTCGAATGGTTGACCCACTCAAACAAGACCGATGATGAGGGGAGGTTCTGTCATGATTTCTCCATTGCCTATGACCTCACTCAGATTGTTCAGGAACCTACCCGTGTGCCCGATAATGACGGCCAGTATGCGAGCCTACTAGACCTTTTTCTCACAACTTGCCCTGAACTATGTTCAGTTTCTGTTCTGTCGCCTCTTGGATCTTCCGACCACTCTGTTGTATCAATCAAGATAAAAATGAAATGTAATAAGTCCCCAGACGTACCTCTTCATCGTACAGTATATCGATACACTAAGGCTGACTGGGATAGCTTCCGTACATTTATATCTGATCTACCTCTGCATTCCATGTTTAAAAAGGATGTGTCCTCTATAGTATTAGACCTAACTGAATGGTTAATTGTAGGTATTGACCATTTCATACCCTCTAAAAAGTTTCAGCAAAAACCTAACAGCCAGCCATGGTTCTCCCCAGAATGTGCTGCTGCCATTGCGCACAGAAATCACTTTTTCCACTGCTTCAAACGTAATAGATGTATGGAAACTAAAGCCGTTTTCAGGACTGCCAGCAACCATTGTAAGAAAGTAATAAGGAACGCAAGAGTGTTGTATGCTCAATCTGTTAAGTCCAAAGTAGCTGAGCAGCGGCTTGGTTCCCACCAGTTTTGGCAAATAGCAAACAGAATCCTGAACAGAAGCGTGTGCTCCATCCCAACTATTATCAATGGACCTGAGGTAATCTCGTCAGCATCAGACAAAGCCAAACTCTTTGTCAAGAACTTTGCAGCTAATTCTACCCTTTGCGACCAAGACCGCCAACCCCCAATATTTCCTCCTGTATCAGAAAACACGCTATGTGATATACGTATATCTGTATGTGATGTTGCGAAGCTAATCAAAAACCTTGATTCCAGTAAAGCAACTGGCCCTGACGGTATTCCAATTATAGTACTCAAAAAACTTCAACCTGAATTAGCGCCCATACTTACAAAACTGTTTAAACGTTGTCTTAAGGAGAATAGTTTCCCATCTCCCTGGAAAATCTCATCAGTATGTCCTGTATTTAAGAATTCAGGTGATCGCTCATCCCCCTCTCAGTACAGGCCAATAAGTCTCCTGTGCGTCATGAGTAAGTTGCTAGAATCTGTGTTAAATACAGAAGTAATCAAACATCTCAACAAAAATAACCTTCTTAGTGACACTCAATATGGTTTCCGTTCTGCTAGATCTACAGCAGATGTCCTTACAGTTATATCACATAGGATTAGCAAATCTCTCGACGGTGGCAATCTTTCTAGGGCAATTGCTCTTGACATATCTAAAGCCTTTGATAGGGTATGGCATAAAGGTTTACTTCATAAGATCGCTAGCTATGGTATAGCTGGAAAAGTCTTCTCAATTATTAAATCATTTCTTTCTGATAGGTTCATAAGAGTAGTAGTTGAGGGGCAAAAATCAGAAGCTCACAGTATTAATGCCGGTGTCCCTCAGGGATCCATCCTGGGCCCAACTCTTTTCCTGATCTACATTAATGATCTTCCAAATCATATCCTTACATCATTTGTAGACATTTATGCTGACGACACTACCATTCATGGTAGCACATCTAAGACAGTAAACGACCAAGTTCTCTCCAATTCTCTCTCCTCTGATCTTGAGCACGTAGTACAATGGGGAAAGGAGTGGCTGGTTACTTTTAATGCATCTAAAACCAAGCTTCTCTCTTTACATCATCAACATTCTAATTCACATTTGTCATCAATTGAAATGAATGGCTCTCGTCTTCAGGAGGCCTCAAGTTTTGACAAGCTTCTGGGCTTGACCATTACTCCTGATCTTAAATGGAACACGTATATCAAATCTGTTGCCAAGGCCGCTGGAAAAATGGTGGGATCTTTCTATCGATCCAGTAGATATCTCACTGCTGATGCTATTCTCTACCTATATAAGAGCCAGGTACGTCCAAGGATGGAATACTGTTGCCACATCTGGGCAGGAGCTGCTAGAAAGGACTTGTCCTGCCTTGATAGAGTTCAAAATAGACTTCGTAGCCTCGTAGGAGATGTCCTTTTCTCCTCCTTGCAACCTCTATCTCACAGAAGAGATGTTGCGAGTTTGTCTCTGATGTATCGTTATTTTCATGGAAAGTGTTCAACTGAGCTTCAATCTATGGTCCCCCCTCGCCAAACTTTCACAAGAAACACTCGTCTAGCTGTAAACACTATCAATAATTTCCCCCACTCTTTATCTATGCCTAAACCTAAACGTAGATTCCATGAACAAAGCTTCTTTCTTAGAACTGCACGCCTGTGGAATTGTCTTCCGTTTTCCTGCTTTCCGACTGACTACAATATGGTTGTGTTCAAGTCTAAAGTAAATAAGTTCTTGATGAGCCGTTCCATATAAGTTATTAAATTTACCAAATTTTCATTACTAATGATTACTATATTGACCAATTTCTACTGTACACTCTTTAACCCTTATCCTTGAGTGGCCTCTGGGCCTTGATAATGTGGTGACGCCTTTGTAAAAAAAAAAAAAAAAAAAAAAAAATCATGCAATGTGAAATGTAATATGATTATCAGAACGTTTTAAATCTAAATGCTCGGAATTTTACAAGAGTTAAGCAGCTAGAAATCGTACAACACTACGTTGAATTTTTATCCTTTTATCATATATATATATATGTATATATATATATATATACACACACATATATATATATATATATACATATATATATATATACACATATATGTATATACACATATATGTATATATATATATACACACACATATATATATGTATATATATATATATACACATATATATATGTATATATATATATACACATATATATGTATGTATATATATATATACACATATATATGTATGTATATATATATATACACATATATATATGTATATATATATATATACACATATATATATGTATATATATATATACACATATATATATGTATATATATATATACACATATATATATGTATATATATATATACACATATATATATGTATATATATATACACATATATATATGTATATATATATACACATATATATATGTATATATATATACACATATATATATGTATATATATATACACATATATATATGTATATATATACACATATATGTATATATATATACACATATATATATATGTATATATATATACACATATATATATGTATATATATATACACATATATATATGTATATATATATACACATATATATATGTATATATATATACACATATATATATGTATATATATATACACATATAAATATGTATATATATATACACATATATATATGTATATATATATATATACACATATATATATGTGCATATATATATGTATATATATATATATATACACATATATATGTATATATATATACACATATATATGTATATATATATATATACACATATATATATGTATATATATATATACACATATATATATGTATATATAGGAGAAAAAACTCTGATGTCAACATTGCACCAACAAAGATTAGCTGTTGTACCAAAAAGTGTAGCTATGTTTGTGTACAATAATGCAAATAAACTGATCGTAAAAGTGACGTATTTTGCCAGGTTAATTAAAGGCGATTAAAATGAGACGAAAAAGACTTAGCAAAACAAACGTTGATTGACTCAGCTTTAATATCATACTAGATATAGCCATATTTAGCTGGTTTAAAACGGACAAAAGTTAGAACCCGCTGACAGAACGAGTGCTTTATGCGAAATCGGTGTTGAATATGTTTAAATTAGTGCTCATTTTAGCATTGAATACTAAAGGTTTCACCACTATTAATGAATCATGAGTGTCGATTTCCGACCAACTTACTAGTTGGGGCGTAGCTCATACATCTAAACCGACAGGAGGGTTCATATATATGCGTTTTATATATACATGCAGCTGTGAACCGCTTATGAATTTTATACTCCCATGAAACTCCCTTCTTCGGAGGAAGCCAGTTCAATGCGCCTAGGGTGAGTGCTTCTTTAATACAGCATTATATATATATATATATATATATATATATATATATATATATATATATATATATATATATATATATAGGGTGTCTACGACAATTTGAAAAAAAAAATAATATCACAACTAAAGTTAGAAAGCTCCGAAATGTATAAATAATATCAAGTAAATAGCCAAGTAAATATTTTGAAGACACCTAACAGATTAACCGGGCAACGCCGGTTAGGAACAGCTACTAAAACAATAATATGGTATTTCTTGAATACAGCAGAAGTTCATTTATCTTATCGTTCATGAATCCGTCCTTTTATTGAAGTATATGTAGTTGTGCGTTTGCGCAAATATCGGCTTATCTAGTGCCGGTGTGTTTAGCCTAGTTCAGTCGGCAGCGTTTCCATTAATGGAATTCTAAAGTTAACAACAACAACAGGCTATCATCTTTCAATGTGAACAATAGATAAGAAAGAGAAATAACAATTCTTGAATTGCATTTCGAGTCGCATATCCTAATTAGATCTGTCCTACATTCTACGACACAACGGTCATAGACTTATCTATCGGATCAAAAGCCGGTGCCTTATACACAGCTTAGGACGGTCGCAGATCGTCAAAGAAATATTATTTCCCAGTATCATTGAATAACGACGATGGCTACGCAGACAAAACCCCCAGAAACCTATGAAGTATATATTGGACAGTCCAAAGAAAGAAGACTGCGTTGCGGACAATTGTTGCTTGCAAAACAATTTGGATACATGATGCTGTATAGATTGCTTCTGTGAATGGGTTGTGTGTGCCGAAAGCAGCAGCAGCTGAAGTAGTTCCACTATTGACGTAATCTAATTTATATTGGATATACAATATTTTTATTATATCTATATTAAATTTCCATGTAAATCTCTATTATATAAAAGTCACTGTGTGTGTGTGTGTGTGAGTGAGTGAGTTAGAGAGAGAGAGAGAGAGAGAGAGAGAGAGAGAGAGAGAGAGAGAGAATTCCTCTCTCATAAGTTCTGAAATGGCTGAGCCTATCTTTTGTAAATTTCACACAAAGGTAATTTATATATCTGGCAGTGTTCTTAGATATGTTGTATACAGAAATTCATCTGATAATTATAAAAAAAAATCCTATCCTAGAAATAGTATTTCTTATAGATAAAAAATAATTTTTGATGGGTAATATTTTACGTTACTCTAGCAAGGGAGATACAAAAATCTTAATTCTTTAAAAAGAAACAGAATTGTTGGCAGCTGGAGATATAACTCAGCGGTAGAGCATTCTTTTGCAAATTAAATGATCCCCTGTCTGAACAGGATCATTGAACGGGTGTACTTCACCATTGTATTTTATTTTTTTCTAATTAATGAGTTCAATTTACGATAAAAGAAGAGGTACCATTTTAAATCGTCGCAAATCATTTCTAAACGTTAAACGGAAGTGACTTTTCCATGGCATTCGTCGTCAAGCCCAAATATCAGCTGACGCGATATTGTAAACAAACACAGACAAAGTTCGATGAACAACATTATCATTATCATCTTTATATATTTTATTTATTTATTTTTTAAAAATTTTTTGCGAATTACTCCACCGGGTAAATTATTCCTCGTAATATATAATATTCAATAGAGGATTTATTCTATAATAATACATACGCAATCTGCATAAATTAAGTATTATGTTGAAGCGTATTGTATGAACGGGTAACGATGGGCGTCCAGCTAGTTTTATTTCTATTTGTCTGTTCAGGTTTTTGTCGGAAACTACTAGAATGATCTAGTTGAAATTTGGTACGGACCTTAATCATGGTGACGTAAAAGGAACAATGTAATATGATATCTGATCGATGCACGGTTAAATATTAATAGTGAGTTATGTGGATTAGTATTCAATGCTAAAATGAGCACTAATTTAATCATATTCAACACCATTTTGGCTTTTGGCATAAAGTACTCATTCTAAGTAAGTAAGTTCTAACTTTTGTCCGTTTTAAACCGGCTCAATAGTCTATATCTATTATTATACTAAAGCTGAGTCAATCAACGTTTGTTTTGCTAAGGCTTTTTCGTCTCATTTTAATCGCCTTTAATTAACCTGGCAAAATTTCTCACTTTTACGATCAGTTTATTTGTATTATTCGGATTACTGTTCTTATTTTGAGTGTTTTTTCCACACAAAGTTTCAGCCGATGTAGCCTCCGAGCTTCTACAGATATATCTTGCTAAAGTCGGGAGTCTGGGTAGAATTTCGATCGGAATCTTTTATTTAATCCAGGGTGGATTAGCATGGCCTTGTTTCGTCAGTCATAACAGGATAGAAATCTTATGTAATTTTCAATTGTACACTTCCTATCGCTCACACTGAGGATTGAACCTTCGTGTACGAGGAGAGTATTATTTACAACTGAATTTTACCTGGTTCTTTGCAGACAATTCTTTTATCAATTTCGGGAGTCATCAACGTATTCTAATTTTAAGATGTACAATCTTATATATATATATATATATATATATATATATATATGTTAAGGCTATTGAGAAATATATATTTTAAGGTATACATTCTATGAAATTCTCAAATCACCACAATGAATTAAGCTCAATATGATTGCATTTCCACATTCAGAACACGTGTACTGTTAGTCAGCATTAAAAAGACAGACTATGAATTTAATTATCACTCATAATATTTTATTAATATTTTATGAAATACGTCTTTCACGTGTTTCGTTGAATAGTGGAAACTCACTAAACAACTTACAAGAGACAAAAACACATTCCTAAGATGTTGATAGAGTTCAAGGACTTTTCTATAGGGCAGGTGCATATAAACACTACAATAATAAAGTGTTTTTAGTTCTTATATCTTTCTGCGACTGTTAAATAACTCCATTTCCTTTTATAAACATTTTTCTTACTAAATCCTTTCACATTCGAAGTAAAAATATATATTTCCAACTATTTTTCAATGAATATATTTTTATATCTGATGAGCTGTTTAGTGGGCTTCTGCTATTCGAGAAAACACATGTAAGGCGTATTTAAAAAATATGAATAAACTATCATAATGCATCTAGTTCTGTACTGTTTACTAATACACATTATATATATATATATATATATATATATATATTCATGGGGTTCCGATTTCGAATCTCGCTAGATTCAAAAAATTTGATGAGTCGTAGACGACGAAACACGTGTCAGTGGATAATTTTATTTGAAAAAACTAATATATATATATATATATATATATATATATATATATATACACCAAAACCTCTGACCTTGATGAAGGGGAGACTAAAACTTGCTGCTATGGTTTCAAATGATCTGAAATAACAGCAAGGAGAGACTTGATTCCAAATATTTCTCATGTTTTAACTCCCCTCTTTTGGAAATGGCGTACGATTATGAATATCCCCAGTATCAAATAATCCTTATACACTGTGAAATGTACTTTATGTATGAAAACCAAATAGGGGAACTATAATCATAGCAGGAAGTTTTAGTCTTCCCTCATCAAGGCCAGAGGTTTTTTGTAAATATCAGATGTTTTGTAATTCATATGCAAAACTAAGAAAACAAATAACTATGATTGAAACATTTTATGGCTGCAAAAATGTACATAAAATAAGCTCTAGATGATGGATGGTCTTTTAATGTGCGACCTTAAGAGCAAATGTCACATAGCCCGTTACACGATTCACGTCATTAGCTTTCCACCGAGCCTTTATTTGTCAAATTCTGATCAATAGTCGCCGAGATTCGAACTTATTAAATTGCCAATATATATATAGCCTTTTTTTGGCAATATATATATATATATACTCGTAGCCAAATTGAATATTGAAATGCTCATATATTTGGACGAAACTACATGGAAATTTGGAGGTTTTTAAGCTTATAATACTATTCTATGGTTAAAGTTTTATGATAATCGGTAAAAAATAACCAATAAAATATGCCCAAATTTACCTACATCTGTATGTATAGTGTCCTGGCAGGCAGCTTCAGTTTTGCTGCTTCGGTTGTTTCCACTGTGGCTTTGCCTGGTCACTAATATATAATATATATATATATATATATATATATATATTAATGCTCACCTTATCTATTGTTTATAAATCATAGTAAAAAATTAAAACAATAGTTTGAATTAAAGAATCGAATCTAGCATTCCTCATTTCGGAAATGCAGAAGCCTGATTTTATGCTCTAAGTCGTTTATTAGTAGATTTCCTCTCACTTTCTCTGCCTATTAACAGCTAAAGATAATACAGCAAGGAAATGATAAAACGATTGTAATAATCTATTACCAATAAAAGGAATTGTGAGAGAGTAATGCTGTTAAATCTGTTATTGGAGTCTAAAAACAGAGATATAGCTAGTAAAATTCTTTAATTTTTCTATTTCACTGACTTTGGAAACTCACTTCTCTTGATTCAAACAATTGAATCAAAATTCATTGGCTGACCCAACGAACCATATATATATATATATATATATATATATATATATATATATATAACGTCAAAGAATGAGAGTTCAATATAGAAACGTTGTTTTAATTTGAATAAAATAAAATATGCATCAAATGCGCTTGAAACCAAATCACAACGTAATATTAGGAAAATAAACAAATATTTTAATTGTTTGAATTTAGCACAAATATATTTCGAAGCCTTTATTCAAATTAAAACAACGTTTCTATATTGAACTCTCATTCTTTGACGTTATTCTCGCGTTACCTGCGCACAGTTCAAACAATTCAAAACACAACCGCCAGATACAACGCGTGGCTCTATATAGACTCCTTTCTCTAAATTAACAACATGACAAGAAAGAAGAAAAAGAAAAAAATACAAAGACCACACTGAAGATTAAGGCTACCTTCGAAATATATTTGTGATAAATTCAAACAAGTAAAATATTTGCTTATTTTCCTAACATACGTTGTGATTTGCTTTCAAGCGCATTTGATGCGTATTTTATTTTATATAAACATATTTTTTCTAAGATATATATATAATATATATATATATATATATATATATATATATAAAGAAAATCTCACTAAATGCAACTTTAAAATATGTTGGCCCAAAAAGAGGTTGCTATTCATGGCTCAGATTAGAATATACTGTAATAGAATAACAGAAGGACACCGATTGCTAAGACATCAGTAGCTGACTTCCCTTGTGTCAAATAGACAATGCATGCTTTCTCCACGGATGAGTATAAGGCTGTCATAGACTATACCTTACTCGTCTGGTAGAGACCACCACGAGTACGTCAACACTATCATTATATGTTTTGTTCTGCTAATTGTCTTTCTTAAAGTTACCAATGTGTGAATAACGTGTATAGTATATTGGACATATTTTCTCTTTATTCTGCATCTTCTGTACCGTTGAGTTATATATATATATATATATATATATATATATATATATATATATATATGCATGTGTGTGTGTGCTTTCCTTTGCGGGAAAGACAAAATTAGGGAAAACAAATACAACAATGTCTACAAATGTTAAAACCATGGTTGTATCATGGATTTGTCATTGCTATCAAGCGAAAAAGGACTGGGAGAATGCCCAGGATTCACTGCCGTATAATATGACGCTCCCCACACAGCTGCTACACGACATACCCTGGATGTAGAAAAAAATATAGACATTATTTTTCTGTTCTACCATGTGTTAATCTTAACAGATACAATCACTTCTATAAGGCCGCCTGGAGTTGGTCAGTCGTTAAATACGATTAAATACGATATATTAATTTATGCAAATTGTGTATTAATTATCAGAGTCAATTCTCTACTCTATATTGGGTATAATATAATAATCAATAGTGATTTGAAAAGTAAAGAAAAATATGACCTCAACGCCAGCATCTAGAATCGAAACCCAAACGTATAGCTCTCCAGCCATACTTATTACCCTATGATCCACGTTCATAAGAATTAAAAAATAACGCCATTTAATCTATAAACTTTTAGTTGTGTATGTGCATAAATAACACGTTAAATCGATTTACCCCTAACATGTTCCAATATTTCTTTTTCAATGTTGACTTTTAGCAGCTATTTTTACTGGGGAAAAACCAACTCGAATTTTCTCCACAGGTCACAATCCCTTATATATCGTTTAAAGTCTGCAAACCAAGTATTGACCGAGAGCTTGGTAGAGACCGTTCCTTAAACAGACAGACAAGGCCATATATATATATATATATATATATATATATATATATACACACACACACTAGAAGATGTACCCGGGGTTGCTCAGAATTAAACCTAACGTTAAATCCCTTAAAAATTGAATTAAAGAAATGAATAAAAAAAGATTAGATCGAAACCAAAACCTAAACACAGCGAGTCAAGTACGATAACCACTAGACCAACTTGCCATAATCTTTAAAAAGTGTTTTAAAACCTGGTGAAGAAGTTATCAAACAGATACAAATCCGATGACTCCTACGTTTGAATATTTTTAAACCCTAAGCAGCCCTTTTTCAAGAAGAAAACCGATTAAAAAGGTTTTCCACGTGTCTGAATACCCTATATACCAAATTTCAAGTCTGTAGATCAAGGATTCGTTGAATATGTGGGTTCAAAATTATCCTTACAAACACATTCTCACTTTTATAAACATAGAGACAAGATTTATAACAAAACAAAATAATAATTAAAACTTTTGACCAATTCCGAAAACTATAAATATAATTCAGAAACCATGAAAGTCAAACGTTAAAAATATTCTTTATATTTGGGAAAAGTTAATGTGGCTATAATTATATAACAAAATTAGAATAAAGCAAATCATTCTATTCAAACTCAGAGTGGATTCAGATGTAGCAGACAATAAAATCTGATTTTGTTCTCTGAATTAAACGGTTGTCTAAAATACTTTCTCTGATTTTCTGAACAGTGAGAATAAAAATGTACCAAGTAAAACAAAAACAAAATAATTATTGAACTAAAATATCCGTCTGTACCAGCGAAGAGATTACAGCTATAATCTTAAAGATTACCCATCTTAGATTTTATATATATATATATATATATATATATATATATATATATATATATATACTAGCAGGCCGCCCGCCGTTGCCCGATCGTAAAATATGCATAAATATTATATTTTAATTCATACAGAAATTGATACATGTGCATGCCAGTATTGTTTTTTCTAAATAGTTTACTTCTTATGAGCAAAAAAAATGAAAAAAAAAAATTACTTGCGCTGAGATCGAAACCTAAACAAAAACAGTGAGTCAAATACGATAACCATTAGGCCAGCTTGCTACGTTCTGTAAACAATGTTTTCAAACCTAGTTATTTTTAATTAAAAGGAAACTTATGTGTCACTATCCTGCATGCACTGTGGTGAAACAGTTGACAAACAGCTAAAAATCCGATGACCCTTACCCAAGTACCAATATTTAACTTTTGACCCCTTAGCAGCCCCTTTTCCGAATGAAAACAGATGAAACATTTTGCACATGTCCGAATACCCTCTATAACAAATTCCAAATCTGTAGATCAAAAATTAGTTGAGTATATAGGTTGAGAACTGTCTTCAAACTCACACACATATGCACTCTCACTTTTATAGGTATTGTGGAGCGAGTAAGAACCCTCAAAATATGACCATCTCGTTTACTGAATGCGTGAAATTAACGATTAACTGTTTATTAATTATAATGTCTAGCAATTTTTAAGGATTCATTATGTGGGGTCAATTTGCAGTTTCTTTACAACTGAACACCCCCTTTTAAAATGACAACTTTTATAGATGTTCATGTCTGTTTTGAACGAATACTACGTTTGAAAAATTCGCTCAACAAATAGTTTTAAGACATCGTTTTCTTTTTCCAATGTATTACTTAATGCTTTTCATTGATCGCCATAATAAAATGCAAAAGGACCTTATTGAAACTACTATTTTCATCTTGGATAGTATTCTCAACGTTTTTGCCGATGCAATCTTTAACATTTGGGAGGTTAAGGCAAGGGGGGCATTTTGCTCAAATGAGTAATCGGCATAGAATTTCTTACTATGTAATTCATGAGAGTAGCTTGCTCATATTTCATCAGCCATGAATCGGTAGAAATCTTAGATAATTAACAATTCATATTATTAAACCACTAACCTCGAGGAGACTGGAACTATTTATTACTTAGCACTTATTCGTTGCATCAACTGGCGTGAAACATCAACCAGATTTTATATATACTTTTCGAAAACTTGTAAACCCCAGATTCAAGGTAATTTAGAACTGCTGGAATTTCAAAGATCATTCTGACATACTGAAAAATATGTTGAACTGTTATAACATTTTTTATCGTGTTTTTCCTGGATTTATTCTTTGATTTTAGGTTTTTTTTGCTTATCTTCAGGTTGCAGGTCACAACTTGACTCATCATAAACTTTTTAGTTGGACAAAACCTCTGAAGCCTATTGCATGCAGAACAAACAAAGCTGATACAAATAACAATAATGGCATCACTACAGACATCAAAGTGAACGGTCAGAAACTGGCAGTTATAAAAACTTTTAAATATCTTGGGGCAAATATGAAAGTTCAAAACCAGAGACATTATTCAGAATTGGCCAAACCACCATAGCCTTCACAAAACTCCACCCAATATGGAAAGATAGATATATATCACTAAAATCAAAGATCAAACTCATGGTCCCGTTAGTAACATCAATATTTCTATATGCTTCTGAATTGTGGATCCTAGCAGCAGAGACTGAAAATAGGATACAAGCAGGTAAGATGGTGTTTCTGCAAAAACCACATTACAAATGAGGAAGTAACTAAGCGTATAAAACAAGCTTTTGAGCCTTACAAAAATCTATTAGCGACTGTAAAATAGCGCGAATTACAATGGTATTACCGTTTAACGAGATCAACAGGACTTGCTAAAACAATAATGCAAGGAACAGTAAGAGGACAGAAGATGTGGACGACAGAACAAGAGATGGGAGGATAACATTAACGAATAAACGAGCCTCATGCTCAGCAGCACCATCAAAACAGCACAGGACAGATGGGAGTAGAGAGAGCTTTTGAGAGTTTCTGAAGAGGCGACCCCCCTATGCTCAACCAGATTACAGGGATAGATAGATAGATCTTGCCATTTACACTCATTACATATCATATATATTCATCTGAAAAGAAAATTTAATTAAAATTATGTAGGTCTATAGCCAGCCAACCTACAGAGATAGATAGATGCTGACATCATCATTATCATCCGATTTTGTTATTTAAGATTCTATAAGTGTTCTAAACTCCGAAGTGGTTAACAGCAGGCAACGTTTCATACTTGCTCTGCATGAAGTCTGATTAAAAGGGTTGATATTAGTAATATTGATTTTGTTTTTTGTTTTTTTTTTACACAGTGATCACCACTTATCAAGGCCCGGAAGCCACTCAGGGATAAGGGTTATTGCAAGTACATTATGTTAGTGTGGAGATTTGATGAAGTGTTCACTTAAGGGGGCGGTTCATTAGGAATTTGTTAACGTTGGACTTGAAGACATCCAGGTTGTAGTCCGGTGGGAAGCAGGCAGACGGAACAGAGTTCCACAGGCGTGCAGTTCTAAGAAAGAAGCTTTGTTCACGGAATCCGCGTTTTGATTTAGGCACAGATATAGAGTGCAGTCACATAACTTTTTATACATCCAAGCCAGGTCTTTCCCTGTCTATCACGTGATCCAGTGCCTGAGATATCAAGGTATCCTATGAATTTGATGCAAGTAGTGGTTAAACCACTTCCGACATCATGCATTTAAGACTTCCTTAATCTTAGGAATGCCAAATTTCCAAGGAATCACAGTGGAAGAGATTCATTCAGTCACACATCTGCCTAAATCATGGCAGAGTCGTTACACCACAACCATTAAAGAACAAAAATATTTGGGATCAATATCTCAGTGTACACAGGGTGAAAAGAAATTTTTTAGTACTTTTCAGGCATTATAATTTCAGATCATAAATATTATGCCTTATAGAGTTTCTAAATCTTCAACTTATTTGGTGATTTTTTTTTACATCGGAGTCGCCACCTATCAAGGCCTAAAACCCACTCGAGAATAAGGATTAATGAATGTAAAGTGCTCAGTGAAACACCGTAATAATCGGCAATGGTGAGCATTGTGTAGAATTTGATTATTTAAGAAAACGAATGAATTGTTTACTCTGGACTTGGAAACGACCGCATTATAGTCAGTGTGAAAGCAGCCCTGCAATATAGAGTGCGACTGGCGAGCATTTTTAGTAAAGAAACTTTGTTCATAAAGTTTGTGTTTGATTTTAGGTACGGATAGAGAGTAAAAGACATTCTTGGCAGTGGTGGTAGTTAGACGAGTGTTTGTGAATGTTTTGCAGAGGTGGGAACCGTAGATTGAAGCCCAGTTGAACACTTGCCATGAAAATAACGACAGATTACTCAAATAGAGAAATTCATTTCTGCAATAAAGAAGTAAGGAGAAAAAGACATCACGGTTTCAAAGCCGAATTGTCAAGGTAGAAGAGGTTTGTTCTGAGCAACATTTCAGGTGTGGCAGTATTTTACTCTTACTTGTATAAACCGTTGTAATCACAAATTATAAAAGGCAAACCAAGTATTATGCCTAATGGATTTACTAAATCTTTAAATTATTTGATCATATATGAATTGTCGCTAATCAACTGAAACAAAGCCTAAGTACATTTATAAAACTTTTCTTCTGGAAAATCTTTTATTCCCCCCCCCCCTTCTTCTAAGCAAGTTCGCTAACTTTGTTTGTTTTCATGATTATTTCGCAAACATAATTCGCTTTACTTGTCACACAATTGACAATGTAAAAGGAAAAAATATATAGAGATGTTTTGGTTTCATGTTTTAGGTAGGATACAATTTTTTTCTAGCAATCCGAAGATTTATTATAATTTTATTATATTTTTTTTTTAATGTGAGATGATATAAAACTATTTTCACATCCAAACAACACTGTAGTCCACAGAAGCCATGAAAGCCGCAGACCGGAAGTCCTTGTGAAACATCAACCTAGGTTCTTAACAGTTGGAGGACTACACCCTTTGTTGCGAAGTATTTAAATCCCACACTCGAACTTTGACTTAGTTTGCTTGATCTATGTTTGTTAGTCAATAGACTTTTTTGTATGCGGCACAGTGGCTCAGGTAGTAGGGTACTCACTTTGCATACAATTGACTTTGGTTTTGAATCCCGAGTTTAAATTGGTCTACTTATAAGGCGAAACTCAGATGTAGGACTTTCTGTCTGCAGCCTTCGTGGTTTGTGTGGGCGACGACGTTATTTGATTGTGGAAACAGTTATATATTTCAATACTTTCATTATGTAATTCACCAGAGTTTTTTAAAGAACAGTTTACAATTTTCAAACAAATCAGTCTATTGATTATTATATTGTACCAAGTATATAGTAGTGAATTCAAAAGTTAAAACATAACAGCAGTATTCATTATCATATGATATAAGGTCAGATGGATATCATAACCTAAAAAATTAACAGTTTAATGCATAAATGTATATTTGTACATTTGTAAATAAGCACTTTAAGTCGACTTACGCCCGTCAAGTTTCAATGTTTTCAAGTTTAACTCTTTAACAGCTATTTTTACTAGCTAAAAAAAATAAATCGAATTTGTCTTACAGATCCGAATTCTCCATATATCAGGTTTCAAATCTTGATACCAAAAATTGACAGAGTAGTTAGGTAGAGATCATTCTACACACAAAAATAAGGTTACTTTATATATATATATATATATATATATATATATATATATATATACGAGAAAGCTGTGTAATGTTGTCTGGTCTTAATATATGCTTTAAAGCTGCATAAAATCATAAAAAAAGACAGATGTAAGAGAGGGTAGCACTCCTTTTCTCTCAATTACCCTTAATCCTCACCTTTTATATATATTTTTTTACTAAAGTGTCACCAACTATCAAGGCCTGATGGCAACTCGAGGATGAGGGTTACGGCCACTCGAATGTAAAAGTCAAATTGCTGAATGTTTAGCAAATAGGCATTAAATATCATGTTTAGAGCCTAGCAAACACTGAACCTTACTCTTCAGACCCTTGAGCGAACACTAATCAAATAAGCCGGAATGTTGATGAAAGAGAACTGAAAATATATCTACCTATAAAAGGTGCTGTATATTTAAAAAATATTTCTTATCGGCGTACCAAACGTGTAAAAAGTATATCACTATATCAAAGACCCTCTTTTTAGCAGATGTTCTGATTGGGTTCGGACGGCTTTTTAAAAGCTGTCCTTTGCTACCATTAATTATAGGGAGAGAACGATGGGAAGCTTATGACATGTATAACTTTATAATGATGTAATTTAATAAAGCGAATACTTGTTAAATTTATTATAACGCTGTGATTTCTAAAAAAAAAAATCCTCTTACAGACAAACCCTCTATATTACGTTTTCAGATTCCTCAAATTTTCATTTAAACGAGGATTATATTTTTAATTGCCTTGAATTAATAGAGCGTAATCATTTTGTAGTGTCATAAAATATACTGTGAAATGTGATTCACACTTACCTCCTCCTCCCCCTACTCCTTTAACACCTCTAATCTCCGGTACTACCACTCTTCAATGTTTGAAGGGTTAATTAAGGTGGGAAATTAACCACCAATTTTTTATTAAAGAACCAGTTGTCTCTTGAACGTAATACTGTCGACATGATCCATTGCGCTCAATGACTCTTAATCGGAGGAATCCCCCTCCCCTATATAATTTCACTTTTTACTGAATAATATGAACTTAAAATTACAGAACTATTTACTAAATGGAGATTTATCTACCATGTTCTCAAAAATTCTTGAAACAAAACAAACCCCACCCACAAGATATTTTATCTTGAATTATTGAATTTCCAATTGTTAAGTTATGAACTCATTTTGCAGTTTAATCAACAATTGTAGAAACCTTATACTAGGAGGCTACGCCACCATCTTAAGCCAATCATTGAGCTGATATCTTCGAAAGGAATCCAAGTAGGTGTTTGTCATTCGTTTACGGTCTTTTTTGACATGCCTGGTCCTGTCTAATTATGCGAGATTATATCTCACAGGAGATTTACCGAATGTGTAAGCAATAAAGATATTAAAAATAAAAGTAAAATAAAAACGGCGAATTTCCCCTAGAATGCAACCACTTTCCACTGATAAAAATGTGGTTGACGAAAGCCAATAAGCGATTTATAATTAAAACTCAATAAAGCATGCGTTTTCGAGATCTAAATGTATTAAAATATTTTGAAAAAGTATTATATTATTTTAATTTTTTGGAAGCCTTTGAGATAAAACAACAAACGTGAATACAAGGATAAGAGCTTGAAAAAATGAATACGTGTAAAAAGTGTGTCATTATCAATGTCTTATGCATTTAAGACAAAACTAATGGAAACAGATTACGGTAATGATTAGACCTATGACAACAGAATATTTTCATTGTTTTGACTCGAGTACATATACGACACAGACATAGTTAACTAACTGAGAACCACACTATTCTACTTAAAAGCATAGAAGATATCAATGGATACACACTCGAGAGTCAAAACAATAAAAAGAATATGCTGTTGTCCTAGCCCTTGTAATGATTCATGGCCTACTTGGAAATCTACGAGTTCTTTTCATGAGAGCCAATCGAAACAGAAAACAATTATGTTATCCATTTATTCTGCCAAGCCCAGAGGAACGGTAAGCACTAAATACGTTTAAATTTCAATAGTTGTTTATCAGGACTACTCTGCTCTTTAACTCCAAATTGTACTTTATGTGAGATCAGGTGAAGAGTTTCTTTACAAATCAATTTTGGCATCAGTCATGAAGAAAAAAATAGGAAACAAACTGTCTTGTCTAATAAAACTACACGGTTTCAGAGTTGAAGGTGTGGTGATTTGGGTGTTTAGAAAAAGGTCATTAATTTATGTGGTTTCTTTAGTTTCCAATTGAAGAAATGGTTGGGCAATTTTCCATGAGAGACAGTTGCACTGAGAAGGCGCGGACTATTTCCGGGGGAAAAGACCGCAGTTTTGTTAAATGCTTTATTTCATCATGAAGTGGTTACCACCACTTATCCTATCCCCAAGAACAATATCGTTACATTTGTAAACAGAAAGACCAGTTTGTCTCTAAAGTAGTTGGCGCGTTTAATTGTAAAGATGGCTGCTCTGGTAATGAATCAAAAGTTTCTATTTCTTCGTCTCTCCTTTTAATTACATTTCTATAAAAGAATCAAAAACAGTCTATGGCGAGTGCTCCTCTGAACCCCAATTTAGTGTTTCCCCTAACAAACTTTCATAAAAACACTCGACTAGCTATAACTATTATCAACACTTCCCCTCACTTCTTTCCTACAACTGCTTGCCTGTGGAAGTCTGGAATACTGTTCTACTGGACTACTCCCAGCCAACTACAATATGGTATCCTTCCAATCCAATGTAAAAAAAAACGTTCTTATTTAACAGTCCCCTTAAATAGTGAAATTCTACCCAACTTACACCATTAACAATTACTACACTAGCACCTTACATTCATTACCCCTTATCCTCGAGTTGTCTTTAGCCTTGATAAGTATAAAAAAATCCTCATTTCCTCAATGAATTTTGACGATTTATTCTTTTATGCATTTCCTAGGATTTCCACTATACATCAGAGATACAGGGACGAATACAGACAGTGCTTCAAAAACCATAATTTGACCATTAAAACTAAAATAGATAAAACCAAGGAAAAAAGTGAATATAAACCCTGTGGACAAAGAGACGAAATAGCAAATCACATAAATGAATCAAATAAACTAGCTCACAAACAAAACTTAAATCTCATAGACCTCAGAGTATCGGCCATTCTAACATTTATCCCATCGCCGCACTTTTACATCCCTGCGTCTGTTTAAAAAATATATTAATGGAACATGCTCTGACGAACTCTTAGCAATTGCACCTTCGACATATTCCTGATTAAGCCACCAACCAGCAAAATCCCACCCTTTGTATATATACTAGCAGATTGCCCGGCATGGCCCGGTTGTAAAATACACTTGATTATATTTTAATTTATGCAAATTTCATATTTATTATTATAGAGAAAATACTCTATTGATTATTATATCGTACTCAATATAAAGTGATGGTTTAAAAAGTAAAAATATGACTTGGGTGTCATCGGCTAAAATCGAAACCAAACCATTTCGTGCTCCAGCTTTAGTCGTTAATGTTTGAGTTTTCAGGTGGATAATAAAAGTTAAACTTTAATGTAATTTAACAAATGTATATTTACGCATGCATAGAAGAGAACTTTAAGTCGACTTACGCCTGTCAAGTTCCAATTGTTTTCAATTTTAACCCTTTTGTAATTATTTTTACCGGCTAAATATCTAAAAAAAAATTTATTGCACAAGTCTACACCCCCTATATATCAAGTTTTAAATGTGTCGACAAAGAATTGACAGAGGAGTTTGGTATAGACATTTTTTCAGACAGACTGATTTTTATATATCAATGAATGCCTTATCTTTTTAAAACTTTTAATGAGAAAAACTTGTATAATGAAGTCCTTTTTTCTCTATAAACAAGTCGAGCATGCGGGGTCCGCCACCACGAGTGAAAAATTTACTTTTACCATAATATTTATGCAAAATTAAAAAAAAAAAAATACAAGGCGTAGTTATTGAGAAAAGTGCAATCAAATAAACGGATGAATGATTTGGGGGTAATTTTACCCCTATAATGTTCCTTTATGGGTAGGGCGGCAACCAGAATTATCCCGGAAAATCCGTTCTGACAAGAATTTTACTTTCATCATGACTAATACTTGTGTAAACTTAAAAAAAAAAAATCAAGGTGTGGTTATTAATAAAAATGTGAACGAACGGGAGTGAATTACTAGGTCCTAGCCCTCCTTTGTCAGGGATCAATAAAGCTGAGGTTTCATGTCTCAATTCAAATTATATAACTGAAATGCAGGAAAACTAATATCATTCCGGAAACAGTAACTTATTTGAACGATGTTCAGTTGAAACTAGATAAATATTCTAAGGTAAATTATTTGGTTTATATATATATATGTGCATGCATCTGCAGTTTCGTAAATCAAACAAACAAACGTTTATAAAATAAATATGTATAAAGCCTGACCAAAAATTAAACATTTTTTAAAAAAACTTCTTATAATATATCTGAACATTATTCATTGTTGAAAAAAAAAAAATAATAATAATCATATGAGAGTAGCTAGCCTGAAGCGAGGTTGCGAAAAAAAAAATACAATCTTCTTTGCGACCTTCTTCTCCGGTTTTGTAACTACAGTAATATAGAAAAAAAATGAAGTTACTAAAGGTTTTTATAACAATTACCTTCCTCTATTATCATAAATAATCACAAGGCTATTGTTGTTCTTGGCTGTTGGAAGAGCATCCTCGCCCCCGGCAGCGACACCCAGGTAAGTTAGGTATCATTTACTACACTCACACACACATATATATGTATATATTTTGGAAGTTTTTCTAACCTTAAAAATACATTAAAAAAAAAAACAAACTTAATCCCAAGTCCTTCGTTGGAAAACTCCTTTGCTTGCAAGTCAATCCATTTCTTGTTAAATCATCACTCGGAATATGACATGTCCTGCTATGCCACTGCAACAAGTGACAGCGCCGTACAATAAATTTAGAGCCAACCACGTACAGTTATAAAAAAAGTTCAGGGCTCCACGATGTGTGGATGTTATAAAATTGCTGTATGTTCCTCGTCCAATGGGTCGAGGCGTTGTTATACATGGAAGGTACTCGCCAAGCACCATATACAAAGTGAAACAATAAAAGTGTCGCCCCCTGAGAAAAACACTTTATTAATTTTTATTCATTTCGGGCTATTATTCTCATCGTTTTTCTTAGTTGTTTTACGACGTTTCAGCCAACTATTGCTCTGGCCTTTGTCGGGTGGTAAAAAAAAAAAAATACTGCAGCTTTATTTTAAAACTTTTATTGAAAAGAAATCAATTCAGGTAATTTGATTATGTAGTAGAGTTGATATTTATTCAATGTAGCCGCCTTCAGTCTCAATCACCATCCAGATACGGTTATGGACTAGGAGTATGCCTTTTCCACAAGCGACGGCGAGAGCTCAGCGAATACTCGGCAGATGGTGGCGATCAAGCTGGCTTTGGTGTTGTAGGAGAGCCTGTTGCTAATGTTTTCGTTGTATGACCAAATGAAGTAGACTAGCAGGTTCAGATTAGGAGGGAGGGCAGTGAGAGAAGGGTCCAAAGTCGTAGCACTCCTCCTGAAGCAAAGCTTGGGTATCTTTGAACTTGTAGGCCGGTGTAAACTCCTGCTGTCACTCCAGGATCTGCCAGCGGCAACCTGCTTGCACCAGAGGATCACTACACTCTTCAGCACATCCAGATACACTTTGGTGTTGACTATCAATAATGTGCCCCGAACTTGATATCACACCAAAGACTATAACCGTGGCCAGAAAATTCATCGAGCTGTGCCCTCAAGCATTGAACCGTTCGTATTTGCATTTTAATGGTGCTGGCAATGGTCCTGTTGTCATAACGTGGATCGGTAGTGAGCCTTAGTTGTACAGTGGTGCATCCTCAATCTAGCTCATTGAACATTGGGCCACTTTCAGACATGATAAACGACCTCTATCGTTCTTGGAAAGTGAACACAACTGACCTACTAGTAGATGGTCTGCAACAAAAACAGAAAACCGATTCTCATCAAACGGAAATGAAATCATGTCATCTTTTCTAGGGCGACAATTTTATCGTTCCGCCTTGAATAAGGAAAAATGAGAATCGTATGATTCTTGTGGCTCCAATTATATGTATATTGTTATAATTATTCTTAAAATAACATCAAAAATTATAGTTATGAATCATATAAAGTAGTAATTTTAATCGAAAGCAGTCATTATTTACCCAATTAACATCTCCTTCGACCTCAAGATCAACAAAGTCTCGTCTTTTATTGAAATGGCGGTTTCCATTTTGATTGCAGTATGTTGTCAGTCCTTGAAGGTTCACCTTCTCAGGTTTTGGCTTTTCCCTTTAATAATTAGATATGTTACTACGAATCGCCTAAGGAGCGCCTACCAACGGAGCTGCTCAGGCATTTTTGAAGGTCAGAGAGCTTTTTCTTTGGGACGCTGACTCTTCAATTCCACATCTGACCCCTATGGCACATAGTGGGAAATAGATAAATATCGTGAGGTATCCTATGCTATAAAGGAACCATTTTTGTTTTTTGTTACTCAAATAAAAATTCCCAGGTAACACCGGATAGGGAGAGTCAGATATTAATAAAAAAAAAAACAGCGAAAGAATCTTATATGTAAGGCAACACCATGGAAGTGTCGCTATAGCAATGAAATAAAAGCAGTCAAATTGATTCAATTAATAAATATTTCCCACTTAAACTGGACTTTCGCAATCGTCTGCTAATTTAATTAGCTGATTCATTGGTTCGATTTAGCACCGACGGTTTTGTAGTTGATTAAATCTTATTTAAGGTATTTGCGTTTGATTTGTGTTTACGACATATCGACTCATTTGCATTAAAAACTCGTGTGCATAAAATCCATCTGTAACATTATACACATTTACAAGTTGTAGCAGAGTACTTTGAAAGGAACATTATTCAAGTAATAACGACTACTTATTTTCTCATTCTCCTACCACGCGTGACTTCTCTTTATGCCTATAATGTCACCCACGTCTCTAACATGCAACTTTTCTCTGAACTCTGTCATTTCGAACATGCTCTCCCCTTTTTATAGACTTTTTCCTTATGACGCTATTTTGAACGCCGCTCCGTATTTGCGCTCTGTTATACAGGGCTAGCACTGGAGCACAGTGTTGATTAGGTGCTAACACCATTGCAAGATTTCGGAGTAAAAGGAGTGTAATATTGTCGGATGTTTCTGTATAAGAGGGGGGTGTATATTATGTACGCGTGTCTAAACTTGTGCAGCGTCCAGTGGTATAAAAATTACGACAAGAGATACATTTTAACAACAGACATAAACAAAAGGGGCAAATAACAGTTCTCTGGGGGTGTAACATCGGGTCAATCAGAGAAACATACCTGCCCGTCCCTGATCGTGTTTGACGGATCCTCGGAAACAGCTTCAAAGAAGATTTATCCCAATGAATCAACAAATATCGGGTCGTCTTTTCAGCAACTTTTATTACCGATGTTTCCCTATTGGAAAGCTGCTGGTGGTCCTAGCCTAACACATTCTGATCCCCTCTACTGGGAGCCATCACTGTCCGACTCTATCCGCTCTCATTTCCGATTCTTGACTGTCAAATCATACATGTATTTTTTTTTTCAAGCCTCTACCTAATTTTAAAATGAGTTGTACGTAAAACTACGTCAGACTTTGAGGTCAACCTATCTTTAACTTATTGTTTTTTTTCTTACGACTTTTAATGGTAAAACGTCCTAACATGATTAATTTGGTCTGTAAATATTAATTTCGCTATGATAACATTCTAATTTTTACAAATATTACAACGATCCCAACAATCGTCGACTAGCAATACCTTTGGTGTTGCCCCGCTAATATTTTGCCGCACATGTAATTAAACAGAAAGGGGGAAAAAGAAAATATAAGCGCAAACACAATGTCTGAAATCAATATTATGTTAAACTCACAAACACGCGCGCGATATGATAGGTGAGGACACATCGAAAGAAGAGGAGAATAAAGGCGGGCAGGTTGTGATTGGAGCATTTATGCATCGGCATGAGATTAAATGCGCCGTTGATTGCTTGAAAGAAAAATAAATGGACGTGTGCTTTAGGACATGGTAACTTCCTTCAATCTTGACAGACTATGGATACTCAGTTTAAAGATGCCTGCACGTAGATTTTTTGTGGCTAGAGTTGCGCAGTGTCCAACCACACCTCTCTCAGGTTGACGTTGTTAAATATCAGTGGAAAGTGACGGTTCAGCACGACTGAAAGTAATACTAAGGTGAGTGGAGAGCACATACAGCGCTTAGAATTCCCAAGTGTCCACCCATCTGGTACTAGCCAGGCTGAACATTGTTTTACTTCGGTGATCTGGCGAGAACCGGTGTTTCCATAATATTATGCTTCAGGACATGCAGCTATATAAACATGCTTTCTATTTTTGTCATGTTCCTATTTACCTGCCTCCCCACGAGGGAAAAATTAGACACAATGTCGGTTTTGAATGTAGGGAAATCCAGCTCCCCAAATGGAGCACTCAGGACTGATACAAAAATGAATATTGCCTGAACCTTTAAATACTACAAGGCCAAGGAATTTTTATCTTGTGTTATTTTTTTTTTCTGGTTCGTTTTACATTCCTACGCATTATTTTTTGTTGTTGTTGATTTGTATTGCAATTTGGTCAGGAAGAGAGAAATTGTATTTTGTGGTGAGTGATTAAAGTCTGTCAGCTGTTGTATGTCATTGTTGTAACTTCCACATATTTTGGTGAGTGGGAGATGGCGAAGACAACAGAGAAGATGTTTAAAAAAGTGTTCGATTAGAGTAACACGTATCAGTCAATTAACGATAGGATTTAGAATCATTTTGACTTAAGACGTGAAATGGTAAAAATTGAACCTGTAACTAGACATGAACTAATATGGGCGTTATAGACAGACATATTTTCTGCAATAATCAGGCTTGATGTTTGGGGTTAATGTTAAATCAATTGGGTGAAAGATAATGAAAAAAAAAAAAGAATATATGACACTAGTTCTGGATTAGCAGGAGTCCTTTTAAAAAAGGATTGTGAAAAGGCCAGTTCTGGATTACGAGAGTTCCTTAAAACAACGATAATGAAAAAGGCCAGTTGTGGATTAAATGGAGTCTCTTTAAACAACAATAGTGAAAAGGGCCAGTTTTGGACTCCTGTGAGTCCCTTTAAAAGGAGATAGTGAAAAAGGCACATGACGCCAGTTCTGGGTTAAATGAAACAAGCCCCTTTAAAAAAAATGACAGGGAAAGTCACATGACGTCCCCGTGTAAATTGAATAAACCACTGAGTGAGGAGTTAGAGGATCGTTTCTGGAGTCCATATTGAAAAGTGGAAAAGTGTTCTAATCGCATGATGGCAGAGATATACTACAGAAAAATCGATAGCTGATCGTAATGAAAGGCTAGTGAACGCGTTAAATAGTGTTTTTTTTTTTTTTTTTTTTTTTTTTGTCCGGTTTTTAGAGTGAAACGAATAAGGAAATGGGACTGACATGGAAAATATTTCCCGTGAGGGAATGTTGAGAAAATGGAAAGGAAGGTGTGATAAGTAGAAAAGCGGATGCCCGGGTGTAAGGGTTTTAGTGACACCCTATACCGGAAGTCAAGGAGACCACGTGATTTTTGCCAGAGGCGGGATCAGTACCTCTTGCTGACAACTGAAGTGAGTAGACAGAAATCGTCGCCACACCCAGGGGGGTGATTGTATACAATGTAATTACGTGTAACGAAGCAGAAGATTTATCTGTCAATCGCTATATCTCACATGTTCTCTTTTGTTTTAAATAAAACCTTTACAACTAAACAAAAAGTCTTCATCTAGTTTTTTTTATGAACAGCCGACGACTCGCTGAGTTTTAAAGCAGCGTTGATTAGAGGATTTTGGCCAGGAACAAAGTCTAGTATCTGTTCCTATACTACACTTCACTTTTCCAGTCCATGGTCAGTGGAGGAGAAATCATTCTAGACTGAAACAGTTATTACTTTTATTCCTATCCAGAATGCCCCTTTTGGGGGAGCTGGATTTTTCCCACATTAAAAACCGACCTTGTGTATAACTCTGCTCTTGTGAGGAGGCAAGTAAATAAGAATTAGAGGATTTATGCAACCCTAGATTACAGCAAAAGGAGTCCCGTGTATCATAATCACAGTGACACCTCTCATTAGATCATCGAAGTTAAGAAACATTGAGTCTGGTCAAAATAAGATGGATAGCTATTTGGGAATACCAGGCACTATTACGACTCTTATCGGTAGCTGAATACTTTATGCCTCGCCAAGACTATGAAGAGTGTTTTTTATCGTAGCGCTATCACTAGACGGGGTGCCTACCACGGCTTAAGCGAGTACCATCTACCCTCAGGAGAAGGATTGATCGTGCCAGTTTCTCAACCTATTTTACCTTTTACATACAGCGTCTCGCCTTCGCAAATAGTCACCCATCTAGTACTGGGCAGGCTCAATGTTGCTTAACTTTGGTGATCTGGCCAGAACCAGTGTGTTAACGTGATTGTGCCGTATACAAGTATCAAGTATTCAGCTACCAACAAGATTCGAATTACACTGCAAAAACTCGTGTGGTGAGTTCAATCTTGGCTACGGCCGCGGTGGATTGGTGGCACTGTATGTAGGAGAAGGTCGAGACATCCTTGCAAGAGCTATAAACACATAGCATAGTCATTTCCCCCGAGGAGGATATACACGCAACTGGAGCTCGCTTGTTAGTTTCATACTCCCATGGAGATTCCTCTTCTGGAGGAAGCTGGATAAACCCGCAAACTGTGGGTGTCGCTTCGGTATAACGTTTTATAAACTCAAAGGTAATGTTGCGTAAAAATAAAATACTGACTTTTTTACGTCCATATGTTGTCAGTTATTGCTAACTTTTCAATATATGCACATATTGTAGCTTTTCGTGGAGATATACGTTGAAGAGCAAAGTGTAGTGTCTGTTCTGTTCATTTGTCCTTGTTTAATGGAAGGGAAACCCTCCATACTGGGGCAATTATTATTTTCTGTCCCTACCAGAGTGCCCCTTTTGCCCTTCTTTTGGGGAGCTGGTTTTCTCCCACATAAAAATGACCTTGTGTCACATTTTGCTTTCGCGAGAAAGCTAATAAGTTGAATATAAGTTTTAATGAGAAGACTGATGAACGTCTACATATTTTGCCAGCTAAAATATGTATCCAGAATGATAACTTTGGAATTTTATGTTAAAACAAAAAGTTAGCAATTTTAGCTACCAATAATAATATCAAACGGATTACGTGCCAAACAGGTGAAAATAAACCATATGCTGAATGCATCAAATAGAAAGGGGACCCAACTGAAATCACAAGTAAACGAGAGCAGATTCTTTGTTCTTCTTGGTTAGAATTTCAATTAACATCGACTCGTTGAGTATCAAAACCGCGATTAACGCGGTACGAGTTGAACCTAACTTGCTTGTGTCGAGCTCAGTGCAAAAAGGGGTCAAAAAAGTTGCTGGTGACACAGATGAGACTTGTGGACTCCGGATCGGCGAGCGATTGCACTGAGATTGACAAGCACCACAGATCAGTAAATGCATACTAGGGCGCAACCCGGTTAACGGGGATGTTACCACCCCCAGATATACACCTTAAATAAATAGGGACGCACATGTGTTTCTAGTCAGCTTACAGTTAATCGCAATTAGTCGAATTGCAGTCAGATTCAAGATGAAAGACTTTTCGTGGGGGCGACGAAGGGGGGGGATGACATACACCGATAGCAAAATCCTCCCCCTCCTCCTCCTCCTCCTCCTCCTAAGGATGACGCAGAAACAGGGACGCGATTTTGGCCATGGAACTTAATAGAGATCCAATTGTCCAGATAAATGAGACTTGCGTCTGTTATGCATGAGAGAGCTTTTGTTCCAGGTGCACAGACGTCGGGACACAAACATCTCTAGAGCCGGATGATCTATTATTATATCGAAGCCTGGTTATCAAGATTTGTTTTCTGGTAGATTTTTATTTATATTTTAATAGCAAAAAATACATGCTTAAATATTCCTCAGTTCTTTGCTTCAGTTATGCTTAGCCAAAACAGCTTGTATTTTAATTGTAAATTACGATTAATTCAAGTGACATATCTCTCGGTAAGTTTCTGTCTATCACTCTCGCTCTCTCACTGTTATCTGATGTCCATTCTTATTTATACGGTAACTACCACGGAGTTACTTTATGTGTGTATGTTTGTAATAAAAGAAAAATACTAAATAACCTTAATTATTTGCTGCTTATTACATTTTGTTTTTCTCTCATCAATAATATGGATTTCAGGTTCACGTAGCTTCGAGCTTCATCAACGTTACACACCAACATTGAGGCTGCAAATGTTATGAAGATCACGCTTAAGTAGCTATTTTCAGGCGGATTAGTTGCTCCCGCATCAGAAGTTGCCCTTTATTTTTTTGTACTGATTATGAGTACGAGCAATATTCTCCTTCTCTAATGGACAGAATCAAGTCCATAAAATAATCAATTGCTCGAAGTGCTTCGTTTGTATTGCATTAAGAGTTGTTTTTATTTTTTCCTGTTTGGCCACAAGGGTCATTAAGTTCAGACTGGATGCTCTTTCAAGCGCTCACAAAAATCAATTCCCTTTCTTTTCTTTTTTTTTTTTACAGAAAATATACGATACTGCATATTTTTAATAAACTTGCGCAATTACTTTGAGATAATGTGTTTTAAGATGCAACACTTATTAGACACAAGTAATTTTACATTTACTTAGGTCTGAAAATACAACGTGGCAAAATATAAATCCCGTGTTCAATGTAAATCTAATAATGGACTACGCACTGTTTATCAAACTCCAGTCTCTGTCCCATCGCTGCAATGTTATTCCTTTTGCTTGTTTTACAAGTACTCCTACATAATGTGCACTGAAACACTTACTATACTTGTACTTTGCCAATATAAATACGCCCCGGACGAACCCGACGAGCAGCAAAATCCCACACCTTCACTGTAGTGTTGACAATTTGAATTATTTGTACCACTTTTCTCATCTTGTCCAATAATCGTTTCATTTGTTTCAACAAATACATTAGGTCATCATTAGTTGATTTACGATTCATAGTTGCTATTCTCACAATGTTTCGGCCGATGTTATCTCCAACATTCTTCAGGTGCATCTTATTTAACTTTGGAATCTTGAACGGAACCTTGAACGGAACCTTTTACTTAATTCACGTGAGTTAGATTGCTGAGTGTTAATGTTAGAAATTAATTCCAACTTAATTTGCAAACAACAACATCAGGAATTTACTTGTAAAATTTTCGTTAGAGAAAAGAATGCTAGAAATATAAATCCCATTATATATATATATATATATATATATATATATATATATATATATATATATATATATATATATATTTATTTATTTATTATGAATAAATGACAAAACTATATTCCAAATTACATGATGTTGACCATCTTACAATTTATTCCTTTAATTCAGTTGATATTCACAATTCTTGACAGTATCTGTTTCATAGCACTAAATAATTCACTTAATTATTAAATCAATCAGTGAATCTATTTTGCCCTTTTGTCATCACAAGAATTAGAAACAATCAATCCACCAAAAGTTAAAAATAGCGTAATGTAAGCAAACTATAAGGTATTTGCAGCTTCGGTTGCAATTTTCGAATTTTTAAATCATGTCCAAACGCATTTTATTTCATTTTGGTGCATTGATTGTTGCTATTTCTTCTGAGTCAAGAGCAAAATAGATTCACTGACTGATATAATAAAGTGAATGAGTTTGTGCTACGAAACAGATACTGTAAAGAATTGTGAATGTCAACTAAATTAAAGGAATAAATTGTAAGATGTAATTACACTGAGCTCCTTAAATAAGGATCGGTATATAAAAAGGGAAATCTTAGTGAATAAAGAATATTTTCACATTATATATATATATATATATATATAAAATATATTTTAGTCATCGACATACAGACATGTTTCGTTGTTTCACAACTCATCAGTGCCGCTAGACTAACACCTCTCCCAAGCCGAGGATCGAACCTAGAACCGTCGTGATGACAGTCGGCAGTCCTACCCCCTGACTACGGAATCGGTGGCCGAAATTAAACTGTCCGAATGCGTATTTAAATAAACATCCGTCCGCTACTCGTAGAGGGCTCAAACGTTTTTGTTTGTAAACAAATTGCGAGCTTCGCATTATTTCAGCTAAATTAAGTAGCGAGTAAGATAATTTACGAGAGTGCTCTACCGAAGAGGGGAGCTTTATAAAATATATTTTAGTCATCGACATACAGACATGTTTCGTTGTTTCACAACTCATCAGTGCCGCTAGACTAACACCTCTCCCAAGCCGAGGATCGAACCTAGAACCGTCGTGATGACAGTCGGCAGTCCTACCCCCTGACTACGGAATCGGTGGCCGAAATTAAACTGTCCGAATGCGTATTTAAATAAACATCCGTCCGCTACTCGTAGAGGGCTCAAACGTTTTTGTTTGTAAACAAATTGCGAGCTTCGCATTATTTCAGCTAAATTAAGTAGCGAGTAAGATAATTTACGAGAGTGCTCTACCGAAGAGGGGAGCTTTATAAAATATTATTATTATATATATATATATTGCACATCTATATACAGGGTGGGCCAAAATAAGGGTCCTATCTTTAAATTTGAATAACTTTAAAAATAGGACCCTTATTTTGGCCCACCCTGTATATATATTGCACACACACACATATAGTCTTTGAAGTTTGTAACCTTTAAAACTATACAAAAAATATAATTTTTTATCATTCGTTAGAAAACCATCGAGTAAGTAAATCATTCAATCACATGCAATCACTGCATCAGACCGCTCTAGAATTTACTATAGCACTAATAATTTATTTTTATATATATTTTTATTTATTTCTACATTAAAACAACGTCGCAGTTTACACGAGCCCTGACAGTCAACAAACCGGAAATTATAGCCTCTAGTTTTGCCTTCATTTGGGCTCATCAGTTAGTCATTCTAAACCAGTCATATATATTTATTAATAGTCCGTTCATGCAGACTTCATATTTATTACTATAGAGTCAATTCTGTATTGATTATTTTGTACCTTATATAGAGTAATGATTCCTGAAGTAAAAAACAAAATGACTTGTGTGCCATCAGCTGGATTTGAAACCCAAATATATAGTTCTCTAACCTTATCCCTTAGCATAGTTAATGTTTTGTTTCAATTTCGATCCCTAAGCAGCTATTTTACCGGCTAGAAAACAAATTAAAAGTGTGCTACAGATTCAAATACCCTACGTATCAAATTTTAATTTTAACTTTGTTGATCAAATATTAAAAGAGTTTGGTAAGGACTTTTCACAAAGATCGACAAGGGCACTTATATATATATATATCATAATTTAGGAATTTAAAATTTGTGATTCATGCATTTCATTATTGAATGTGTGTGTGTCTATTATAACGTTTTTATCATAAATTCTACACAATTATATTTAGTATATTAAGTTCGTTTTAATAATTTTTAAATAAATAAGTAGGCTTTTAATATCAATGTCAGAGCGAGAAGAAAAACCCTCAACTTTATAAGTATATAGACACACACACACATATATATATATATATATATATATTACATGCACACGGATACATAAACAAATGTACAATACAATTGCATTCAGCTTGAGTTCTGTCTTTGCAAAGAACGGTTGTCCTCAAAGTAATTAACTCCCTTTTAAAAGCATTGGGAATATGAAGAAACTTCAATTAAGCAGTACGTCTTTCCTATTTAAAAGCGTATATTTAAAAAAGGCAAAATTTATTTTTAAAAAGTACTGGGGGTGGGGGGCTTTGCCCGGCGTGAAATACGCTTAAATATGCTATTTTAATGTGTCCATATTTCGTATATATTATTATAGCGTCGATATAGATTTTAAAAGTAAAATAAGTATTTAGGTGCCATCAACTAAAACCGAAACCGAAACTATAGCATTCAAAGCTGGTGATGTTACCACTGTACCAATATAAACCAATTAAAAATTAAAAATAATGATATAAACCAATTAAAAATAAACTAAGATGAACGAACAAAATGTTCAACGATTTTTTCAATTTTGACCCCTTAAAACCTAGAACAGCTCGTAAACACTCCAATCATTTAAGGCCTCTAGTGCACTCTGCGACTTTTAGTTTCAGGAGAGATGGAGGTTGAAAATATGGAGACAGACAAAACAGGTCGACAGACAGATAGCCGTTTATCTTTATATCTATAAAAGTTAAAGTGTGTGTGTGTGTGTGTGTGTGTGTGTGTGTGTGTGTGTGTGTACATTTCCCTATGCAATAACTATCAATTTTAAGTCTACAGACTCGACATTTGATATCCAGGGTACTGAGATTTGGGAAAATCTTTATAATCCGTTTTCGGCCAGAAATTTGGCTGTTAAGGGGTCAAAGTTCAACGATTTGACACTTGAGAACTCTACAAAACTCCTCCGACAATTTTGTGTCTAAACACTTGAAAATTTTAGATATATTTTCCTTGGACATGGATCTAACTTAATAACTTGATTTGAGTCCAAAGCAGTAAATGTTAAGGGGTCATAATAGAGGTCAAATTAAAAAAAATTATCGCTTTCTTTTTTTTTTCTCTCAACATACACCTCCAAACACCCGTGCAACGCCGCGTTCCCAGGCTAGTATATTAGATTTCTAGGAATAATTAGTTACAACTAACAAGCTTCTGGAAGTTCAAGGTTCAATCTTCAGGATGGTAATGATAATACAACTACAAATTACTTTAAACTTCCACTCAGTCATGGTTTATAGCACGAGAGTAAGCAAGTGGATTAAATAAAGGGCTCCATTCAAAATTCTATATGAATTCCAGAGTTCCAGTTTCCAGACAAGATGGACCTGGAAAAAGGTCGGGAGGTTACATCAGCCAAAACGTTGGTATAATAATATACAAGATGAGAACAGTAGTCCAAAGAATACAAGTTATTAATCCTCATCTAAAAAAAGTTCTGAGATATATTTGATCCTGAGTATGTGTCAAGGTATTATCTTTCTATTTTCTGAATATATGCTCTTTTATAAAGCTATCTTTGCGCATGTCTTTTTTTATAAAAGAGGCATGCGTTCCCGGCGTTGCCGCGTGTTTTGAGGTGTATGTTGAGCAAAAAAAAAAAAAAAAATACAGAGAATAAAGAAAAAAAAAGCAATCAATTTTTTAAATTTTGGCCCCTATTATGACCTCTTAACATTTATTGCTTTGGGCTCAAATCAAGTTATTAATTTAGATCCATGTCTAAGAAACCTATATCTAAAACTTCAAGTGTTTAGACCCAAAATCGTCAGAGGAGTTTGGTAGAGGTCTCAAAGGTAAAATCGTTGAACTTTAAACCCTCTACAGCAAAATTTCTGGCCGAAAACAGATCACAAGTATTTTCCCAAATCTCAATACCCTGTAGATCAAATTTCGAGTCTGGAGACTTAAAATAGACATAGTTATTGCATAGGGAAACGTACACAAACAGACAGACACGTTCACTTTTATATATATAGATTTAATATAAATAATTTGCATATCCATTTGAAAAGGGAGCGTTAATTAATTACTTATTTTTTTATGGTTTCTTATTAGACGATTGGTTTCATTTCACTATTATGCGGAATTCTTTTTATGCATAGAATTTATGATGAAAACGTCCGAACACATGGAAGTATTTCTATCTATATCTATATATGTATATAAGTGACGTTGTTGGTGTGTGCGAAAATTCTCTACTAAACTCATCTATGAATATTAGGTCTACAGAGTTGAAATTTGATATTTAGGATATTTGGATCTGTAGCACACACTCAATTTTAAGCTTGCATTCATATGGAATCCCGAATAGAAAAATGCGTAATGTTTTGTTGTTGTTATCACCAAATTAAATTTTAAACAATTTTTGAGCCTGGCCAAAGAGTATTGAGAAAATCCCTTGAGGGAAATATGAGAATAACGTTAAACATCTATTGTATTATTTTTTTATGGTATCAGGGGAATATTACATTAGGACAAATTATAGATGTGTGGAGAACAGAAGACTTTGTTGGTTTGGTCACATTGAAAGAATGAATGAGAGTTCTTGAATTAGTCGATATGAAACAGTGAAAGTAGCAAAATCAGTAGAAAGAAAACAAGTGAAGTGTGAGAGAATGTCATAAGGTTGAATTTGAGAGAAACAAAAGCCTAGCCAATAATAGGTTAGTTGGGAAGTCGATTAAAATTATATATATATATATATATATATATATATATATATATATATATATATACTAGCAAAAGTACCCGTCGTTGACTGGGTTCAAAAACAGCCTACAGAAAATGGACTCTGATTTATTAAAGTATGAGAGGTTATGAAAAGGAAGGGTTGTAAAGAGATAGCTTCGAATTTAAGGGTATCAAAACCAAAGCTAAGTATGATGAAAATAAAAATAAAATAGATAAATCCCATAATTTATTATACCATACTTGTTCACACTGAAACACTTATCACAATATTCTGTGGATCTATATTAAAAAACTTTGTTAAACTTTGTGACATATTTCCATTCTATGGAGGTCAGGTGCGAACGAACATCCCATAATTTTATTATACCATATTTCTTCAAACTGAAACATAATGATCAAAGTATACTTACGCAGATAGATAGGGAAAGTCTTTAATAAAGTTTGTGCCTATTTCCATTCTATGGAGGCCAGGCGCGAACGCAGACCCCACAATTATATTATACCATCCCTATTTAAGTTAAAACATACTTATCAAAGTATTCTTATGTACATCTATATCAAAAACACTTGTAAACGTTTTTTTTTTAATTTTTTATTTCCATACTTTGTGGACCAGGCGCGAAAGCAGACTCCACAATTTTGATGAACCACTGTTCTGCCAGATCAAACATACCCATTCCTGTGTCTCGATACATCTTCTATCATATGTAATCAGTCTTTTAAAATAGTCAATCATATAGGAGCCTATTCGTGACCAGACACACACACAGAAATTCAGTTATATATATATATATATATATATATATAGAGAGAGAGAGAGAGAGATATTATAGTGATGGGACGATTCCAATATTTTTACTAATTCCGATACAATTACCGATTCTGAGTCTTTATAAATCTCTAAATATTTTACTATAGAATTGTTATCCCCCCTCCCGATTATCGTAAAAACGTTTGCTGAATGTGGAGATATTTTTCTAAACGAAAAAAATACACTTTCTGAGGAACATAAATTGATCTTATTTTGCTAGTAGTAAAAAATCAAGGATCGGTTTGACATCGGAAAAATATGCACGGATTTCTCCAATTCTGATACCCGAAATCTTTTGAGGTTCCCAATTCCTGATTCTGATACATCGTCCCAACACCTATATATATATATATATATATATATATATATATATATATATGAGAGAGATGTCAGAACTAATCATGCTGTAGACAGCATATTAATTTTTGATTTATTTGCGAATATGGAAAATTATTGCATTCTTTATTCAGTGACGTGCAACGGCTGCTCAACATATCAATAATGCCGATGAGATTTTGATGCGGTTTTTTTCAGGCTTCACCAGCTTCAGAAAGAATTTGGATTGAAAATAATGCAAAGATCATGTTTGTCGAGCAATTTTTCAGAAAGCAAATTTATTGATTATAAATAAAATCCACGTCCCTTGTCTCTCTCGTGGACAGAAACGCATGTTTAATTTTGTAAAATTAAAAAAGTCCCGTTAAAATTATTATCGATTCTTTATTGAAAGTTAACATTTTCTATATCAAAATTTCCCACAAAAAAATTAAAAAATAAAATTTAACGCAATTAATTTACATGTACATTAGTAATTTTTTAAATGAAAATCGCTCTAGACATTGTATGAAGCGATATATAAGCTATAATCATATGCTGCTCTTGTCAGCTCCTATAATCATATCAAAGGAGCTAACAAGAGCAGAAGATGATTATGGCAAAGACAAGAGATGCCTATTGATATCAATGTTGAAAACGCTAAGTTTCTGAATAGGAAGTCAGCAGGGCGGGAGTTCCACAACCTTGCAGTACTTGGAAGGAAACTACCGAACTAAGAAGCTGCATTAGAATGGGGTATCAAAACAGCGAATTGATGAAAACCACTAGATCAACGAGACAAATGAGCTGGAGCAACGGAAGCACGAAATAGACAATTCTGAAGAACATATGCAATAATAGTATTTAGAGAAAAGATTGAGACTAGAAAAATCACGCCTGTGAGAAAGTGGTTGCAATGAAGAAAGAGTGGAGGGGGGGTCAATCAAATAACAGATAGGTTTTTGCAATTCATCAAGAACCTTTAAATGTCTAAGAGACAAACGAGCTGTAAGAAAGAAAGCAGGGAATAGACCAGACACTTGTGAAGGTCATGCGCAATAAAAATATTTAGAAAAAAGAAAAGACTGAGACTAGCAACATCACGTCCGTGAAAGACAAAAAGATAACACAAAATAATTAGAATCATCAAAATAGTGCAACAGAATTTAATTATTGCGACCCATTTATCGCTTATATGCGTTTGTATACATATTATATCCATCCGCCTCTCCCTGCTCTTATTGTTTAGCACTATATCTTAGTGCCCCGATTGTGGTGGTTGCTAACATCCCCCAGCATGGCCAGGATTGGTTGGTTGTTTTTGTTTTACGGCATATCAACCCTTTTTGGGTTATTTAATGCCGAATCCAAAGATTTTGAAGGAAAATGTTTTTAATTGTTGTTTTCACGTCGGTTTATACTTAACCATAGTTGGGACCCTTACAGGTACTACCACTCCAGGTCAGAGTGGACCTGGGAGCAATAGTAATTAAAGGGTGGCTCCACACTCCCCAAAGCCCACAAGCTGGGACCTCACCACTGGATATAGTTTTAGGTTATATCCAGGACCAGCATAGCCAGGAGGTGAAATTCACACCCCTTCACTGTTGAGGACCCTAAATGACAGAAAGACATTTATTCCAATAGTTTCTTGCCTCTTCTTGCTCCATGCTTCCCTGACTATTAATATGCAGAAGTGTAAGTGTAACGTAAACCAATATCTTGTTCATCTTCTATAAGCAAGGCCCCAAATAGCAATATGTCCAAGTGGCGATGTACTCTGTTTGGGGTGAACGTGAGTAAAACAAGTCGAGCATGCGAGGTCCCCGTCCATGTGTGAAAAATGTTCTGTCACCATGTTGCAAATATTTGTGCAAAATAAAATAAAAAATTCAAGGCATGGTTATTGTGAAGAGTGTTAACGGACGAACAATTTGGAGGCAATTTTACCACTATAATGCGCCCTTTAAGGGGGGGGGTAAACCAGAGTTATTCCGAAAAATCCGTTTGACAAAAATTTACTTTGACCATGTCTAATGTTTGTGCAAAATTAAAATAATAATTCAAGGCGCGGTTATTGAGAAAAATGCGAACAAACGAACGGGAGTGTATTACTAGGTCCAATTCCTCCTTTGTCGAGGGACCAAAAAGGGGGAGTTTGGTTCGCCCGTTGGTCTGTCAAGTTAACTTTAGAGATTGAATGGCCACGTTGTTTAGATACATCTGGAGAATGCCTGATCTTGTTTTTGCATTGAAACGCCCTCTGAAGGCCTCCTGAGTATCACCTCCTCCCCTGTGTCTTCCATTCCGTTTACTTCTTTTCTAAGGCTGACTGTCTCAGACACACGAGGTAGGGGAGGCAGAAGCGTCGAAGTGTCAGGATGCCTTCCTTTTAGAGTTAATGGGAGGAAATGATACGTGGAAAACAGCTGAATGAAAAGCTCAGGAAGAAGAGAAATTGTTTCCCCCAAACCATGAACTACACCGCCTGCTTCTCTTCTTGTGCGGGAAAGAAAGAGAAGAAATCATTATATTTAATCTGTATGCGTGTTGCATGCAAACTTAGAGATCACAGAGCAAGTTGTATTGAAAATCAATTTCGACAGGAATCTCAAGTTAACTCGCCAATCTATAAGAGGAAATGATCAGAGCTCAACAGCTGAAATGGGCTTTGTTACCATGGTAACAGTTATCAATTTGTAGCTTAAAAATAAAGAACAAAACGATCTTTAAAGGGAAAATAAAATTTCCAAGAATTTTTCTAACTTGCTTTATTTGGTATTATGTCTTTTTTTTTGTTATTTAAAAATATTTTACCAAATATGTACACACACGTATATATATGTGTGTGTGTGTGTGTGTGTGTGTGTGTGTGTGTGTGTGTGTGTGTGTGTGTGATTTAAAATCAATTATTTATTTTTTCCGTTGGCTAAATCAGCCACAAATGTAATCTACATATTGACATCGAATTATCTTCAAATTTAAATAGAGGATTCAAATGGATCGAATTAAGGTTAGCAAATACAGTGGATTGCAATAGAAACATTGTCGTTCTTCGATTTCTTGAACACAAAAAAGTACACACATTTTTAATCATCTACAAAGTATGAAGATGTGAATTAGATTAAGCGCTCGTTCACCAGAGGTGAGATGGGATAAAGTGCCAACGGAATCTATTATGTTAGTGCAAATAAATAATGCCGTTTTTTTTATATATAGCCGAACGTAAAAAAACGACATTATTTTTTGCACCAACCCAATAACTGTACACAAAACACCTATTGTAAGCTTATGTGAATGTGCATACGGGTATTAAACACTTGCATACGGGTATTAAACACTTGCCAAATTGAAGTCATGCACATATACAGACGCACGCACAAATACACACACATATGTAAGTAATAAATGAAGCTCGATACACCAAACCCTAAACTCCAGCTCCGACGCTGGTCCGAGTTCACTGGCTCCTGACCCCCTCCATACCTTTCCACATATGTCTACCCCTCTCACACCGCCCCACCATTCCCCACATTTGTAGTACTTTAGTTGTTCTCCTTCCTTTCCCCCCACCTGGTAAAAAGATAGATAAAAAATCTTTTTCTTATAAAAACAACTCTTTTTTTTCTCATACAGAAATAAGCTGTTCTTGATCTGAGCCCATTAGAACGGCTTTCGATCTGCTAGCCAAGCGACGGGATGATCGCTGATAGATATCGCTGCAGAAACATGTGGGTGCATGTGTAGCTAATAATAATTGTAAACAAAAAACATTATAAATACACTGTTCATTCATGGAGCACACTTTAATACCGACATAAGTTTCAGTAGATCTACTTCTAGGAATAAAAACTGTACACCCATTATATATATATATATATATATATATATATATATATATATATATATATATATATACTAACACGAGTGCCCGGCGTTGCCCCGATGTTTGGAAGTGTATGTTGAGCAAAACAAAACAAAAAAAAGTGGTAGTAGGAAGGCAGGCTCGAACCCGTACCGCAAAGGAGTAAAAGAATGGGGGAAAAACCTGACGTCTTTGCTGTTACGACCGCCACCAAACCAGAAGTGACGTGGGTTTTATTAAGGCTAAACAATCGAAAGGAGAGGATGATTTTCGAAAATATCGGCGAAAAAAGCGACCCCCACCCTGCAGAAAAGTGTCCAGTTGAAGGTGAAGATATTAATGTTTTTAGCCAATTTTTCGATATTTGTCGTCTGAAAGGCCAAACTTCAAAACGATACTGATCTTGTAAAAATCCGTCACTTCCGTCGAAATTTTTAGGCAGACATGCAAACATACATACATTTATATATTGGTAACTCAAATTTTCGACTCAAACCGATTAAAAAGCTTGCCCTGTATCTGAATACCCTTTATGTATAATTTCAAATGTTTAGACCAGAAATTGTCTGAGTAATTTGGTAGAGACCGAAGCGGTCAATTTTTTTAAACTTTGGCTCCTATTATGACCCCTTAAAATTTATTGTTTTGAGCTCAAATCAAGTTATTAAATTAGATCCATGTCCGAGGAACCTATATCTAAAATTTAAAGTGTTTAGACCCAAAATTGTCGGAGGAGTTTGGTAGAGTTCTCAAAGGTCAAATCGTTGAACTTTGACTCCTTAAGACCCAAATTTCTGGCCGAAAACGGATTAGAAAGATTTTCCCAAATCTCAGTACCCTGTATATCAAATTTCGAGTCTGTAGACTGAAAATTGACAGAGCTATTGTGTAGGGAAATGTACACAGATAGACAGACAGACATAGACACACTCAAACACACAGATACTTTCACGTTATATATATATATATATGTGTGTGTGTGTGTGTGTGTGTGTGTGTGTGTGTGTGTGTGTGTGTGTGTGTGTGTGCCTTAAAAATCACCGAAGGCTTTTGAACTGAAATAGTTCATTTTTTGTGAGATCTTTCCGCGATTTCAACACAATCGGACTAAGACATTGGGAATATTTTTTAAAGCAAAATTCAAACAATCTTTATGACGAATAATGTCTTTTAAACATTGCCTATTTTCAGCTTCGCATGTTTATGCTCTTTCCAAAACATTATTCATGACAGATTGCAGAATCTCTGGATTGTGATTCAACTCCCTCATTTCGTTACTGATGTTTTCCTTCAATTTTTGCAGGGGTTGGGCTTTAACATTTCGAGGTCTGTCAACTCGCGGAACGAAATAAGGGGGGTAAATCACCATCCAGGGCTTCTGCCATCTGTCATGAGTTTTTGGAAAGGGCACAAATATGCGAATCTGAAAATTAGCAACATTTAAATCACATTTTTCATCAATAAAAATTGAAGTTCGCATTTTTCCCCATTTCCAGTGTTTTAGATTGTGTTGAAATTACAGAAAGATATCAAAATCTATTTAAGTTCAAAACCCTTCAGTGATTTTTTGGACACATATATATAGTGTCCACATACAGTACTGTTTCGCTGTTTCACAGCTCATCAGTGCGGCTAGACAGGCAACTACCTCAAGCAAGGCTGCTGAGCGAGTAGTGAGTTTAACGATGTTTTGACATCGTCCGAAATTTTCATCGCTCGATTTGTTTACACAAAGAGCATCGCTTTATACGCTAATGGTAATTCATGTATCACTTCCCAATATGCTCAACTGAAGATGAGGAGCATTATAGTCATCCACATACAGTACTGTTTCGCTGTTTCACAGCTCATCAGTGCGGCTAGACAGGCAACTACCTCAAGCAAGGCTGCTGAGCGAGTAGTGAGTTTAACGATGTTTTGACATCGTCCGAAATTTTCATCGCTCGATTTGTTTACACAAAGAGCATCGCTTTATACGCTAATGGTAATTCGTGTATCACTTCCCAATATGCTCAACTGAAGATGAGGAGCATTATAGTCATCCACATACAGTACTGTTTCGCTGTTTCACAGCTCATCAGTGCGGCTAGACAGGCAACTACCTCAAGCAAGGCTGCTGAGCGAGTAGTGAGTTTAACGATGTTTTGACATCGTCCGAAATTTTCATCGCTCGATTTGTTTACACAAAGAGCATCGCTTTATACGCTAATGGTAATTCGTGTATCACTTCCCAATATGCTCAACTGAAGATGAGGAGCATTATAGTCATCCACATACAGTACTGTTTCGCTGTTTCAAAGCTCATCAGTGCGGCTAGACAGGCAACTACCTCAAGCCAGGATTGAAACCCGACCGTTTGTACGACAGTCAAGGCTCCTAACCATTACGCTATTGGTGGCTGCTTAGCGAGCGTCCGAAATACCTCTGCTCGATTTGTTTACAAAGAGCATCGCTTAATACGCTAATGGTAATTCGTGTATCACTTCTCAATATGCACAACTAGCATTTCAGCCTGGCGTTGCCCGGGTGTTTAGAGGTGTATGTTGAGCAAAAAAAAATGTGGGAGTAGGAAGGCAGGCTTGAACCCATACCGTGAAGGCGGAAAAGAATGGGGGAAAAACCTGACGTCTTTGCTGTTGCGACCACCGTCAAACCGCAGGTGACGTAGATTTAAATTAAGGCTAGACAATCGAAAAGAGGGGAGGACTTTCGAAAATATCGGCAAAAAAGCGACCCCCCTCCCTGTAGAAAAGTGCCCAGTTGAGGGTGAAGAAATTAATGTTTTTAGCCAAATTTTCGATATTTGTCGTCTGAAGGGTCGAGCTTCAAAACGATACTGATCTTGTGAAAAGCCGTCGCTTTGTAGAAAGTTTTAGTCGGATGCAAACATACATACATACATTTATATATTGGTAGCTCAAATTTTCGACCCAAACTGATTAAAAAGCTTGCCCTATCTCTGAATACCCTTTATGTAAAATTTCAAATGTTTAGCCAAGAAATTGTCTGAGTAATTTAAAAGGGACCGCAGAGATCAAATTTTTTAAACTTAAATTAAAAGTCAAATATGAACGGGTAAAACTATAGAAGAATGAAAGGCGAATCAAATGAGGTATAGGTTGTTCAAACAGTTACATTAAATTTAGCTTAAATTTGCAGTTTCTGAAAAAAATCACAAGTGCGGACTTTCTTTTTGCCACCTGTATATATATATATATATATAGTCTTGGAAGTTTTTTAACCTTTAAAAATATACAAAAACAAATTAATGTTTATCATTCGTTCAAAAATGATTTAGTCACTAAGTCATTTAATAACCTGCAATCATTGCAACTTGCTCTATCGAATTCACTGTAGTAATTTAAGGGTTCATCAGTTGTTTACCATAAAACACTCTTTCGGAGATTTAAAAACAAAACAGTAAATTAAATCATGGCTCCCCAAAGTGTTGATCAAACACCACCTCCCTTAATCTTAAGAATACATGTCACAAACATTAGATCTAGTTTCCTATTCTTAAGTAATTTAGCTAATCTACTCTTTATAAAAATGAATTTTTTACTTGTGAGATTCATCTGTTTCCAAATTAAAAATAGATATATTTTTTAATTTACCAGTCTTGTATTTATAAGATAAGGATTAGTCCATTTGACTACTTATCACTCCCACTATGATTAGTATTTTGTATGTTTACATTCTTATTTATTGAAAATTAAATATATATTAAGGTTAAAAATATTTATAAATATATACATTTTTTTCAAAATACATTTTATACATTACTAATATAGCTTTGGATTTTCTTTATTAATATATTCTGGTTAATTTTAAACGATTCAAAAGCATCAGGATAACGAACAAATGCTTTATTTAACTGTTTAAATATTTTAGTTTTATCCCCACCTTGTTTTATCATCCTTATTACTAAGCTAGAAAGTCGTGGTATAAAATCTAATCATTTTAAAGTAACGCGAGCTATTCTTAAAAACTCTGACATAATGGTTCCATAAAAACAGGGTAGGTACTATTTTATGCGGCATACGAACTATTTGAAATGGGAAAGCGTTTCTTTTATCAAATATTTTATAAAGCAAAATTTAATCCTCAATTTTTATATCTAAATCCAGAAATGTAGCCTGTTGTCCTCTATGTTGACAATTCAATTCTAACTGCTTTGGATATATAAGATGTTTAATTTTTTCGAATTCATCGGTATCGTTTATACATATAAGGTCATCTATAAATCTCATACACCCATGAACATTATGTTTTAGCTGTATCATTTTTTATTTGTGATGACATATATATATTCGAGTCTATGTAAATACAGATTTGCCCAATTGGGATACCTATCGTTTGGAATAATATTTTATTTCCTATTTGAAAATAATATTCTTTAATAAGATGACTTATAAGTATTTTTAAAATACCTTTAGAAACACTGGTTTTGCTGTTTTTATTTTTTACACCAGAAAGCTTTACAGTTTGAAAAGTATATATTTACCATTGCCACCTTCAAAAGCTAAATCTACAGTATCATTCAATGCTTTTATAAGTTTTTCATGTGGAATTTTAGTATATAGCATACTAAAATCATAAGTCGCTATAGATTTAGCTTTTATTCTGGAGTTTATTTTATCTAATTTTTCTTTTACTGGCTGTGAATTATTTACCACCCAAAATAGATTTATATTACTATAGAATTTCCTTTTCTGCTGGAAATTATTTATTTGATTTATAATTAATTTAAATATTTTAGATATAGCTTTAGTTAAAGGTTCAGTAATGCACGTCTTTGAACTTACAATATAATCTATCGCTAACTGGATTTTTGTGCATTTTAGGTATCCAATACATACATGGAAGTTTTTTGTTTTTTTTCTTCTTACTTTAATCCTACTTTTTCACTCATAGTACTATTATTCAGAATAATGCTATCTAAATTAATATTACTTTATAGGTATCTGAAACGTTACTTATAATTCCTACTTCTATCGATAAATGTTATATGTAATATTTTTACATGTAAAAGCTATATTGTTTGCCGCTTTATCAATAGGAACTATTACAAACTTATCTTGAAGTATATATATATATATATATAGTAATTTAGAAAATATATATGGCGATTAAGCTACACTGAATATTCCGCATTTCATCCACTCTAGGACTCTTCAGGCTTATGCGCGAATTCTGTGGTTGTTTATCGTTTTTATATGGTCCTCTTCTATAGAGATTTTACTAAGCCAATCAGCTTTCTAGTATCCACCGCGCCCTTCCTATCAGCCAATGAGCATGCATTTATCGGACAAAGGCCTATTTGACCTCTGGTTTACCTGTTCCTTTGTGTGTGCTCTATTTAGTTTCTTGATCTGTTTTAAAGCTAGGTTAGTGTTTTTTTAATGTTAGTTTATATATAAATATATATATGTGTTCATATATATATATATATATATATATGCGTGATCGTTTATGTATATTCATGTTTATTTAATTTATTTATTTGTTTATTTTCTATTGTTTTTGTTAATTTTAAAACTATCTTGTATCGCTATCCTAGAGTAAATTTTATCTTGTGAACACAGTTGTTTGCTATTTCTCTTCTACAGTTTAATAGATGTTGGGATTTTTTAAAGTACAGGATAGCAAATTTTTCATGAAGGCATAATCTACGTGGGTCGTCTAGGTCCCTACACGTGGTAGCTTTTCTTATTATTTTCCATTCGACTACCGGCGAATGTCCGCTTTCTTTGAGTTCCCAGTATTTATTCACTAATGTTGTTTTCATACGGTGTTTTTTTTATTGTTGAATGTACTTTTGTGGTCATAGTATCGGGTTTTGAAATCTAAGGAAGTCATACATACGTAATATTTCTTGTTATTCGGGTTTTCTTTCGCATATATATATATATATATATATTAGTGATGAGTCAAGTAACATATTTTACCCCGATTCCGATACAATTATTGATTCTGTTCTACATTTTCGATTCTGATTCTTTTCAAATTTTAAATATGGAGTTCTTTTGGGGTGAGAATTATCACACAAAAAAGAAATATGTACATATAATTTCCTGAATGTAGAAGTACACTTTTGGAGAAAATGCATAAGTTTTTATTTTTCATTAAATAATTTATAATTTCAACAATAGTACGAGCCAGAGAAGAGAAGTTTTAGCCAAAAATAAATAAACAGTAAAAAGACTCGTTTTCGGCATCAGAAAATACGCACAAATTTTTCCGATACCGATTCCCCAAAATGTTCCCATTTTTTCGATTCCCGATTCCGATTAATCGTCCCAACACTAATGTATATAATTCATATATATACACATCTATATATTTCACATATATATCCACGCGTAGATATAAACACATAAATATGTATTTTTTCATATAAGCAGACAAACACACACACAAATATATCTATTTACTTACACATAGCCGGCATATTGATTATTGTCCTGACAATCACACACATAAGACAATTATTCGTTTTTCTAAAGATTTAAGATAAATTTTTTCCGACAGAATATAAGCAATTTTATTTACATGTTTTTGTTCTCTCTAGTTTTATGAAAATATTGCAGACAATTTATTTCTGGTTTACACGAATTTCATTTCTCTTTTATCGAATGATCCTAAAGCGTTTCACTTTCGAATATTTTATCTTGATAAAAAAAAAATCATCCGCCAACAGGAGATAACGTCTTTCACTTTTCGATTTACAGTTCGAATAACTAATTTGAATATTTTAAAGAAAAACAACGGCCGTCACCGTGGAAAAAAGATATAATTAGTTTCTTAAGTGTTTGAGAGAGTTAACTTCGTTACATACACTATGCCAAAACTTACTTTTAGGAAGGTCTGTATTTATACAATCGAGACCCCCTCCATATATATATATATATATATATATATATATATATATATATATACACTAGCAAAAGTACCCGTCGTTGACAGGGGTCAAAAACAGCCTACAGAAAATGGACTCTGATTTATGAAAGTATGATAGGTGATGAAAAGGAAGCGTTGTAAAGAGAGCTTCGAATTTGAGGGTATCAACACCAAAGCAAAATATGAAGTAAAAATAAAATAGATAAATCCCATAATTTATTATACCATACTTGTTCACATTGAAACACTTATCACAATATTCTGTGGATCAAAGTATTATTATGTACATCTATATGAAAACACTTGTAAACTTTCTTTTAATTTTTTTATTTCCATACTTTTGTGGACCAGGCGCGTACGCAGACCCCACAATTTTAATGAACCACCGTTCTGCCAGATCAAACATACCCATTCCTGTGTCTCGATACATCTATCATTATATGGGATCAGTTTTCTATAATAGTCAACCATATAGGAGCCTATTCGTGACCAGACACACACACACAGACGTTCAGCTTATATATATATATATATATATATATATATATATATATATATATATACTAGCAGTTCAGCCAGTCTTTGCTCGGGCCCTATGTACTATTTATAAATTTCTGTGCATATGTATATATTAAAAAGTGTGCATATGTACGGTAATGCTTTTCTATATAATAGGCTTCCTTAACTACCATAGAGAAAAATTGGTAGAGACCGCAGAGGTCAAATTTTTTAAAAACTTTTATCCCAATTTTGTCCCCTTAACAAGTGAAAAAGTTTGACTCATGTCCAAGTAACATATATAAAATTTCAAGTGTTTGGACCCATAATTGTCGGAGGAGTTTGGCAGAGTTTTCAAAGGTCAAATCGTTGAACTTTGACCCCATAACAGCCAAATTTCTAGCCGATAACCGATTAAAAAGATTTTCTCGAATCTTAATACCCCTTATGTCAAATCTCGAGTCTATAGACCTAAAATTGACAGAGTAGTTTTGTAGGGAAATGTATGCACACAGACACACACATACAGACAATTCCACTTTATATATATATATATATATATATATATATATATATATGAGGAGTCCCGATAATGTATATTATATTTATAAATATTATTTACGGCATAATCACGTTGACACACCGGTTCTTGTCAGATCACCGAAGTTAAGCAACGTTGAGCCTGGCTAATACCAGATGGGTGACCATTTGGGAATTCTAGGCGCTGTATGTGCTCTCCGCTTATCTCGGCATTGTTTCCAGTTGTCTTGTACCTCAACTTGCCACTGGTATGCAACAATGTTGACTCAGGAGAGGCGTGGTCGGAGATTACGCAACTCTTGCCACACAAAATTTCATGCGCAGGCACCCTTACAGTGGGTATCCATAGTCTGTCAAGACTGAAGGAAGCCTTTAAATTATTTTTCTCATAGACACTATTAGTTGATGATTACGCAATCATCAGTTTATGAAATAATTATTATTTGTCAAATGATTCCAAACAAGTTACAAATTTTTTTATTCACAGCCAAGTATTTCACCACATCCGATCACAGTTTATAAATATCCGCTTTTTTTTATTTTAAAGAACGTATATATATATATATATATATATATATATATATATATATATATGATTAATAAAACATGTTAAAAGACATCTTGAAAAAGAGTTAAAAATATTTAATTTTAAAAAGGAAGCACAAGATAAGTGGATAGTCCTTAATCCGCGGAGTTTCGAAGAAATACTCTCCTTCTCATCAGAGGGCAGGAATTAGCAAAATGTGGGATCGGATTTTGCATGTAAAAGTATTTAATGAAACTACAAGTAAGTCACAGATCTTACATGGTTAAAAAAGGTGAGGTAAGGGGAATAGGAGGTAAAAGAAAAATGATAAAAAGATTTCACATGAATGGATAGTCCGGTGAAGGGTAAAAAATCCAAGAATGGTAAAATCCAAAACGGTCAAATTAAAAATTTCTAATCCAATGGGTAAGTTCCAAATGGTCCAAAATGATCCAAAATGCAGAGTTCCTTTGAAAAAAATCGCCAATGGAATGAATTCCAAATCATTAAAAGAAAAAGCACTGGAGAGAATATTTAAAACACGTCTGTCAAGGCTGGAGGAATCAAGTAAATCAAGGTTTAAAAAAAAATCTTTATATATATACATATATATATATATATATATATATATATATATATATATAGCTTTAGAGAAAAGAGAAAGATCAATTCCACAAAAGGAGACTTATCTGGATAATGCCAAGCTCAACAATAATTATTGGAGCTTATACAATAAGATATATATATATATATATATATATGGGTGCGTGTGTTTGTAAATTTTATATTATTCCACGTATGCTGCTAGAGAAGTGTTTTCAGGGTTATAGCGGGTGTAAGAAGCATTAAAAGAGGTTTCTATTTGATTATATTTTGCTTGGATATTTCAGGTAAAAGATATATGCCGCTTCATTTTTAACCAGGAGTGGAGGACTGCTCTCAATATCCAAATAAAATATAAGAAATTAAAAACACCTTTATACGTTGTATACCACCTTAACTCTGAAAAAAAAAACTCATAATATAGTAATTTTATCAAAGAGTAAATCTTTAACAAAGCAAAATTTATTTATCAAGAAAACAAAAATCTCTTTTGACTATAGCATTTCGAAGGTGAATGCTTCTCATCGGAAGAGGATAAAGTTTAGAAAAAACTGGCTTAATGAGATTTAGATATGAAATGAGAATGAAGGAATAGGATATGGTAAATAGTAATTAAAAGTAGGTACAAGATATTAGAGTACATAGGAAGAGGGAGTATGTATAGGTGTAGGTAATAATACGATCTTGAAGAGATCGAAAACGTAATTCAGTTTAGATTTTGACACACTCCATTGTGTCGGGTCGTATAATAGCCATCCCCCAGCAGAACTATACAGTTAGATGTCAGATGGCCCACACTGTGTGGCAGAACCTGTACTTGTTCTCATTGCTTAGACCAGTCATTTTTTTTTAGAAACATTGGTCATCAAGCCTTGACCTATCAGTATTGCTTGGTTTATGCTTAGATTAATTTTTTAAAATAGAAATTCTTGTAACTTTTTGAACACCTAATAGATTTGAGGAACCATTTCATTTCCATGCATTACACCCTCATTTCGTTTTGTCGATCCATCTTTAAAATTGTCTGCAATTAAAGCTTTTTAACTTGTTTTAAAACTGGGCAATCACTTATATCGAAGTAGCACTAGACATTTGGGGGTGAACACGAGTAAAAGCAAAAAATGACTTGATATTATGGATGATGTATGTCTTTGAAGACAGGCTTAGATTTTGTACTCTCAATAGAAGATTAAATCTTGACAATATAAAAAAGATGCCGTTGGAGATTGTAAGGTGTCGGATTTTTATATATGAAACAGTTAACACGGAACGACTTAGGAAAATATAGGTTGTTGGTTGTTTTTGTTTTACGGCATATCAACCCTTTTCAGGTTATTTAATGCCGAATCCAAAGATTTTGAAGAAAAATTTTTTTAATAGAGTATGTTTGTTGTTTTCACGTCGGTTTCTATTTAACCCATAGTTGGGACCCTAACAGGTACTACCACTCCGGGTCAGAGTGGACCTGGGAGCAATGGTAATTAAAGGGTGGCTCCACACTCCCCAAAGCCCACAAGCTGGGGCCTCACCACTGGATATAGTTTAAGGTCATATCCAGGACCCCCATTGAGGGACTTTTACCCTCTGCAGGGGGGCAGTCGGCGTATTCTAATGCCCCACCGACAGGGCCAGAAAATATAGGAAGAAGTAATTAAAATGCACTTGAGGAAAAGGGGATAAATAAAGACCTGGTCAGAGATAGATTAGTTTCAATTTCTTAAAGCCGTCTAAAGCATGCCAGCATATAAAATGGACGTTAAACCGAATATGACGATGAACTTGGTTATCACCGACTCTAAAGCTGTTAAATGATTTATGATTTATTCGTTGCGCCAGATCACAGATTAAATTAAACTCAGTTTGTGTTTCCGCCATCGCTTGCGGAATGAAATTATTCACCATGATCACTGACCTTTATCACAACATGTACACAGATTTCTGTCAAACTCCATTATTCATTCGATTAATTTAGACACAAAGACTCGTGTATTTACATGTTTAGTTAGACAGGACGTGTGGAAAATCGATAGCATAATCTCGGGAACATGTTCTATACGTGTAAATAAGGTTTGTATTGGTACATGCACCAATAAAACCATTAAAAAACGCATATAAAACTGTGGGGGATCAGAAGAAAGATATGAATCTCATAATAATTGAAGGGGGGACTATTTTGCTAGTATTTTTTGTGGAGATCGTTCTAGACAAGGCATGACACCACTTGAATTTTTCAGTCTAGGTTTCAGCATGTTCCAACTACTTACATAACGTGCGAGAATATGCAGACGTGAAGTTGCCGTGATATTTCTGCAAAATTGAAATAAACAATGCTGATGAACCGACAAATGAAACATGTGTCCATGGATAATTATTTCTTCTATAAAAATATATATACTTGCTGTTTCAAACTGCAGTTTCTCCTCTTCATCCTCAAAGAGCAGTTCATTCGGGGATATAAGCCTATCACGTAAGCTGTGTACAAGGGAAAAGAAGGAATAGTAAAATGTTTCTAAAACTGTTTTTAAGCAACCTTTCTTATTTGGGACGTGTAATATATATGTATATATATATATGTGTGCGTGTGTATATATATATGTGTGCGTGTGTATATATATATGTGTGCGTGTGTATATATATATGTGTGTGTGTGTATATATATGTGTGTGTGTGTGGGGGGGTGTGGGTGTGAATTGAAAGATGAATAAAAGATACATAACTTTATTATATCATCAGACCTATTAGGAAAAGTAAATGGGAAAATTACGAAAAAAACTCCGTAGGTCATGGCATTTCGAAGCTAAATACTTTCCATCAAAAGAGAAGGGCGAGAGTTATACAAAATGCAAATATAGGGAAACTGGCCTAATATCATTTAGATATTAAATTAGAATGAAGGAATAGGATAATATGGTAAATAGTAATTAAAAGTAGGTATAACATATTAGGGTAAATCGGAAGGGTTGTATATATGTAGGTAAAAGTTAAAAAAAATATATAGGCCGCTATGAAATAATGGGGATAATTAATGAAGAGCCAATGATAAAAATAGGGGATTCGTAAATGCATATGTAGATAAAAAACTGTAAGTGAAGAAAAATGGGATGAGAAAAATGTTCCAAAGTGTTTAAAATAAGTTCAAAAATAAAATAATACAAAACTAAAACTTATATGTATATGTTTTCCTATTAAAAGTTGCATAACTTTTTGTCTTGTTTTATGAATGTGTCCACACTTTGACGGCGTCATCATTTACAAAATATGGGTATGCTAATCAAGTTGAAACACTTGTAATTGATTCGACATTTTCTTTCCACTGTAGTATCTTCTTCATTTTTTTTTTTTGCTTCTCATTCCAGCCAATCAATTCAACTTTCCTGGGGTGAATGTCTATTTGATTCTTAAATTGCTATGCATTTTAAACACAATAGACATCAATACCTGCGTTGAATGACTATCAAAGCTCTGGGCATATGGTAATAGGAAAAGTATTCGAACATAAATAAGTAAAAGAAAAAAAAACATTTTTCAATTGGCAATCTATTTGGACCCCAAGAACATCCGAATAAATGAGACACTTATATGCAAAGTTTGAACATAGATATTAGCTAGACATGAAAATAAGGATACAATATTTAAATTGGAAGGTAGACAAAGAAAGTTAAAAAAGTTGAAATATTTCAAATATAAAGATGATGTTGGAATCATAAAGTTTAAGTACTTTACTAGAGAAAGTAATTAGTTGCGATTTGAGTCAAAAGTGGATCTTGGGTTTACTTTTGGCAGCCGTGTAATTCTCACTTCCCTTATTTTGTCCTTTAGTCCTCACATTCCAGATAGCTTCATATGTTGACAAGCTTCTGGGCTTGATCTTTACTCCCGATCTGAAATGGAACACATATCAAATCCATTGCCAAGGTCGCTGGTAAACTGGTGGGATCTTTCTACCGCTCCAGTAGATATCTCACTCTTGATGCAATTCTCTACCTATATAAAAGCCAGGTACGACCAATGATGGAATACTGTTGTCACATCTGGGCAGGAGTTGCTAGAAGCAGCTTATCCTGCCGTGACAGAGTTCGAAATAGACTTTGTAGCTTGGTGTGTGTGGGGGAGGTGCCCTTTTCTCGTCACTGCAACCTCTTTTACACAGAAGAGATATTGCTTGCCTGTCTTTGCTTTATCGTTATTTTCATAGCAAGTGCACAGCTGAGCTTCAATCTATGGTTCCCCCTCGCTAAACTTTCACAAAAAACACTCCTCTAGCCCAAACCACTATCAATAATTTCTCATACTCTTTATCTGTGCATAAACCTAAATGTAGATTCCATGAACAAAGCTTTTTTCTTAGAACTGCACGCCTGTGGAACTCCTCCGTTTGCCTGCTTTCCAGCTGACTACAATCTGATTGCCTTCAAGTCCAACATAAATAAGTTCTTGATGACCCACCCCAAGTAATCCAATTTACAAAATTTCCACTACTTATGTTTACTATGCTATAATCACATTGACTAATGTGTACCCATTAACCCTTATCAAAGCGCAGAGGCCACTCGAGGATAAGTGTTGATTCTTGTGTAAAAAAAAATAAAAATTAAAAAAAAAAACGGAAGAATAGTTGTTTTCTAGGTCAGAATCTATTCTCTCTAATACATATTGTTGGCAAGTTGTGGACTTTGAAGTACTATTGTTTAACTACATAAATGGCTTCATGCCTTGTCTGGAGCGATTAATTAATATTATTTTTTTAAATATAGAGTACAGTGTTTTAATATTTTTCTCGATTTGTTATTAGCAAGAAATATTTAAAAATTCCAATCTATTATGAAATTAAATTTTGAAAAGAAAGATAATATATTATCATAATAATCAGGGCGTTTTTTTAATAGGCTGGAAGACCAAGTTCAGTTCTGGGTCATGTGATACCAGAGAGTAAAACAATTGTACTTCCTTGCTAAACATTCAGCATTATAATGTAAGGATGAAGGGTAAGCAAAGCTAACTAGTGAAAGGAAAGACGTACTCCCCTACATCTTTTAGCTTATTAAAACAATATGGATATGAATACCAGAGTTTAATGTTTATCAAAGCTTTTGGCATATGACAACGGAAAACTATCAAACAAAATTAATAAAAGGATAAAACGAGTTCAATTATAAGTTAAGTTGGAATCATTGGGTTTTCATATAGAGCATCGTCTTTTAATATTTCTTTCCAGCACTGTCTATTTTTTTTTGGGGGGGGGGGAGAAATATTTAAAAAAAAAAATCTACTACATATCGGGAAAAATGGTGCTCTGAATTTTTTTTGTTTTTTTTAGGTTGACAGAGTACGAAATCGACTTAACAACCTAGTAAGCGACGTTGCAAATCTTTCTTATAGTTATTTTCATGGTAGCTGCTCGAGTAATAAAGTGATTTGTTGTTTCTATAGTGATGTTTTTTTTTTTACACTGTGGTCACCACTTATCAAGGCCCGGAAGCCACTCAGGGATAAGGGTTATTGCAAGTACATTACGTTACTGTGGAGATTTGATGAAGTGTTTACTTAAGGGGGCGGTTCATTAGGAATTTGTTAACGTTGGACTTGAAGACATCCAAGTTGTAGTTCGGTGGGAAGCAGGCAGACGGAACAGAGGTCCACAGGCGTGCACTTCTAAGAAAGAAGCTTTGTTCATGGAATCCACGTTTTGATTTAGGCACAGATAAAGAGTGGGGGAAATTTACCACAGTGGATTCGGCTACACGGGTGTTTTTCGTGAAAGATTGGCGAGGGGGGACCAGAGATTGGAGTTCAGACGAGCACCTGCCATGGAAATAACGATAAAACAAGGATAGGCTCGCAACGTCTCTTCTGTGGGAGAGAGGTTGCAGGGTAGAGAAAAGAGCATCCTCCATCAAGCCACAAAGTCTATTTTGTACTCTGTCAAGGCAGGATAGGCTGTTTTTAGCAGCTCCTGCCCAGATATGGCAGCAGTATTCCATCCTTGGACGTACTTGGCTTTTATATAGATAGCGAATTGCATCAGTAGTGAGATATCTTCTGGAGCGGTAGAAGGATCCCACCATCTTTCCAGCGACCTGGGCAACAGACTTGATGTACGTGTTCCATTTCAGATCAGAAGTGAAGGTCAAACCCAGAAGCTTGTCAAAACACGGGGCCTCTCCCAGACGAGAGCCATCCATCCCAATTGATGCCAGATGGGGATCAGAGCGTTGATGATGTAAGGATAGGAGCTTGGTTTTAGATGCATTAAAGGTAACCAGCCACGTCTTCCCCCACTGAACCACTCGCTCGAGATCAGAGGAGAGAGAATCAGAGAGAACTTTGTCATTTACAGCCTTTGATGTGTTGCCATAGATGGTCGTGTCATCAGCATAGATGTCAACGAATGATTTAAGTATGTGTTTAGGGAGGTCATTGATGTAGATCAGGAAGAGAGTTGGGCCCAGGATTGACCCCTGAGGGACTCCAGCATTAATACTGCAGGCCTCTGATTTTTGTCCATCGACCACTACTCTTATGAGCTATCGGAGAGAAATGATTTAATGATTGAGAAAACATGTGGATTATATTTGTTGAAAAAAAAATGTGGATTATATTTGTTGATTCTTATTCAATCCCGGGCAACGGCAGATCTTCTGCTAGTATATATATATATATATATATATATATATATATATATATGTGTGTGTGAGTGTGTGTGTGTGTGTGTGTGATTATAGTAAATAATTATGTCAGCCCCTTTAAGAAACCCGTATCTTATCAGTTGAATTAAAGTCGGTTAATTTAGCTCTTATGCACAGATCATCATATCATGATTAGATCAGTCTGACAGTCGTTAAAAAGCATTTTAAAAAATAAATGTTAAAATTCAACAAAATTTCTTCCGATTAACAGGAGCTGAGTGGATTGGGTCCTTGCTAATGAAGCCAAGGATGGCTTCTATCGCTGGGTTCGAATCTATCAACCGATGGTAATCATGAGACCCCACACTGATATCCATTATACCACTCGAGCGGTTATCAAAAAGCACCCAGAAAAATACAACTCATTTCACTCAGATTATCTTCGTCAATTTTCATCTATTAAAGATCATCTTCTATGATATAAATATCACATGTCTGTTTAAAATGTATGTACGTTTGTATGCCTGCCTAGAACTTTCGACAGAGGCGACGCATTTTCACGAGATCGGCAGCGTTTTCAAGCTCGACCTTTCGGACGACAAATATCGAAAACCTGGCTTAAACATAAATTCCTTCACCCTATACTTTTCTACAAGGAGGAGTCGCTTTTTTCGCCAATATTTTCGAAAATCATCCCCTCTTTTCGATTGACTAGCCTACTTCCGGTTTGGTTTTGACTGACTAGCCTACTTCCGGTTTGGCGATGGGCGCAACGGCAAAGACCTCACTTTTTCAAGTTATTTTCCTCCTTCGCAGTATGGGTTTAAGCCTGTCTGCCTACTACCCCTTTTTCTTTTTTGCTCAACACACCTCCAAACACCCGGGCAACGCCCGGCACCCAGACTAGTATAATATAAAGGTCTATGTGTATATGCGTATGTTCATATGTCCGGCTAAAACTAGAAATACGAAAAAACACGCACCCACACAAAATTGAAATTTTCTTGATTGGTGTTGCTCTGGATGAATAATATCTAAAATTCAGAAAAGATTCTTCATCCTTTGATCTTAAACTGTTGCAGATTTCGACACGGATATGGGGATCAGCTTTTCTGCCAGAATAACTACTATCTGAATGGAGTTTATTCGCTTATGCCGACTCATACACACTTTTAAGTGTGTGTGTGTTGGGGGTATAAAGATAGGAATGGACTAGACGTTGAAGAAAGACGAGATGAAGAAAGGGATAGAGAACATGGATATTTATAGAGATAGAAGTTCTAATTTAAATAGGTTACACTTTTGTTCCGGGCAACATCGATAGCTCTGCTAGTTGTATTATTAAATGGTCGTATACACAACATTTATTGTCTGTCGCAGATTTTAGATAACTTGCTGCGGTTACACATTTTATTTCCCATCTATAGTTAGTATCTATGCTCCAATCTTTCGTCTGAATATGATAACATTATCTCATTCATATTTTCTTCCGCCAGCTGTCGTAAATGATTCATTAAAATCATGTTCCCATTTACGTCATCGACGGAAAAAAGTGTTCATACTTTTGTTAATGCTATTACAAAGCGATACAAGTGGATTGCAAGTAAACAGCCGATTTCATAACCTACACATGCATCCATTATGCCATTTGTACCATCCACCTCTCATCCCCGAGCCGTTATCAAAAACATTAGAAAAATAAAAATAAAAGTCATTTCTTTCAAGATACAGATTATCATTCTTCTTGGTAATATAAAAAGTTCATAAAATACTATAAAATGTACTTATATACAAATTTACCGCCTGTCAGCCATTTTAAATACCAAGATAACTTTTGAGAAAAATAAAAAAAAGGAAACAAAAATATCTATTAAAACGACCTAAAAATGTATATATATATATATATATATATATATATATATATATATATATATATATAACTTCAATCATATCTAATGAAAATAGAAAGAAAATCGGAAATTGAAAAAAAATCGAGACTTATAATCCTTGAAAAGCATGAGATTTCCACGCTGATATGCGAAGAGCTGTCACGTTCAATGAATACATGCAGCCTTTAATCAAACTAGATTTTTATACACAGGAGACACAAATAAAACTGGTTTTATTTTTTGTCAAAATGAATGATTCATAAAAATCCATCATTTGTCTTTTCATTTTCACTATCCGCATCACTTGGAGAGGATGGCAATTCTGACACACAGTGTGTAAGCATGTAAGTATGCATGTTCGACATGATCAGTATTAATGAACACACACACACACATTTTCGGAATATGAGAGATTATATATTTCCACAGCCAAACATCATCGCAGCTCACAAGAACCATGACAGTCAACAAACCGGAAGTCCAAGACTCGAGCCTCGCTCTCTAAAACTGATGAGCCCAGATGAGGGCGAGGCTCGAGTCTTGGACTTTCGGGTTGTTGACTGTCATAGCTCTTTTTTTCTTCTTTTTTTACATGTCTTCCCCAAACAAGGCATATTGCCACTTTGCTGTAGGGGGCTACTATCAGGGACCTAAGTTCCAGGGGTATTATGTAGGGAGTTTAGCAGAAAAATGTCTGTTCACATTACACTTGAACTTCTGTATGTCAGTACAGTTGGGGAAGCAGGAATCCGGAAGAGAATTCCAAAGTCCTGCAGTTCTGGGGAAGAAGCTATTAGAGTAAAAGGCTTTCTTACATCTAGGAATCTTAACTATGTAGGGGTGGGACTTTGCTGTTTGTCGGGGGTATTTTCGTCGAGGGTGTACAAGGGCTTGTAGTTCGTCAAAGCATCCACCATTGAAATACTTGTAAAACAGGCAGAGCGATGCAACATTTCGTCGGTGGCACAGGGGCTGAAGTTCAGATGACAGTTCAGGACTTAGATTTACGACTCTTTTGGACCCTGCTCAGGAGTGAGAGACTAGTAGCAGATGCACCAGCCCAAATATGACAGGAGTACTCCATACATGGGCGAATGGTGGCTTTGTAGAAGTACAGGATACTTTCAGGCTCTGGTGAGCTGCAACATTGTTTAGCTGTGGAAATAATTTATATACATACATATATATATATATATATATATATATATATATATATTTGTAAGACTGGTTTTAATATATATATATATGTGTGTGTGTGTGTGTCTAAAAGAGTTGGTATTAAAGGAAGTATATACTTAACTTTTTCAGAGATACATGTGTGTGCTCGGAATCGTTAAAACTGTAGAAAGTACATGTAAGGTTTATTGACATACTAGCAGGGTGACCCGATTGTGCTCAGGATTAAATGATGATCAAGGAATGTTTCACACTCCCATATTTTTTATTGCCATTGAAATCGGTGAAATCACCTTTTTTTTCAATCAAATCGATTGATTGCCTGCTCTAGTTAAAGACACATCCTGGTGCACCACAGAAGAAGCCTCTCAAAGTGAATTAGTTAATATATTGCAGGATTGCACTGTAGGAAACCTGTTGATTTTTTAAAATTATATTTCTACATTAATTAAGTTTAAAATGAATAAGTCAAGTATCATAGTTCAGTTGTGCTCTAAACAGAGACATTCATTCTGAACACGCCCTTATATCAAAGAACCTACTGCTGATTTTATATGCCAATCCTTTAGGCTTGTGTGATAAAACTTCTCAGATGCACTTGTGGTCAAAATCGAAGGTTTCTTGTTTCATTGGATTATTTCGATTTTCGATACTCATCAAAGACATTCCCATACAAAACCTATCTAAAACACTACCAGGCATTTAAAGTACCTTCATGTGAAATTTCATAAAAATTGGCCCAGCTCTTTCTGTTATTGTTAAATAGCAGAAACATGGTACACTAGCAGCTGTAGGTAAAATAATAATATATTTACATACACATCATTAGTTTTCTATTCCAAATGCCAATAGTTACATCATATTCATAGAATTTGTTTAATTTTTATCTTGTTCTTCTAATTTGATTTGATTTTTAACTTAGATGTCTAAATTTTCATTATTGCATTTTACATGAGTTGGTAAATTTAGAATTGCTACGTTTATCGCAACTTCATATTTTTTTGATGACATTCATATGTTTTTATATGACATTCATATTTTTTTAATATGACATATGTTTTTATATGACAATCTTCATTCGCCGGTTTAGCCAAATTTTTATTAATTGCATGTAAATAATATTTTATACTAGCAGAACCTGTCAACAGCGTGGTCCGATGGGAGTCTGCCACACCCTTGCAAAAAAGTATATATATATATACATATATATATATAATATAAAGCTGAATGTTTGTGTGTGTGTCTGGTCACGAATAGGCTCCTATATGGTTGACTATTTTAAAAAACTGATTATATATAATGATAGATGTCTCGAGACACATGAATGGATATGTTTGATCTGGTAGAACGGTGGTTCATTAAAATTGTGGGGTCTGCGTTCGCGCCTGGTCCACAAAGTATGGAAATAAAAAATTAAAAAAAAAAAAAAAGTTTACAAGTGTTTTTGATATAGATGTACATAATAATACTTTGATTAGTATGTTTTAACTTAAATAGGAATGGTATAATAAAATTGTGGGGTCTGCGTTCGCGCCTGGTCTCCATAGAATGGAAAAAGGCACAAACTTTAATAAAGACTTTTCATATCTATCTGCGTAAGTATACTTTGATAATTATGTTTCAGTTTGAAGAAATATAGTGTAATAAAATTATGGGATGTTCCTTCGCACCTGACCTCCATAGAATGGAAATATGTCACAAAGTGTAACAAGGTTTTTTAATATAGATCCACAGAATATTGCGATAAGTGTTTCAGAGTGAACAGGTATGGTATAATAAATTATGGGATTTATCTATTTTATTTTTACTTTCATCATATTTTGCTTTGCTTTTGATATCCCGAAATTCGAAGCTATCTCTTTACAACCCTTCCTTTTCATAACCTATCATACGTTCATAAACCAGAGTTCATTTTCTGTAGGTTGTTTTTGAACCCAGTCAACGACGGGTACTTTTGCTAGTATATATATATATATATATATATGTATATATATATGTATATATAGATAGATAGATAGAGAGTTATACATAACTGATGTTGGTAGAAATCCAGAGAAAAAACCCCGACTATTTCGTTTAAGAAAAGAAATATTTTTGGTGACTTTAATTTCCTAACTAAATTATTTGGTAAAATATCCACTAAAAGTTCATTTTAGTACTTGACACTATTTAATTTACCGTGAGAAGAAAAAAAAAACTTTAATGTTGGAGAGAAAGAAACGACGCATCCACTTTTATACCATTTCACTAATCATTTAAAAATAATCAAATCAATAATAAAAAAATAAAGTTTATTTAATGTAGAGGGAACGAAGGAAGCACTCATACATACATGCAAGAAAGAAAAGAATGTGTGTGTGTGTGTGTATATATATATATATGTGTGTCAATCATGTCATATGCTACTGGTACCATGTAACCCAGTACTACCTGCCTCATAGTCGGGTCACCGGCGACTAAACTGGTTCCCCCACCAGACTTGTTTGGTGAGGAGGGTGGCTAGTCTCCCTGAAGACTTAAAAACAAGACCTTCCAAAGGGCGAATGAACCCTTTTTCGGGGTCAACGGCCAACTAGCACCGTGTGTTTGTGTGTATGTCTGTGTGTGTTGGGGTGAAGAGGGCTCCCGTAAGCCGTGGTGAAGGCAACCTTTCTAGGAGAAGCAAATCTCGGATTTAAAAACCATAAAGCGGGAGACCAGTGCCCGCATTAAGTTGTTGCTGGCTATCTTGCTCTTGCTTGTTGCTGGATCTCAACATTTTGAATCGAGCGAGAGACTTAGCTGTCGTACAAAGCTAAGACTCTGTAACATCATCTGTGTACAGATACTTCCTCAGGCATTTGTCTATTAAAATGGTCCTGTGGCGATGGAAGTAATTTTTGGCCTCATGGACTTTAAGTGTCTGAGAGAGTGGCGCTCGTCTGACAGGACGTTGCAATCATCATATATATATATATATATGTCTTGGAAGTTTTTTTTAACCATTAAAACTATATAAAGAACTTAAATTTTTATATCTTTTATCATTCGTGGGAAAACTGTTTAGATAGTAAGTCAGTTAATCACCTGCAATCACGACATCAACTTGCTTTCTCGAATTCACAACAATTCTAATTTTAATTTAAGATCATCAGTTGTTTACCAGGAAACACTGTTTCGAGGATTTAAAAACAAAACAGTATATTAAATCATGGCTCCTCAGTAATGTTGATCAAGCACCACCTCCCTTAACCATAAGAACTAGAAAGTGTTCCGGATACAAAGCTTCTTTCTTAGAACTGCACGCCTGTGGAACTGTTTCGTCTGCCTGCTTACCACCGGACTACAGCTTGGATGTCTTAGTCCAATGTTAACAAATTCCTAATGAACCGCCCCCTTAAGTAACCACTTCATCAAATCTCCACACTAACGTAATGTACTTGCAATAACCCTTATCCCTGAGTGGCTTCCGGGCCTTGATAAGTGGTGATCACTGTAAATATATATATTGGATCTAGTTACCTACACATGATTAATTGGTTAACCTATTCATGTTATTAAAAAAATGTCTTCCTTACCTGTGAGATTCGTCCTTGTCTCCAAAATTCAAAATGGATATATTTTTTAATTTACCTGTGTTGTATTTATAAGATTAGGATTAATCCATTTTATTACTTATCACCCGTCTACTATTATTAATACTTTATATATTTACATTCTAATTATTTTATTTATTAAAAATATATTAAATTTGATATATATATATATATATATATATATATACACACACACACACATACATACATACATACATACACACACACATTTTTTGTTTATAAATACATTTTATACATTACTAATATAGTTTTAGATCTCCTTTAATAATATATTCTGGTTAATCTTATATGACTTAAAAGCATCAGGGTAACGAACAAATGCTTTATTTAACTGTTTAAATAGTTTAGTCTTATCTACACTTGTTTAATCTTACTATTAAGCTAGAAACTGGGGGTATAAAATCTATTAATTTTAAGGTATGTGGTGTATATATATATATATATATATATATATATATATATATATATTAGTGGCCTGGCAAGGCTACAGAGGAGACAATAAAGCGAAAAAAAAAAACTAAGAAAAATTCATCCCAAAGCAACAAAACTAAAGCTTACTTGCCATCATGACATACATATATAAAAATATAGACAAATTTGGGCATATTTTATTGGTTTGAAAATATAGTTTTTTTACCAATTGTCATAAAATTTAACCGTAGAATAGCATTATAATCTTCAAAAAGCCTGCAAATTTTCATGTAGTTTCGTCTAATAGGACTAAAGATATGAACATTTAAATATTCAATTTGGCTACGAGATAAATCCATATCTATAAAAGTGAAAGTGTCTATATCTGTGTGTGTCTGTGTACATTTCCCTACACAATAACTGTCAATTTTCAGTCTACAGACTCGAAATTTGATATACAGGGTACTGAAATTTGGGAAAATCTTTGTAATCTGTTTTCGGCCAGAAATTTGGATGTTAATGGGTCAAAGTTCAACGAGTTGAACTTTGAGAACTCTACCAAACTCCTCCGATAATTTTGGGTCTAAACACTTGAAATTTTAGATATAGGTTCCACGGACATGGGTCAAACTTAACTTGATTTGAGCCCAAAACAATGTTAAGGGGGTCATAATAGGGTTAAAAGTTTTTAAAAAATTGACCTCTGCGGTTTCTACCAAATTACTCAGACAATTTCTGGTCTAAACATTTGAAATTATACATAAAGGGTATTCAGAGATAGGGCAAGCTGTTTAATCGGTTTGAGTCGAAAATTTGGACCATCAATATATAAATGTATGTATGTTTGCATGTCTGCCTAAAACTTTCGACAGAGGCGACGAATTTTTACAAGATCAGTATCGTTTTGAAGCTCGACCCTGCAGACGACAAATACAAAAAAATTGACTAAAAACATTAATTTCTTCACCCTCAACTGAGGACGTTTCAACAGTTAGGGTCGCTTTTTTCGCCGATATTTTCGAAAGTCCTCTCCTCTTTTCGATTGTCTAGCCTTAATTTAAACCTATGCCACTTCTGGTTTTGCGGTGGTCGTAACAGCAAAAACATCACGTTTTTCCAGTTCTTTTTCTTCTTCGTGGTACAAGTCTACCTTCCTACTACCACTTTTTTTTTTTTTTGCTCAACATACACCTCCAAACACCCGGGCAACGCCGGGCACTCATGCTAGTATATATATATATATATATATATATATACACGACCTTTTTTAGTAATCTTATGTTCGAACATCAGAATTTAACAAAGGAAGGCTCGTTGGACGCTAATGAGCTGAATTGGGTAGTGAGCTATGTGTAATTGACCTTTAAGGTCACACATTTAGATCATATTTTTGCACTTTTTTACAGACATAAGATGTTTCAATTATAGTCATTTGTTTTCCTGATTTTACATATGAATTACAAAATATCTGATATTTCCCCCAAAACCTCTGGTCTTGATGGAAGAGAAACTAAAACTTGTTTCTATGGTTTTAAATGATCTGAAATAACAGCAAGGGGAGACTTGATTCCATTTCTCATGTTATGTCGCTTTGGTTTTCATACATGAAGTAAATTTCACAATATATAAATTTCACAATATATAAGGATTATTTGATATTCGAGATATTCATAATCGTACCCTATTTCCAAAAGAGGAGAGATATAACATGAGAAACATTTGGAATCAAGTTTCCTCTTACTGTTATTTCAGATCATTTGAAACTATAGCAGCAAGTTTTAGTCTCCCCTCCAAGGCCAGAGGTTTGGGAGAAATTTCTCTCTCTCTCATATATATATATATATATATATATATATATATATATATATATATATGTATATAAAGGAGATTAGAACAATAGTCTAAAGAGCTGAGTGTATTTAATTTGTTATTGTTCCTTCTTATGAAACGGATTTTTAATTTAATTATAATTTGATTTTTAAATTTTAAATTATCAATCACATTACTTATATATATATATATATATATATATATATATATATATATATATATATATATATATATATATATACACACACACACTGCACAATCACATTGACACACCGGTTCTTGCCAGATCACCAAAGTTAAGCAATATTAAGCTTGGTCAGTACCAGATGAGTGACCATTTGGAAAGGCTGGGTGTGTACCACGCCGAGATGTAAAACTTTCCAGGTTGGTATCTGGGGGTATGTTTAATTCACTGGGAGAGATGCAACCCCAGTCTTTGTTAAGACAACCATCTAGGAGAAGGAAACTGATGTAAAAAACCTGCATTCCACTGTATACTCTGGCTGTGACAGTCATCTGCACCAACAAAGCTTTGCAGTAATACCAAAAACGTGTTTGGTTCTACACAAAGCCTTCACCACCATAAACAAATCATCCGTGTGGATTTCCGAGCAACTCAATTGTTGTGGCAGAAATTTATATGTCGAAATCGACGGAGTTATTCACAATCATGTCGCATGGGCAAAATTGTTCAGGGCTGTGTTGTATACAACATCGTTCGGTTTCTCTTTATCATCTAGTTGACGGTTGTCGCAGTCATACTTCCGCGTGTGGTATTAATTTGTTGTCTTATTTTCCTCGTGAAGCAACATGTCATGTAATCGATAGATATTTAACTATCACGTGATATAAGGTACATATGTTAGCAAGCATAAAAATACACTTGTCTTGTTGATCTATTGATTTTAATTTTTCTGTAGCTTCAAAATCAATACATATTAACTATTTTATCTTAAGTATAAGGATTGGAAAATTAACTTTTAAACAAAAACAAACCAAATAAACGATTACAAGAATCGTTTTTGGTTTCGGAAAGTAGGCGATTTTTTTTTTCGATTCCAATACATTAAGTTTTGATTTTCTCAATTCTGATTAAGCGTCTCAAATATAATATTTATTTGCTTCTGCCACAAGAGCTAAATTTGACACAAAGTCGCTTTAAATGTGGGGAAATGTTCAGGCCACACCCCAGAAAAGGGGTACTCTGGATTAGTGAAAAAAATGCCTTAGTCTAGAAGGGTTTCCCTTTCACTGACTAAGGACAAATTAACTTAGTGTAGCATCAGAACAGATACAACACTTTGATACCAACCTAACTCTCCTTAACCAAACAATTTTACACAGTTGTGTATAATATATATATACATTTTTTTCTGACATTTAAATCCAAATAAATTTTATGTCTAGAATCCTTTTTCTAATTTTATTCAAAATTCACGATTGCATGATTTGGATTCTAAGATGTCTCAAATTTAAAACTTACCTTGAAAAGGTTTTAAAGACACTGAAATTCAGGTAAACTTGTTCAATTGATTTTTAATATTAATGGACGAATTTAATGCAAATCTGATCAATTTGAATTTTACAAATAGGAGGTTGTAACTATGCCAAACCACTTTAAAATACATTTAATATACTTGAAAGAAACCAACATTTAGAGAGTTTTCATTAATTTATTATCCAATACCTATTGTCAAAATTTTAGGTACTTCTGCAGTTTAAATCCGGTTTTTCCGTCAGTCTCGCTCGGCAACGCCCGGCAGACGTAGAAAACCACCGTATTATACCGAGCAAAAAAAAGTCAATACAAAAAACAAAGAAATAAATAAACAACCTACCGTAATAAATTCATAAAAGTTACTATTTTTTTTATTTAACACTTATTGTGTGTTTGTGTGTGAGGGGGGTTATGGGTTACACTTGGGGGGGGGGAGGCAACGTGGTTTCTTGACGACAGGCTATTTCCTTAGGGATAATAGTTTCTGCGGGTTGAAGGAAAGCATTTCATTTTCCTTCCTTGTCATAAAAAATTGCTTGAATCACAATGAAACTTTTCCCTTTCTTTTCTTCCAATTCTGTGTTCGTCTTTGTTTTTTGTCTCCGACTGCATGTGCGCTCTCTCTCTCTCTCTCTCTCTCTCTCTCCTGATCTTGACTAAAAAGTCATACATGTTTTTCAAACTTTACTCTAAGCCCACGCCATTTTAAGTAACCTCTACGTAAAACTCAAGAGGTCAAACCATTTTAAATTATTGCTAGTGTTCTAACATTCTCTTCTATTAAAACATTAACATAAATAATTTTATATGCAGTGCCCAGCCAATATGTAACAACTGTGCACACGCCAGACAGACTCTTGCCAATGTTGACAGCAAGAACACACTGCTTGTTAGTAATGACAGAGCTACAATTCCTGATTCTACCTGAACAACATGAAATCTCATCTTGCGACCATCGCTGCATATGACTTAACTTTTTTCTCCATGTACCTGAAATCAAATGAAAATTCTATAAACAGTTTTTTTTCAAGAACTTCCCCTTTGTGGAACACAATACCTTGAGTTTGCTTCTCTGTCAGTAAGAACACGGTTGTCTTCAAGTAAATGTAAACAAATACTGATGGAACCGTCCTCTTATGTAATCAAGTTTTGCCCATTCTACAGATCATTGTACTCCCATTTTATAGTATTACTCATCATTTAATTGACGGTAGTGTTACTCTTCATCCTCTAGTCACTTTTGACTTTGCTAAGTGATAATTCATCAGTTGAAAAAAATAAGTTCCTTGAACTTATTTTTTCAACTGATGAATTATTTTTTTTCTTGTCTTTTTTCTTATTTTTTTTTTTTTTAACTTATTCCATGTACTTTTAACTCCTCGCCCACTTTTCACTTTATCAACGCCCTCAACAACTCTGCATTTATCAACGCCCTGGATATGACCTGAAACTATATCCGATGGTGAGGCCCAGCTTGAGGGCTTTGGGGAGTGTGAAGCACCTCTTAATTCCATTGCTCCCTGGTCCACTCTAACTCGGAATGGTAGTACCTGTTAGGGTCCCAACTATGGATTGAATAGAAACCGACTTGAAAAAAAAATTAAATCTATTAAACAGATGTTTCTTCAAAATCATTGGATTCGGCATTAAATAATCTGAAAAGTGTTGATATGCCATAAAACAAAAACTTATAACAAACTACCAATCAACGTCTTCAATTACTCTGGATTTATCAACGTCCTCAACTATTCGCGATTTATCAACATCCTCACCTACTCTACCCATTGATTTACCAACATTCTCACCACCTCTGGAGTTCCCAACATCCTTGCTCACCCCTGGCTTTAACAACATCTTTTTCTGTCCCTGAATTTATCAACATCCTCGCCTACTCTGTTTACCAACAATGACGCTTACCTCTGGTTTTCCTAACATACTCGCTTAGTCATAATTCACTAAATAAATCTAGTAAATCCATAATTCCCTGCAGTTGGAAATGTAGTTTTAAGGTCGAACTTTATTGTGCATTTCTCGTTTAACTTACAACATAAAACGCAAAGAAAACAAACAAACAAACAAACAAACAAAAACAGTTGCGTCCAAAAAACAGCAAGTATTTCTATAAAAAAAAAACATTACAGAAAAGCGATCTGGCTCCTGTCAAGTACCTCATAGGTATTTCCTTGAATCTTCGAAATCAATTTTATCTTTAATCGCGTTTAATGAAAGTGGAGAGAACAATTGCGAAAAAAAAATTATCGGGAATAAAAATACGATCATGAAAAATGAAAAGAGAATAAAGACAGGAAAATATGATCAGTTGTTTAAGTGCTTCATTTTATTGTGTGTGTGTGTGTGTGTGTGTGTGGGTGGGTGTCTGTAAGAGACAGAAAGAGAAAGAGAGAGAAGAAAATGTGAAAGAAAAGAGTGGAAAAGATGTTAAGAAACGAAATAAAATGAAAGGAGAAGCAAAAATATAATCCAGTCATTAAATAACAGATGAGAAGGACGAGCCTAAGCTGAGCAGGTAGAGCTGAAGCCGAGCGATCAATGAAAGGAACCAAGAGCTGAGGTCGTGCAATGGATGTAAGGGGGGGGGTCTAAAACCAAGCAATAATAATTAAAACAAAAATGAAACCAGATCAAGAGATGGAATGCAAACATAAGCAATAGCAATCGCTTTACAAATTCTCTCATGATTTTTTTTTTTTTTTTTTTTTTTTTTTTTACATTTTCACCCCAAACAAGGCAAATTGCCACTTTGGTGTAGAGGGCTACTATCAGGGGCAACAACTACTGGGGTACTATGTAGGGATTTGGGCAAACAGATGTCGGTTCACATTACACTTGAACTTCTACACGTCAGTACTGTTGGGGAAGCAGAGGCCTGGAAAAATACGATCATGAAAAATGAAAAGAGAATAAAGACAGGCAAATATGATCAGTTGTTTGAGTGCTTCATTTTATTTATAGTCTAGCGGTTCTGGGGAAGAAACTATTGGAGTAGAAAGATCTTTTACATCTAGGGGTCTCTACAGTGTGGGGGTGGGATTTAGCAGCCTGTAAGGTTTGTCGAGGGTGCTCACGTCGTGGGGGCACAAGTGATTGCAGTTCGTCAGAGCATTCACCACTAAAATACTTGTAGAACAGGCAGAGGGATGCAACATTTCGTCGATGGGACAGAGGCCGAAGCTTAGATGCCAGTTCAGGGCCTATCAGGTTTGCCAACAAGCTCATCCAACCCAAGTTTTACCTAAAATCTTGCTTGAACTGTTTTACAACCATTTTCGCCCGCATGGAGCCGATTCTAGTGGCCCGTGGTAAAACACAATGTTGAGAAACTGGCATGGTCTATCCTTCTCTCAAGGGGGCATGGGACTCTCTTAAGCCGTGGTAGAAACCCCATCTAGTGATAGCGTCACGTTAAGATTACCCTTGATAGTCCTGGCAAAGCATCAACTATTCAACTATGGACAAGATTTGAATTACACTACAAACTCGTGTAATGAATTCAATCTCGGCTGCGGCCGCGTGTTCCATTACGTTATTGGTTGTCAACTAGTTTTTTTTGGGTTTTTTTTTTTACATGGAGTTCACCACTTATCAAGGCCCAATGGCCACTCAGGGATAAGGGTTATTGTATGTACAGTAATCAAAGGGATAGTGTAGCAATAGTTCAGAGAACCGTGATTGTTCCCCTCAAAACATAACAGAGTTTTAAGAATTGAACTTTTCACATGAGGCTACCACGATAATAAATAATCTAGGCCCCTTCCCTACGTATCAATATAGGTAAAGAAAGAACTAAATATTTTTTTTTTATTCTTCTGTATAATGCACATTTTGTCTTTCATAATCTATATCTTCTACATGGAATGATCTCGATTTTTCTCCTCTAAATTTAGTTTCCATGAGATTATAAACCCACAGCTATTACATATGGTAACTGATGCGCTTCTAGAAATTAACACTTTCATTTGATTATTAACTGTTACATTAATTCCGACATATTCGACTCTCAAATGTACAGGCACTGACAGGAATCTTTACTAAAACATAAGCATCTACTAGCACTCTCTGATGAATCACCGGAACTTTCATAATTTTAAATAAATGTATAAACCGTTCTTTAATCTTAGCCTTCCGTTTCAATGGTAGATATGTTTGGGATCTATATAAGACTACAGCTGTGAAATAATGTTTATTCTAACACGCATAATTCAAGCGTTACAAAACTCTTTATCTAACAACAGCTTGGCCAATAATCTCGTCGAACTCCGGCTTTACCTATCTTCTTGCTTGTCGATATTATTCTCTAAGATTTGAATAATATTTCTATTGCTAATTACTAATTAATGCATATACCTTTTTTATTAATGTGCAGGTTGAGAGTAATCAGCGACCGTAGTCCTCCCACCTTATTCAGGGAGCTGGCTAGTTGCACACTTAGAACTGTGGTGTAATGTATGCTAATCACTATTAAACAAAACTTCATGTTTTTTTTGAGGGGGGGGGGTTACACCTTTTCATTTCAAACAAGGCATATTGACACCTGGATATAAAGAGTTACTATCTGGGATCATGACGAACAGAAGATTGTTGGGAATTGAATAGTGAAATGTCTGTTCACATTACATTTAAACTTCTGCAAGCCAGTACAGTCAGGGAAGCAGAAAGTAATTTCAAAGTCTAGTAGTCCAAACAAAGAAACTATCAAAGTAGTAAGCTTTCCAGCATCTATGAACCTTAACAGTGATGTGGTGGGATTTTGCCGATTGTCTGGTAAGTCAGGAATATATATGTCGCAAGGGTACAAGTGCTTTGAGTTCAGACCAAATTCAATTGACGTATTTGTAAAACAAGCACAGAGAGACAACAATGGGGCGATGGGACAGAGGTTGGAGATTGGTTGATAGTGCGGGATCTATTAGGTTGGAGACTTTTAGATCCTGGCTTAGAGAGAGAGACGTGTGGTAAATGACCAGCATAAATATGCCAATAAATCAAGTAAATAACTTTTTTACATTTTTCCAGGTCTTATAATCTGGATTCCTTTGAGGAATGTTAAATTTTTTACTGCAGCATTTTTATCCTTTTCTACAGGAGGGAAACGATAAAAGTGTCGCCCTAGAAAAGATGGCACGATTCCATTTCCGTTAGATGAAAACTGGTTTTCATTTTTTTTGTTGAAGACCAGTTGTGTACAAATTCCAAGAGCAATAAGATCCTTTTATCATTTCTGAAAGTGACACAATGTTTAATGAGCAAAAAGAGAGATGCGCCACTGTACAACTCATGCTCTTTACCGATCCAAATTATGACAACTATTGCCAGCACCCTCAAAATGTATCAGTGGATTGTCGCAAATAACAGAGTAATGCCCAGGATGATGAAAAAGTTTTCAGCTATGGTTATGATCGTTGGTGTGGTTTCGAGTGAGGGTCACATCATGCCACTTCACATCTCTGAAGGTCGGCTTGAAAGTCAACACTAAAGTATATCTAGATGTGCTAAAGAGTATGGTGATCCCCTGGTGCAATAGGTGGCCACTGGCAGATCCTGGTTGTGGCAGCAGGAGTCAGCACCAGCCAATAAGTTCAAAGAAACCCAAGCTTGGCTTCAGAAGGAGTGCTACAACTTTGTGCCCTTCTCTCGCTGGTACCTGATCTTCTCCCGATTTGAACCCGCTGAACTTCTTCGTTTGGTTATATGTCGAGAACATCACCAACATGACCTCCCACAACACTAAAGCCAGTCTAATCGCCACCATCTGCCGAGTATTTGCCGAAGCTTGTGAAAAAGGCAGGTTCCTGGTTCCAGACCTCCATCGGTGCAGTGGTTGGGGCTGAAGGTGTCTACATTGAATAAATGTCAACTCTACTACATAATCAAGTTTCCTGAATTGATTTTTTTTCTCAATTAAAGTTTAAAAAGATAACTGTAGTATTGTTTTCTTTAGGGGGGACACTTTCATTGATCCACCTTGTAGAAAGCAAAAGCATTGTTTTTATGCTCATTCAGCATTATCCTTCGTTTGGATCCAAACCATATTTGGTAAGGATAATTATTTTGACCAATTAATATAAATATTTTATCATAGGGAAATTTCTCTTTCATGGCTTGATATTCATTTAACTTTATGACATAATCTACAATGAATGCAAATAAAGCATTGCAGTGGATTCTTTTTCTTTTGTTCAAAGCCTAACAACCTCACAATAATACAGATGCAATTACGTAAGAGAACGAAAGAGATATAATTATATACAAGTTGGTTCATTAATTATCCAGCTAGAGGCAAGACAAGTGGTTAATTAAGATGCTTTTGGCTCTTCTCAATAATGGAAAAATCACGACAGGAACAGGAACGTAGACAGAAAATAGAAACCACACCCTTGCCAAAAGACAGGAGAGAATTGGTAAAAACTAAAAACTTTGGATATAAAATATATTCTTTACCTATTTCGTTTCTTATTTGAGTAAAGTTGAGTTGGTGACTTAATTGTTAGCAGCTTTGTCAACTTGGTTGAAGTAAGTTTTTAAAAAGCTTATCAATATAAATAAATATTAAATAATAAATAATATAATTTAAACATTTAACATCTAACAAATGTAAACCTTTCATAAAAGCCAGTATATTATAAGCAACCCTATATCAAAATATTTCAGGAGATTTGCATAAAAGCGATTGCAGGCAAACTTGCATATAAAAACTTTTAATAAAAGAGTTGCACATTAAAATTTTCCATGATAACCGGTACATGAAAACTATATATGCCGACCCAAACACCAACAACTCTGAACACAAAATAACGTTCCTCAAACAACCCGAACACAAAAACCTGTCACAAACAATCCGGAATAAAAAATCCTGTCACAAACAATCCGGAACACAAAAACCCTGTCACAAACAATCCGGAACACAAGAAACCTGTCACAAACAATCCGGAACACAAGAAACCTGTCACAAACAATCCGGAACACAAGAAACCTGTCACAAACAATCCGGAACACAAAAAACCTGTCACAAACAATCCGGAACACAAAACCTTCCACAAACAATCCAGAACACAAAAAAACCTGCCATAAACAATTCGGAACACAAAAAAAACTTCTACAAACAATCCGGAACACAAAAAACCTTCCACAAACAATCCAGAACACAAAATACCTTCCACGAACAATCCGGAACACAAAAAACCTTCCACAAACAACCTGAAATACAAACAACCCTCCACAAACAACCCCAAATGCAAAAAACTTTCATGATAACCCTGCACAGAAAAACTGCCACGCTAACATGCACATTAAAATCTTTATGCAAATCTATATATTCTAACAATGTCAGTGTAATGTTGAAACATGATTGCGAATATGTTATACATTCAGAGAACATATAAGCAATAAGTTTTTCCTGAAATTATAATTAAAAATTATGTCAGATTTTGATGTTTGAATGCAATTAAAAGTTATGTTTTTGAAGTTTGACTGTACACACAAAAACGTAATTACATTTCTAAATTTTGGAGATGAAAATTGGTTGTGGAGTGTCATTTTCACAACGTTTCGTTTGATGTAATCTCCAACACTTGAAAATCTGCATAGAATTTTGAAAAAAAAAACAAACCTTTATTTGTCTGGAGTAGCATGCTCTTCTTTAATCAGCCATAATTGGATAGAGGTTTTAAGGTAATTCACAAGTATTTTCGGTCGCCAACACTAAGAATTGAACCTTTAACTCCCAGACGAAGGTCACCTTTACAACTTGAGTCTTCCAAGTACTCTAACCACTGCACTATGGGCCCTAATCTCTTATGTATTTTCCCAATAAAAAGAATATGTTAATAAATTCATCACAGGTATTTACTGTATCATGCAAATATTTTTGCTTTGTCTTAGTTTTAAAGCCGTAGAAGCTAGGTAAATGTGGAAATTGATATACCCAGGTACTGTACTATTCCAGCACAAGAAGCAGATATAATACAAAATAATTTTGAAGGTGAAGGTTCAATCCTCAGTGCGGGTGATATTTAAAATAGAATAGCACATAATTTCAGACTTCTAACTTATCATGATTGATGGAACGAGAGCCTGCTACCCCTTTCTGTGGATTAAATAATGGGTCACGTTCAAAATTTCATGCAAATTTCCAAGTTTGAAAGAAAGATTCACCAGAAGACACCTAAAAAAAGGTTGGAGGTTACATTGGTCGAAACGTTGTGAAAATAACACTTAAGATGGGAACAGTCATTGAAATATAAATTATCGATCTTCATCTGAAAAATTCATAAATTTTCGAAATTTGACATTCTTGATATTAACACTTCTATCATGCTAACGAGGAGTGGGTAGAAAACTAGTAATAATTTTGATTATATAATTTAAGAGTGAACAGGATATGTCAACGCTTCAGGTTGATGTATTATGCATCTTCTCCAAGGAATTACCATGATCCAATAAACACGGAGTATTTTATATAAAAGAAATATTTATCTAATAAAATAAGAAGTAATATCTCATAAAAAAAAGATAACGATCCACTAAACGCAGGAATGATATCTCATAAGTATTGATCTGATAAAAGGATTAATATTTCCCAAAAGAAATAATGATCTAATAAAATATGGAATGAAATCTCGTAAAAGATAATTATCTATTAAAAATGAAATGATATCTCGTAAAACAAAAAAATAATGATCTAATTAAAGGAATGAGATCTTAGAAAAGAAAGAAAAATTCTTGGACACAAAGAAGCATTAAGCTTTCAAATTACCTAACTAAATATATTGAAGCTGGAATTAAGTTCAGACATTAAATAAGAGTCGAGTAAGTCAGAGTAAAAGTGATAGATAGAAAGTTAGCAAAAGATACCAATCTTGGTGAGTTAATCACAAATTACAGATCCTTAAAAGAAATAAAATTGAATTTTTTGCAAATATAACTCAATCCCAAATTCGTAAAAAACATTTTAGCATGTTTTTTGTTTGATATAGAAAAAAGCCTTTGAAAAAACCAAGGTCATTTTACACATTTAACACAATTTCATATATATATATATATATATATATATATATATATATATATATATATATATACTAGCAGTTCAGCCCAGCTTTGTTCGTGCCCTATGTACTGCTCATAACCTGCCTTATGTGTGAAAACACTAGGTAAGATTTCAAATGTTTCGACCCAAATTTGTCTGAGTAATTTCCTAAAGACCGCAGAGGTCAATTTTTTAAAAATTTGACCCCAATTTTGACCCCTCAACATTTATTATTTTGGTCTCAAATCAAAACAAAAAGTTTTACCCATGTCCAAGTTACTCACATGTAAAATTTAAAGTCTTTAGGCCCAAAATTGGCGGGAGAATTTGGTAGAATATGCAAAGGTCAATTCTTTCAACTTTGACCTTTTGGCAGCCAAATTCTCGCCCCAAAACTGATTAAAATGCTTGCCGTATGTCTGAATACCCATTATGTATAAATTTAGAATGTTTAGATCTAAAATTGGCTAAGTAGTTTGCTAGAAACTGCAAAGGTCAAATTTTTTGATCTTTGATCCCTTGACAGCTCAAATTTTGAACCCAAACCGATTAAAAAGCTAGTCCTATCTCTGAATACCCTTTATGTAAAATTTCAAATGTTTAGACCAGAAATTGGCTGAGTATATTGGTAGAAAGCACAGAGATCAACTTTGTAAAACTTGACCCCAATTTTGATCCCATAACATTTGGGGGGGGGGGCTCAAATCAAATTATTAAGTTTGATCCATGTCCAAGTAACCTACATTTAAAATTTCAAGTGTTTAAACCCAAAATTGGTGGAGGAGTTTGGTAGAGTTTTCAAAGGTGAAATCGTTGAACTCTGACCCCTTGACTACCAAATTTCTGGCCGAAAACCGATTAAAAAGATTTACCCAAACCTCAATACCCATTATGTCAAATCTCGAGTCTGTAGACTGAAAATTGACAGAGTTATTTAGTAGGGAAATGTACACAGACATTTTCACACACACATACATACACATTATATATATATATATATATATATATATATATTAGAGAGAAAGAGATAAGTAACAAAGAAAGTTGCAGGAAATTTATATTTTTTATACTAATGTGTCACCGTTAATCATCGTCTAAAAACCACTCAAGGAGAAGAGTTATTTTTACATAATAGACTTCCACTCTCAAATCTAGCTTAGACTAATATAACTAAAAATTGTGGGATCATTATACTGTTCTAGAATTCATTAGATGTAGACTTGATGAAAATCTTTCTGTGAAAGGGAGGGAGTTCGAGCTCGACACATATCTGAGCTCCAATCCATGGCCCCCCCCTCCTCGCAAAACTTTCACAATTCCATGTACAAAGCTTCTTTCTTAGAACTGCACGCCTGTAGACCTCTTTTCCGATTGCCTGCTTTCCAGCGGACTACAATCTGATTGTCTTCAAGTCCAACGTAAACAAGTTCTTGATGAACCGTCCCCCTAAATAATCAAATTACAAAATTCCCATTACTTATGTTTACTACGCTATAATCACATTGACTAATGTATACCCATTAACCCCTATCCTCGAGTGGCCTTCGGGCCTTGATAAGTGGCGATTCCTGAGTAAAAAACAATATGCTTCTAGCTAACACCACTATCAATCGTTTCCCCCACTCTAAACCTGAATATGGATTCCATGAACAAAGCTTCTTTCCTAGAACTGTCCACTTGTGAAATTGTTCTACTGGTCTGCTTTCCAGCTGATGAAAATATTGTTGTCTTCAAATCCAATGTAAACAAATTTTGGTTGAACCGTCTCCTTAAATAATCAAATTATACCAATGACTACTGTACACACATCAACCCTTATCTTTGAGTGGCCTCCAGGCCTTGATAATTGGTGATTCCTCTGCAAACAAATAAAAATGTTTACTACTGTCACCCTCTTGTCTTGCATGTATTTTGTATGATTGAAATATGTTTGACTGGTTGTTTTCTTTTTACGAGATGCCAACCATTTTTTGGTTATTCGATGCTTAATCAGATTATTTTCGTAAAAGATTCTTCTTTAGATCTTTATTTATTCATTGTGTTTGGTTTGGTTGTTTTGTAGAGGAAAATTGTTTTTGTTTCTGACTTTGCAGAATACGATTGATTTTTGCAAAAAGAAGAATAAAGAAAAACAAGCACATTAATGATTGGTGCATTTTATGTCAGGAAGTGAGTATCCTTAAACAGCCTGATCTGGGCTGAACTAGGAAATATATAGGAGCAGGAATACTAATTAAATATCTTTAGTAAAATAGATACTTTTAGATGTGGCGAACTTAGTCGAAAGCATTCGAAATTAGTGCAAATCAACACATACCGTTTATCCATTTATGAAGTTTGTAAAAACTGTATGGTGTCATTAAAAAAAAAAAGTTAATTCGTGCAAATGACTTTGAAACGAGAGTTTTAGAACAAATTGGACACAGTAGCTAATGCTGTGTCAATATATATATTTTGTTTTTAAAGAAAATGCTAAGAACTATCCAACAAAGATCTCTGTATAAAAAAAGTAAAATAATGGTGTGCATTATTGCCTTAATGCATGCCCGTTTAGACTATGGAATCATTTAAGCTAAGTGCAAATTTATCAGACCTATTGTTTTCATAATCACGTTGACATACCGGTACTGAAATTAAACTACATAGAAACTCGCCAGAATTAGATGGATGATCATTTGCAAATACTAGGTACTGTATGCGACACCTAACTATGTGCAAATAGCATCGTGAACCCGCAGTGACTAGCATCGGGACTATGGCATAACCCCTGATTGGCAGACACTCCTACTTGGAATGATGCAAAAAAAAAAAAAAAAAAAAAAAATACTTGATCAAATTCCCAAAGATCACAAAAAAAATGATATAGCTGACTTGTTTCTGAAACTTCACTTTTTTTTTTTGTTATTTTATTTCAAAAACGGATTTGAAATCTAGCATATAATCCTCACAATTTCTCTCTCACAGAAGAGACGTTTCCAGTCTATCTCTGGTCTATCATTATTTTCATGGCAAGTGTTCGACTGGGCTATGGTCTCAGTCTGCAAAACATTGACAGAAAACGACAACTACAAACAATTTCCTTAACTCTATCTGTGCCTAAAACTAAACGAAAATTCCATGAACAAAGTTTTTTTCTTAAAACTACATACCGGTGGAACTCTATACCACAGGGCTGCTTTCCAACTGACTACAACATGATCGTTTTCAAGTCAAATGTAAACAAGTGCTTGTTGAACTGCCCTCTTAAATAATCAAATTCTACCAATTTTCACCACCACCAATCATTACAGTGTTGCTTTGCCAACTGACTGACACTCATTAACATTTATCCTTGAATGGTTTTCGAACTTTGCTAAGTAGTGACTGCCTTATAAAGTGAAAACTTAGTAAACATAGTTAACAAAAGAGATGAAAACAAAACTTACCTAGGCCATTGTCCAGTCTTGCAGAAACGATTCCAGCAGTGTCCGCAACTCCACACCAACACCCCGGTGAGCTTTTGGTTGGTCAAAAGCATATCATCCTGTTACGATGTTCTGGGTAGCAGCTGAGCCGAATTCAACTTGGGTTTTCTCACTCCCTAGTACATCAATTAATCAATTTATAAGTCAACAAGCACACTTCCAACCTTTTAAATATTCGCACATTGCCAAAGGTAATCCGACTCATTTTTGCTTAGATGAAATTAGATAAAATTGATAATTATTGGATGAAAAGCACTAAAAATTAATCATGTATAGAAGCACGTATATTTATATACATATATACGTATGATAAATTTATACGTGTATGTTATTTAAATTATTTAAAGATTTTGTACAACTATTTTTTAATATAAAATTATTGACACTTAAATATATGGAATAAAGTACTTTGGAAAATTTAATTGTAGCAAATAGATTATCTCCCTTTGGCAAACTCACAGACATTAAAGGTTGAAATGAATGTTGTTGATAGAAACACACATCTACAAACATGCAAGCACTATGATTGTGAATATACAGGTGCATACACATCTACAAAGCGGTTTAGTCATGAAATATATATGTGGATACAAATATATTAAGGGAGATAAATATTACACTTAAAACCAAATGTTGCACATTTATTTCTCTTGTTTTATGGAAAATCAAGTTAACACTGGTTTTCATAAGATTACTGAAGTTAAGCGTCATTGAGTCTGGTTAATAGCAGACAAATAAATGTTTGAGAATACTAAGTGCTGTCTATGGAGGAACGATTATACACTCTTGAAAACTCTTCTGCTAAAACCAATCACACCACCAACTCTAGGATGTTACATTTTCATCAATAGTTTAATCGATCAAGCAATTAATATAATGTTTTTATAGAGATATGCGCCGGGTTTAAGCAAAGTCGTTTTTATAGTCGTTTCTTATTGTTCCATTTGCGTTGGTGGTTTTCTCGTGGTTGTTCATCACCTGTGTAATGTAAACGAATATGAATGTGATTTTGCTGAGTTTTCATCGAGGTTTTATTGAGGAGAGACTAGAGTTATCTTTACTTCTTAAACGTTCTATCTAACTAAATGTTTGAGAGACACAGACGGGCAGACATCAAAATGGCATTCGTCTTAGAGTATACATTATTCTGACCTTCAAAACCTTTGTTTTTCTCACTTGGAACTGTAACATCTTATATCATGATGGTTTGACGATATCTTGTCTATGAAAATTGACCTGCTGCCTCAAATTCTGCCACCTTTCTGTAGGTACGTTTCCGTTTGTGTTGGTTATCCTAATGTGACCCTTATCAAAACTCAGATAAGCTAACTTACTCGCTACTTACGTAGGGCCCCTCACTTCTAATAACAGAACAATTGACAGTGGAGTGGATTTCTTTTCTCAAGCATGTGAGGAAGCTCTCTGGGGTATGCATATAGATAGCTGGTTTTCTAGCACATGAATAAAGAATGTCACTGCTGATGCCCGTTTGAACTTTAATCTTGAGATAATGGGTGGCTGTCATTTACGATTATATATATTCGTATGAAAATACATCTACACAGAAACTAACTTGGTTCATTCCTGGAAAACATGATCAATAAGCTCGACTGATGATTTGCTGCAGGAATAAAACTGTAGCTTAGTTACCATAAAATAATGTTTACTCACGTATTGAGCTTTGTTCAATAAATATATATGAATTATATATCACATTAACTTGTAATAATATATGTATATGCATACATTAAGAATATACACATATACGCAAATCAGAAGACGTAAACTACTAAAGCTCTTAAGGTAGTCAAAGCTCTGTTTCTGTATGTTTATGACAATCAATTTTGAAATGAAATTTAAAATGAAGAATGAGAACACACGCAAAATTGTGTTTTTAACGAAAGCTGAAGAAATCCATTTAGAATCGTTGGTTCCAATTTCTGTTCAAAAGTTTCTAACTCTGCATAACCTGCCAATCACGATTGCCATTTATCTCATAATGCCCAAGCTAACATTCATCTTAATAGCTGCGCATTCAGACTGACGGAATCATTAAATCTTTGCGTTATCTCAAACATCCAGTAGAATCCTCCGCTTTAAGAATAGCAGATCGCAGATTCAATTTTAGCGACTCGGAATCTTAATTCCAACGCCATTGCAGTTGCTGTAAACTATATTCTGACAAAGACTTGGATTAAGGAGTGAATCTATTTTTGATGCCATTACACAATTGAATAAGCCGAATTCTCCACAATTGCTGCTGAGAGTGAAGTGGGATAGAAACATACCAATGTCAGAATTAAAAGATATCAATGTGACTTGCATGCCTTTGATATTGATTCAAAGATGCATCGAATATATATATATATGTGTGTGTGTGTGTGTGTGTGTGTGTGTGTATTAGAGATGGGACAATTCCAATATTTTTCCTGAATCCGATACAATTACCAATTCTGATTCTTTATAAATTTCTAATTATTTAAATATAAGGTTGTTAATTTCCCCGATTTTCGTAATAACACATGTTTAATATGCAGATATTTTCCTGAACGTCAAAATACACTCGTGGAGGGTGATCTATCGATTTAAGCTTCAATAGTGGTTTAAAATCAATAAATATTTATTATTTAATCATTATCAGCAATTGAAGATTTTTTTTAAACAAAATTAAATAAAAAAGACAATTAAAAGAATGGTTTCGGCATTAGAAAATAGGCATCAGTTATAACGATTCCGATACCCCCAAATCTTCTGATTTTTCCAATTCCCGATTAATCGCCCCAGCATTAATATATATATATATTGGCAGATCAAATTTCTCTCATACTGTGATATAATATCAGTTTAAAAGTAAAGAAAAGTTATGGGTTCATTACAAATTTAGAAGTAATAATTTAACTTTTTGAATGTAGAATTTCATTTTTCTGTGAAATTTGGTCCGAATAACAATCTTTTATCACACAGATAGATATATAGAAATATAGGAAAAATTGATGAACATAAAATTGAATAGATTACAATATTCTACGGATCAATAAATATTGTAATTTATTCAATTTTATCTTCATTCATTTCTCTAATTGCTTTAATGAACTTGTGACTTATATGACCCAATTTTATAGATCGTATTTTTTTACATAAATTTACTTTATATATATATATATATATATATATATATATATATATATATATATATATATAAATTATCTAGCTATCGAAATACATGGCAACCACATTTCAAAACAGTAAAAAAAGAAATGAGCCAAGAAATTTTGATAGTTTATCCTAAATAATTTACTGTTTAATTGTAACAATTAGATAACAAGAGTTTATTTTTCATATAATAATTTCACCAAAACATTGAAAATAAGTTTGCCAGTAGTTTAGCTAATTTGACCATAATTATTTTAGATCGAAAGTAAAATTTATTCTGAGATAAACCAATAGAAGCACCAGGAATTACTGTCCATACATAAAACTTATTGTAAATTTCTTTAAGATATTTTTGTTAATATCTCTCATCTATTTGAACATATTTCAGCAATATTTAATTTCACACAAGTATACCAAGTTATATGCGTCCTCTTTTTTAACGTATGTTGTACTGCAGGCTTATCTCCCTATCTCGGAAGTAAATGGGCTTATCCAAACGTAATACACACAGTAATGCTTGGCCTTCGGGACAAGATCACAGTATTTAAAAAAAAAAAAAAAAAAAAAAATGCATACACAAACACACAGACAACTGTTTATAAATTGGATTCTGAAACGCTGGGGATTTATTAGTTAGTTTAAGATCCACAGAGTGAATGAGGTATTTTGGTAAATGTTGCCAGTCAAGAGTAAGACTCCAAAGTCTACATTTATTACTTTTTAATCACTTTAGTCACAAAGACCCTGAACCCTTCCCAATTTCTTGTAGGGCCTTGTGCCTAATTTTGTTGTTTTAAAATCTTTTGTTTTTTACTTACTTGTATTTTCAATATTTTTAAAAAGCAACAAAATATATAAACAAGATCACAGTGTAGTATCTGTTCTTCAGACCCTGGTGTCTAACTCTGTCCCGTGGGGAGGATAGTAAATAGGAACACACAGTAATGACTAAACGTTGTGGCAGCAATTAATGCAATTTTGGTCCCATATCCATGAAGTGTACTTCTGTAACGTACTTTTGTTAATACATTTTGTTAATTAAGTGGGTTTGCCTTGATTATTATCAATCTGAGAGTCCATAACAAGATAAAAATGATTTCCTTAAAGAAGTAAATTTTGCAGCATAAATAATAGTCCATAAGCTTATATTAACTTATTTATTAATGTTATTTATTTTAATGGATTAATAATATCAGGAGAATAAAATTTTAAATATTTTTAATTTCATACATTTTATGGGCAAGTTTACATTTTTTTAGGAAACAAACTAAGACTATATGTAGGAGAAAAGCAGTCAGCAGGAAGGGAGTTTCACAATCCTGCAGTTCTTAGAAAGAAGGTACTTGAATTGGAAGATGTATTAGGTTGAGATATATCTAAACAGCGAATTGATGAAGACCTTTCAATCAACGAGTCAATCGAGCTGGAACAAAGGAAGCGGAAAATGAATTGAACAATTCTGAAAAATACACACACAATAGTATTTATATAAGTGACCGAGACTAAGAGGGAATGTGCAGAGCAGAGAAGATAGGAGGGGGAGTAAACCAAGTTACAAATACGAAATTAAATTAGTTGCATTGTAACAATGATTGCAGCCGAATTGCTTTGCCAAACCTGTTATGTTTTTTTTTATTTCTCTTTCTGCTAAAAGAAGATAGGAGGGGGAGTAAACCAAGTTACAAATACGAAATTAAATTCTGGTGAAGGGGGGGGGGGGAGAAATAAACTTGAACAGTATTTTTTATATTCTTTTGTCATTTTTGTTATCTTTTATGAAATCTGTGTTTCCCTCTCAGATTCATGCGGCTAAATTGTCAAGTCCCTGCTAATGAAGCCAGGGGAATACGCCTTTGAAAATATGAATGCTGTAAAATTATTCTGCCACATAAGAATGCGGAATTGTAATGAATAAAAGTCCCGCTCATGTCTGGGTACAATAAATGGTTTAATTAGGCGAAACCCACAAGAAATTTCGCAAATGTCCAAATTAGTTGCAAACAAATTATCAAGTGATTAATTCAAATGCATTCATTTACTAACAGTTGCTACCCGGCGTTACCCGGGATCCACTATGTCCAAATTTTTTTTGTTTTTCAATATGTCTATGTTTTATAATATCGCCTGTTTTGTTCAATATCTTTGCGAACACAAATAAGAAACGGTAACTTTTACTAAAAGCACAAAAATTATTCCCCGTTAGTTAATATTTTCTTTTTAAGTGTTTATATTTTTAAATGCATTCTTTTTAAGGATTTCTTAAGAGCAATCATAAAAGAGAAAATTTCATAGAAACTTTGTGCCATCATTGGACAACAGTAGGACGTGTATCCACGTGCTTAAAAGACCTACTAAATGAAAAGAGTTTCTGTATTAAAAAGGTGCTCAATTAGATTTTTAAAATGTACTGAGGTACATGGGTTTATTGTTAATGGCACAGAAATAAGAAAATAAAAATTAGCTAGTCAAAATTAACGTTATATTTACTATTTAAGTTCAATTTTATTTAAAATCCGATGATATAGGTATTATATATTATATTATGCCTCTTTGGACATGTATTTTAACCAATAACTTTGTTTCGAATTTTAAAAAGCCAAAAGAAAATAGAATAGAAAGAAATCAAATTCTAATCGTGCCCAAAAGGTATATAAGTCAGGAAACAAAATCCTAATCAAATGTGTCTTAGCATGGGTTAATGAATGCGGCTTAGAGTTAGAGTATCAATCACTAATAAAATAAAAATTGTATATGTCGGTGATTGGTGAGTCAGCATGTTATAACTTTGTTTATCAGCTTGATTTTATTGTTACCATTCCTGCAAGAAGGATCAACTAGTTGAACGAGATGTGGACTCGACTGGAGTCGAAATTGGCGGACCCAGCTCATCGTGTCCATTTATGCACGATTTTCTCCCTGATAATCACGTTGATGTAAAGGCTTATCATATCACCAAAGTTGGGCCTGGTCAGTACCAGATTGGTGACCATTTGGGAATATCAAGTTCTGTACGCAGGAGGGCAACAAACACCTTGATGCAAAAATGTAAAAAATGAACCGTAAAACTAGCATAGTTCAAATCATATCTCTTGACAATGATACATATTTGACTGGAAACTGTGAATCTTATATTCCGTTTGGAAGAAACCCGTCTAAAACATCATCATATCCCTGGACAAGGACATACATTTGACAGGGGACCGTGTGTGAATTTTATATTCCCTTTAGAGGAAACCTGTTTAAACCACTATATTATTAAGATATTCGCATATAATCTAATAAAATTGTTTTACTTTAATCTTAATAAAATTAGGTAAAATAGTAATGAACCAAGTATTTTATTAGAATGAATCATACTTATATTTCTTATCTACTTAAAGTATTCTGTTTTTTGCACACTCGGGAAAATATATTTTTCATTATCATAGATAGTTTTGAACTAATAAAATCTACTTATGTTCTGACAGCAAAACTTTCTATTAAAAAAAGTTTTCATTGATTAGACATTTCCTTAGATTAATATATTGTATTCACACACACATATATATATCACCCAACATGCATCTATTTGCAACAACAATAAAAATATAGTAAAAAATATTATCAAAAATGATATAAAAATCTGAAATAAAAAAGAAAAGAAAAACTGAATGTTTTTGAAAGTTCTACTTGAAGAAACTGGATGTTGCATTTTCTATTTTCAGAGATATTTAAATTGGAGGTTTTCTATTCAAATATGAACCTAAGGGAGAAACCAAACCTTTTCTTAATAAATAAGACTAGAAAATGCTTGAACTAAAAGATTGAGAAATTTTCTTATTGATCCTTAAAAATATTGTGGCATTTTTTCCTCGAATTTAGTGAATCTGACAGCTGTTTTGAAATTTCTCGATCAGGGCTTCGTATGAAGAAATATCAAACGTGAATTAACAAACATCAGTTTTTCTTGGGGTAAGCCATATTTTTTTTGGAAATTTTTTAAAAACGTTTATATTTTTTTTGAAGATTTCAAACGCATGCAGTTAAATTCCATGCTGACAGTGTATAAAAGCATAAATATTTAAAACGTGTCCACAATACATGGAAAAAGTGAAATAAAGTCAACAGTTTATAAAACAAACAGAAAAAAAGATAGAAAGGGAGAACGTATACGAATCAGGTACGAGGCGAAATAATTCCTGGCACTGCTGGATTATAAATGAAAGACCAAAAAATATTAAAATAAAATAATTGATATTCACAATTCTGCAACGAAGTTAACGACAGCTTAACTAGATGATATATTTTGGATAGCTTTCATATTAATATTCATTTGATAAAGGAATAACAATTGATTCTGCTGTAAGGAAAATATTTTAGAAGAAACCAAGATGTTGATCGAACCAATTATTAAGAATTTAATAAAATTGCAAGGAGGAAAAATAAAGTTTTAATAATTAGAATGTTGGAGATATTTTACATTTTTCAAACAAGAAATAAAGTAAAACTACAGATTAATATTGGATCACATCATAAACAGAATTATAATTTTCTCAAAATAAAGATATCACAATGTTTTACCTCGCAATACATTGTGTATAAAAATCGAGTTTGATCCAGAATACATCTATAGCGAACTAAGTTTGCTCCGACTCGTGAGTTGAGTTCTCCTAGAGTTAAATGTTGCCGCCTAACATAAATTATTGCTCTTCGTAAAAATTAAGCTCTCCTAGTAGTCGGTAATGTAAACAAACATAAACCCATTATAATTTTCCTTCCCTTGTAAATCTAATGGCTTATCGATTTTTAATGACAGCTTGATACACTCACCATGTAAAAGGTATGTACATGTTCGCATGTGACGGGTATGGATATGGACGCATGTAACAGGCACCAACATGGACGCATGTAACAAGCACCGACATGGACGCATGTAACAGGCACCGACATGGACGCATGTAACAGGCACCGACATGGACGCATGTAACAGGCACCGACATGGACGCATGTAACAGGCACCGACATGGACTCATGTAACAGGCACCGACATGGACTCGTGTAACAGGCACCGACATGGACTCGTGTAACAGGCATATAACATACAAATAAAAATCTAGGAAGATAATTCTACAAATGGTGAGAAATGTAAGCGAGTTACGAATTGGAAGAAATGTTCCAGGCACGGATGTGGACATATTAAACAAAGCAACAGTGGGGCATATCTAAGAGACAAATATCAGGATATATAACTGAAGACGTAGTTAACAGACAAGAGCAGAGAAATCGGAATACGTGTAACAGACACAAACCGAAACAAGTAACAGACACAAATTACTATGCGTGTAACATACACAAATGTTGAAACATTTTGGAGACACAAATCCTGACACGCCAAACACAAAGAAAAAATAATTACTCAGATGACACACAATCAACTTGCGGCAAACAAAACATACACGTAACATCATCTTGATATGAAATTCACACTAATTTAAACATACTTTAGCTAATATCGACACACACATACTAACAAACAAAGTGCGGTTTAGATATATTTTTATTGTTTTCTACTAAAAAGATAGTCAGACAAAACTGCGATAAAAAAAATGAGAAAGATCTGTGAAAATCTTCAAAGACATTTATGTCTATAAACCATTCGATTAAAATCTAGTTTTATGAATTCATCAAACATATTTAGAAATAGAAGGAAGCTTTTTATGCGAACAAATATCAATTTACATACAAGGATGCATGTAGTCAGAAATACATAATCAATCATATGACTAATAACTTGGATGATTCACTTGCATAATAAAAATAGTTATGCATATATTTAATTATAAATAGATCGATATAGAAATCTATCCTGAGAATAATGGAAACAGTATTCCGACAAAACAGAGAGAAAAATAAAGAAACAAACCGAGTTATGTATTCATCAACGTTTCGTCTTTATTTCGAAACTTCCTCTGGATGAATAAGACTAAGAAAACAAAAACACCAGTATAAATATTTGAAAATTTTTTCATGTGCAAAGTGTAACGCTGTTTTATATCAGAAACGGAAAAAGACGTTGGAAATTCTTTTTTTTTTTTTCTTAATTTCCAACGTCTTTTTCCGTTTCTGACATAGAACAGCATCACATAAAAACAAAACGTTGAACGCATAACTCTGCTTGTTCCTTTTTATTTCTCTATATAAATCTCTCGCTCTCTCTCTCTCTCATATATATATATATATATATATATATATATATATATATATATATATATATAATGAATGTTAAATGAGATCGCAGTTATAAGTGGGCTCTCTTCATATTTTGTGAAACGAGGTTTCTAAATCCAGTCTATCACGAAGATAGATAGAACACACTTATATGTATGAAGAGAGCCCACTTATGACTGCGATGTCATTTAACATTCATTATGAATTAAATCACAAACTAACTGCACTAGTTATGTATATCCTGTTATATTTTAATCCATTTAATACTGCAATAATGTTCACATTATTTGGATTCTTCGGACTACTGTTCTCATCGAACTTGGGAATTTGGGCGGAATTTCGAACCTCGAGTTTGACAGAAACATTCCCAAGTTCGACATGATACACCTGAAGAAGGTCGGAGGTAACATTGACCGAATGTTGTGAAAATGACACTCAAGATGAGAACAGTAGTCCGAAGAATTCAAATAATACTAATAACCTATCCGCATTTCAAAAATCTAGAAACGTAAGATAATGTTCTTTTATTTTTCTTAGTGGAATTTTTTATTTGATAGAAGGCGTTTACTAATCTGGGATACATTTTTCTTTAGGGAAGCTGGCACCTTAACTCGTCTCTCATTTCTCTTTAGGTTCTCTTGATCTGCTCGGCTGTATATTACTTTTGTAATATTGAAACAATAAGCATCACCCTGCTTACAGGGCAACAAGAAAAACATGATTTTCGCGTCGTGTCAGTCTTTAATTAACGATGTTTTGAAACAGCTGTAAATATGTATGAATCTATAACTTAAAGTAAATGCATTTTTTTTTTAATACGTACACAACTATATACTAAGCTCTACTTTATGGATTGATAAGATATCAAGCTTTCTTTTCTTTGCAGGTTGGAATAAAATTTGTAAAAATGCCTCAGTGAATTTTTTTTTTTTTTGTTAAACGGGTCTGATTTAAATTATTTGATTATTATTGATTTTCCTCCGGGCATAATTCAAATGATGAGTGATGATTGTTTAGCCAGAGTGCCAGAAAATTCCAGGTAACAGAATAGCAAGCGATTTACCTGGGCAAAGAAGAAAAGGTCATGCATGTTCAGAAAGCAAGCAAAATACCGCAATGTTTGGTCTTCACCACAGAGACATCACCCAGCATGGCTTTCTCTCATGGAGCAGGATCCCTTCAGATAAACTGGAAAATATGGCAGGGAAAAATGGAAAACATTTAAAAGATGAGAAATGAGAAAAGGCTTCTTTGCAATATCAACAGACAAAAGATATAGAAATTACAAACAGAAACGTGTGTTCATAAACTGCGTCCATTTAATGCATACATTTAACAATTGAAATATTGTGAACTGACGTTTGAATTATTGAGATGAGGGTTGATAATGTGTATTTAGAAAGCCGTAATAAGTTGATATATTTAAATACAGAGTATTTATCTTTTTTGTCAAGCGTCGATATGACTTCCATTATGAATTTTATATAAAACAAACAATACAGACAATTACCAAAACAAACAAGGTATGTTTTTTTTTTATTTAATTCATAATTAATCATCAGAGGTTAATTAATTATTGGTGCGAAATAAAAACAAGATATTATTTTATAGATCAGCTGAGTTGTATTTTATTCGCTGTCACTGTGTATATATTGTAGACCAGTGCCAAAAGTAGATTTAGCAATTGTATAGACTGAAAAGCACATTTGAAAGAGCGGCCACAGCGAATATAGAATATATATATATTAATTATAAATTATATTCATGAACATAATAGGAAAATTCTGAAATGAATACATTTATATAAGTAAATAAAATTATATAAATGATATTTAAAAACAAAAAATGCTGGACAAATGCAATCAAATCTAGCAATGTTTCAATTTGAGTGAGACTTTGACTAATAATTAAATATGCAGAAAAAATTCATCTTCGTTTTATTGGTTTTTATTTATTTAAATATTTTTTATTATATATATATATATATATATATATATATATATATATATATACACACATACTAGCAGGGAGATCCGACGTGTCCCGACATCGAGTGATGATCAACAGACTGTTTCACACTCCCATATTTTTATTGTCATCAAAATCAGTGAAAGCGCCCATTTTTCACTAAAATCGATTGATTGGCTTCTCTAATTGAGGATCCATCGCAGCGCACCATGAGGAAGCTTCACATGCTTCCCCGCAGTGACAGCCCACAATACATTGTACTGTACATTACACTGTAGAGAACCTACAGTTAATTTTATGTAATAGAATAAAAATAAAATTATTTTTACATGTAATGGCTTGCATTTAAGTTTAAAATGCAAAAATCAAGTATCATGCTTTAATTTTGCTCTAAACAGAAACGTTAATTTCGAACCCGCCCCTTTCATATTAAAGAAGGTACTGTTGATTTTATATGTCAGACCTTTTGACTCTTGTAGTAATAAAACTTCTCCAATGCACTTGTAGGCTGTGTATGCTGCTAACTTTGGTCAAAATCGCCTGTCCCTTCTTTCCTCAGATTCTTTTGATTATCGATCCTTATAAAAACATTCTGATATCTAAGAGCACTGCCAGGCACATAAAGTACCTCTCTTTGAAATTTCATAAAAATTGGCTGAGCCGTTTCCGCGTCCATTGGAAATGAACTCACAGACATAAAATTCCTTTTATATAAGAGTAGAAATTCATTTACCGTTATAGTATCAATTTCAGTAGAGTTGTATTTGAAACTTGTGCATGGTCTTTACTTATTTGTAACTAAATGATTTTTCTAAGTCTAAAGATATTTTGCTGACAATTTAATGCATATTAAAAATCATGGTAAGCTTCGATTTTTTTTCTTTCGTGTGATCCACCCATTAAAATTCAACAGAATATAGTTGACATGTTCATTGTCAGGTAAGTCATGAATCTTTAAGCTTAGAAATACAAACAGGCAACAAGTTTTCATGAAAGAAAAAAGTGTAACATAAATCTGATGATGCCACGAAAGAAGTACATGGAAGATAAAAAAAATTTTCGAAGTCAGTGTACAAGGAGCAACTTCCGGGCTTCAAAAAAATCTATAATGATGTGAACACATTTAAAACAAGCCGAGCATGCGGGGTCCCCCTCCACGAGTGAATAAGTTTGGAAAAAGTATTTTAAGAGTAGCCAAGATATAGAAATCTGCTATATCAAAGAAGGTGAATGCTGTGAAGGGGAAACATACCTTGTGCAATGCATATCATGCAAAGAGGCTGTTTTCCTTGGTGCGCATTGCCATGATACGCTGAAGGCTGCAAGAAGCATTTATGTTATGATTGTGATGAATCGATAAAAGGAAAACTTGCCTAAGCCTCAACGTAGATTCCATGAATAAAGTTTCTTTCTTAGAACTGCACGCCTGTGAAACTGTTCTCTTTTCCTGTTTTCCAACTGACTAAATATGGTCGTCTTCGAGTCCAACGTAAACAAGTTTTTGGTGAGCTGTTCCCTTTAAGTAATCCAATTTACCAGATTTCCACTACTAACAATTACTACAATATTTCTCCATTGACTACTCTACACTCATTAACCTTATCCTCGAGTGGCCTCCAGGCTTTCAGAAGTGGTGACTCCTTTGTAAAAATAAAAAATAAAATAAAATAAATAATTGAAGGAAACGGCGGCTTTGACATTAGGTATGTTGATCATGATGAAGCGGTATGTTGGGAGTGTTGACTGCAGTGAGCCAAGTTGTGTCTGATTAACATGAAAATTCGATCTGAAAGGTTTTGAATAAAAAAAAAAAAATACTTTCATCATGACTAATGTTTATACAAAGTTTAAAAAAAAATACTGGGGTGATTATTGAGAAAAGTGCGAACAAACGAACGGATGGACGAGAGTGAATTACTAGATCCAATCCTTCTGTTGTCAGGGAATCAATTGCCAACACAAACAGGTGTAAACCCCCCCCCCCCCAAAAAAAAAGACTGACATCTCAACTGCTGATTTTATTGTTTGATTATTTTTGTTTAACAGCATGTCAACACTTTCAGGATAATTTAATACCAAATTCAGTAATTCTTTCAAAAAATAAAAAATTATATTTCAAGTTCTTTATATTTTCAAAAAAAATGTTATTCATGGAGGTGTTTTCTCTTATGAAATATAAACCCTTTTCAGTTCGTTTAGTGCGAAATCCAGTAGTTAATTATATTTTAAATATTTATTCATAGTATTTAATTTGATTGTTTTGTATTAAATTTTTTTTTTTTTACTTTTCAGAACATGATTGAGTTTTGCAAAAGAAAAGAAAAAAAAACAATATCAATATTTGGTGCATTTTTGGACACAGAAAACCAGTGTCTTCAGACAGCCTGATCTGGTTGCACTAGATGCCTAATTAGATATTACCGATCCGGACCATGGTGAATGCAAGAGAAATGATAACTATGGACCCCCAAATGTGGTCTCACCACTGGGTGTCTTTTAAAGTCATAGCCAGGCCTTGATTTCATGGTAACATTTCTGAATTAACTAACTGGTATACAAATTTTTTTTTAAAAAAAGCAGATAGCAATATGTAATAGGAATACGAGCAGCTTATGAAACTTTATCCTAATTACAATAACTGACAAGCGCATGCATAACTTTATAGTTTTCAAAAAGCTGAAGAATTCTAATACAAGGGGGATAATCTCTGACAAAGGAGGTCATAATACAAAGAAAAATTAAACAAAAATCTGTCTATTCTGAAGCACAACTCTAGAAAAACATTGAAAAGAGTTTGCGTTTCATGTACACCATAGCATAGCAAATATTAGACTGTACCGTGTGCAAAAGTTAACTCTTTTCAACACAACCTCTTTTATAGGTTCCATTATTTAATTATCTTTGATCTGACTTAGTCAGATGTGTGCAAGGTCATTCGGTTCATACGGTTACATTGCTGTGAACAACACATGCAGAATATTTATTTACCTTCTCTGCAGGAGGTTAGACACGAGGTCAGATGGGATTTCTAAAAGGCAGGGCACTAAGTGAGGTGGATTCGAGACCCAAGTCAACAGAGTCAATGTTATTTCTGAAATGTTTCTTTTCCTATTGACTGCAGTATATCGCTAGTCCTGTGCAGTTCTAGGAGGTTCACATTCCCAGCTTTATTTTCTCTTTTAGGTTATTGTTAATTACCTAGAGCGCCTTTATCAGAAAATTACAATGGGGTTAGCCAGGTATTTTTGCAGTTCAGCGAGCTCCTCTAGAATGCTGGCTCTTCAATCTCAATTTGCGACCCTTGTATTACACCTTTCTGCCATGGGAGAGAGATAAATACCTTCCACAATAGGAGCGCCTAAAGTGATTAACAATAAACTTAGCCTTTCTCGAGTAAAGTAAAGTATGGGATGTTGAACCTCCTAGGATTGCACAGAATCATACCTCAGCCTGATAGCAATTAATCCACGGTCGGACTGATTGTCAATGACGTATCCCTGACTAGTACAAGCCTGCTTAAATAAAACTATCATTCTTTTACATTATCGAGGTTGGTTTCTACTACAGCCAATTCCTTGATTATTTGTTATCAGCAAGAAATGCCCATATGAGGCAACAGTTCGAAAATCTAAATTTAAAACACCATATTTTTCATGATTCTTTAAAAATTATACGAATAAAAATAAAGTAGAAAGGAGTTTACTTTCGGCAGCCCTGTAATTCTCCCTTCACTTATTTTGTCCCTTAATCCCCACATTCCATGGGGGATGTTCCTGACAAAGAAAGAATTGCTGCTTTCTGAGTCAAAATCTATGTATTATTGTTGGATAATTGTTGGCCTTGAAGGAATATTTTTTACCTCCTTACATGAAGTGGCTTTATATCTTGTCTGAATAGATTTCCATGAAATAAAAATAGAAATTATGGTCTAATTCATTTGCACTAATTTTACAAGCTTCTGATGGGATGGGCTTTTACTCTAAACCTGAAATAGAGGAACTACATTAAATCCGTCATCAAAGCCCCAGGAAAAAATGGATGATCATTCTATCAGCTCACCCCTGACATGTACAAGAGCCAAATATGCTTTATGGCATACTGTTGGCACATCTAGGGATGCGTTACTCAGAGCATCATTTCCTGCCTTGATCACGTACAAAACTGAATTGGAAATCTAGTGGGCAATACTATTTTCTCCCCTCCCTGCTACCTCTTTCTCTACTTAATCATTATTTTCATCGTAATTGCTTGACTAAGCTGCAAATGTTTCAAGACAAAAACTCGTCCAGCTGCAACCACTGTCAATATTTGTTTTTTTTCATTTTCTCTGCCTAAAACTAAGTGAAACTTTCATGAACAAAGTTTCTTTCCTAGAACTGCCCGAATGTAGAAAAACAATATAGTTGGGCTGCTTTCCAGCTAGCTACAATAAAACCGTTTTCAAGTGCAATGTAAATAAATTCTTGTTGAGCCCCGTCTTAATGAAATCACCACCATCATTAGCAACTTGAATGGTATTATTCCACCGTCCATCTAACATATATTCTATATTTATCCTCAAGTGGCATTTCGGCCTTGATAATTGGTGATTTTATGATCAACTTGCCGAGCATACGGGGTCCCCCTTCATGAATGAAAAATTTACTTCGACCATGACTAATGTTTGTGCAAAATTTAAAAAAAATAAAAAATCAAGGAGTGGTTGAGAAAAGTGAAAACAAATAAATGGATGAACGATTTGGGGGCCAGTTTACCCCTATAATTTTTGTAGGAGAGCAACTAGAGTTATCTCAGAAAATCCGTTCAGGCAAAAATTTACTTCCACCATGACTAATGTTTGTGCAAAATTTTTTTAAAAATCTGGTTATTGAAAAAAGTGTGAACAGACGAACAGGAGTGAATTACTAGGTCCAATCCCTTCTTGTCAGGGTAAAAAAAAAAGTAATGGTTAATATATTTCAAACTAAAGTATACACTTTAGTTAACAATAAGTGGGAGTTCATCTATCGGAACAATAAGACCATCTGATTATATTAAGGAAGGTAGAGGACATGCACTGGAAGTTTGTTTAAAGTGAAGCTGGCTTGCACAGAGCCCTCACTTTCTTGATTCAACCAACCTGATCCAGCGGCAGGGCAGGGTCGAGGTAGCTGAAGCTCAGATGGGAGAAAGGCGTTGTTAGGTGTTGATGTCCTACATACAACAGATAATATTATCATGGTGATGACTAGTATTTCTAAAAGGCTAAGCAGAGGATAATTTACAAGTAGCATAGCTAAAATCCATTTCTTATTGTAAATAGATGAAATTTCTTGCACATGCGCTCTTATGCTTAGAACAGTTAATCAAACACTTATGTTCACTTTCCTGCCTTATTTAATTTCTGTACAGTTTGGTTCATACTCATATACAATTCAGTTCCAATTGAAACCTTATAAACAGATGTACATTTCAAGCCCAAGGTAAGCAAGTTCTTGGTAAGCCGTTCCCCTTAAGTAATTCAATTTAAAAAATTACCACTACTAACGATTACTACAATAGCGTACTATTGACTACTGTACACTCTTTAACCTTCATCCCCGAATTGCCGCTGGGCCTTGATAAGTGGTGACTCCTATGTAAAAAAAAAAAAAAAACATTTTGTCATTGTGGAAATGAACACAAAGTGATATACAAAGTCACACATTAGATTTCTTCCCTAAAACATGTCTGCCGATCCAACTTGCCTTGGGTTTCTGTATTTCATTTTAAATAAAGTGTTTTTATTATTGTGGGAAATTGTTAATATTTCGTTTGGAATACCGGGGACCATTTCTTCATTTAAAGTGAGCTCATGCAGATAAATTGAACTCACATCAACTTCAGCAATCTATAGATAAAGAGCCGGCAAGAGATAGATTGAAAGTCCACTTCTAACAAGCGGTCCTATATTTGCTATTAATGATAAAAACAAAAAGGTAAATTTTTAAAACTTTCTTTCCAACTTTAACTTTTAAAATGACAAGTTTTGTAGGTTCTCGGGTCTGCTGAAAACGAATGTCACGTTCAAATTTTGGGCAGATAAATGTTTTTCTAGATATTGAGACATTTTTTTCAATATATTACTTAATAAATGTCAGTAGCGCTCGCCATTCTTAACATGGGGAGGCGGGGGTGTTTTGTAACATGCATTAGTACTTTTTGGTTGAAAAAAAAACGTGGCCACCATTATATTAATGGATTATATTGGATAATAAAGATTTTAATATCCGGGGAACGACTTGTCTGTCCCAAATTTAAGTGTGATATTCATTTTCAGCATACCCGTCATTTTAAAGCGGAGTGCTGAGGTGAAAAGAAAGTAAAAAAAATACACATCATAATAATGATACCAATAATAATAATAATAATAATACCAATAATAATAATAATAATAATAATGATACCAATAATAATAATGATACCAATAATAATAATAATAATAATAATAATAATAATAATAATAATAATAATAATAATAATAATGATACCAATAATAATAATGATACCAATAATAATAATAATAATAATAATAATAATGATACCAATAATAATAATAATGATGATACCAATAATAATAATAATGATGATACCAATAATAATAATAATGATGATACCAATAATAATAATGATGATACCAATAATAATAATAATGATGATATTAATAATAATGATGATACCAATAATAATAATAATAATAATGATACCAATAATAATAATAATAATAATAATGATACCAATAATAATAATAATAATAATGATACCAATAATAATAATAATAATAATGATACCAATAATAATAATAATGATGATACCAATAATAATAATAATGATGATACCAATAATAATAATAATGATGATACCAATAATAATAATAATGATGATACCAATAATAATAATAATGATGATATTAATAATAATGATGATACCAATAATAATGATGATACCAATAATAATAATAATGATACCAATAATAATACTAATGATACCAATAATAATAATAATAATAATAATACCAATAATAATAATAATAATAATAATACCAATAATAATAATAATAATAATACCAATAATAATAATAATAATAATACCAATAATAATAATAATGATACCAATAATAATAATAATAATGATACCAATAATAATAATAATAATGATACCAATAATAATAATAATGATACCAATAATAATAATAATGATACCAATAATAATAATAATGATAACAATAATAATAATAATAATAATAATAATAATAATAATAATAATACCAATAATAATAATAATAATAATAATAATAATACCAATAATAATAATAATAATAATAATACCAATAATAATAATGATACCAATAATAATAATGATACCAATAATAATAATGATACCAATAATAATAATAATACCAATAATAATAATAATAATACCAATAATAATAATAATAATAATAATACCAATAATAATAATAATAATAATAATGATACCAATAATAATAATAATAATAATGATACTACTAATAATAATAATAGTAATAACAACTAGCAGAACTTGTTGAAATTCCGCAGCAGCATCTTTCATTAGAAAGATGCTGCTGCGTAATTATTATTATTATTATTGGTATCATTATTATGATGTGTATTTTTTTTACTTTCATGAGAAAGATGCTGCTACTGGGCATTCTGTGGATGTTCAGTGTAACTGGAGACCCCGCAATCTTATTGTAACCCTTTTGTTAAAACTTAAAGCATTTATATATGTAATCTCGCTAATGTAGTGTCAGAATATATTTGGTTATTACGGTTTATCTCCAATATCCTTATAGGTGTCTCTGATATATTTCCATTGCATGGATACCAGACATGAACAGAAAACCCATGATATCACTATACCATCTTTTTATAGAACAGATACTACACTTAGATGATCATGTCTATTTTATTTTTTTTTTACATTGCATCCCCCCCAGGAATCACCACTTATATAGGCCCGTAGATTACTCGAGGATAAGGCTTAATGGGTATACATTAGTCAATGTGATTATAGCGTAGCAAACATAATTAGTGGAAATTTGGTAAATTGGATTACTTAGGGGGGCGGTTCAGCAAGAACTTGTTTATGTTGGACTTGAAGGCAATCAGATTGTTGTCAGCTGGAAAGCAGACAAACGGAAGAAAGTTTCACAGGCGTGCAGTTCTAAGAAATAAGCTTTGTTCATGGAATCTACATTTAGGTTTAGGCACAGATAAAGAGTGTGGGAAATTATTGATAATGGTTTTAGCTAGACGAGTGTTTTTCGTGAAAGTTTAGCAAGGGGGGGCCATAGATTCAAGCTCAACTTTTTAATAAATAGGATATTGTTGGAATGGCCCTCCATGGGATAATGGACTCTCGTGACGTCACTTCCGGTATCGAGACTGGTGCCTGGCAGTCTGAGGTTTGCACAGGACCAAGCTGGACGTGTGCAAACGTCCTACCATTGAGGAATGGATATACTCAACTCACTTTGCCTGTAATATATGTGAATACATGTTTCGTTCCTAAAAATCCTGTGTTCCTTTCGTTTATTACAATTTAACCCCATAACAGATATCTCAATTGAATAATTTATAATCTGGAAACCGTGACACACGAACGTTCGTTAAAGGTACTACGATATTAATCTATACAAGCAGAACCCGTGGAAATTCCACGATAGTTGAAAAATTTCCAGACACATAAATAAAATGAATAAGAAATAAAATAAAACCAATAATAACGAATTCAAAACAATTTTTTAGCAATTTTTTTTTAACCATTTAAAGCTGAAAGACTGGATTTAAAAAACTAGATTTTTTTTTCAATGAAAGTTCAAAACAACGTTTTGTTTTCTGGATAATTTTTAATATTAATTATAAAGAAACAGATGTCAATTCACTTGCGCATTTTTTTTATTTTATAAAGAAACTATAATAAAAGAAAACTTAATCTTATCTCAACATGACTTTTAAAATTATATATATATATATATATATATATATATATATATATATATATACAGGGTGACCCCCCCCCAAAAAAAAACAAAAGCTAAATTGAGGCCATCTAGAACATATGCTGTAGAACGGAGAAAAAAAGCCAAAGACCCAAGTGTTTTGAATATAGTAAACTAGTTATGACCAAAGTTTCATTTCATGCGGACAACACACTAAGAAACGGGTCCTAATTAGAGTTGGGAACCGTTTTTTTTGGGGGGGGGGGATCACCCTGTATAAAATAGCCAATTTGAAACCGTTAACAGAATCCTTCTTTTTTTTAAAAATGTGTGGAGAGGAAATGGTTTCAGTGATGTTTAACTGGAAAAGTTTCTCATTAATTAATGTTTGTGAAGATGATTTTTTTTTGTGACGGACGTCGGACAGGTAAATTAATATTTAGATAGATTATAATAATGAAAGGGGAAATTGAGACCATCCAATGAACAATTATGAAAGCAGTCAAAATAAAACGAGAGATTTTAGTACAAAATGGACAATTCTAGTGTGAATTTCAGGAGCTTAAAGATAAAATCCTACAAACGAAATATGTAACATCTGACAATATTTTTCCCTTGTTAACACTAATGGTACGCTTACATAGCATCTTCCAGATAGAAATTTGGCATCCTCTAACTTTTAAAAATCTATAGTACATATAAAAAAGTAGAGAAGAGCTCGAGAAGATTTGGAAATCTTTATTCTATTTATAATCACTAGCGAGAACTGTGATAATTCCGCAGGGGCTCATTCATATGTAATATGTTGATGTTGGCATTCAGTACATGTTCAGACATGTGGAGACGCTCTGATATTATTGTAGCTCTTTTGTTAAAACCGCAAAAGTATTTATCTAAGTTAGCGGGGACGACTGGCATAGCCGGTCGTAAAGTACGCTTAAATGATATTTTAATTCTTGCAGATTGTGTCTATATTATTATAGAGTTAATGTTCTATTGATTTTTATACGCGATATTCCGATTTCAAAAATAAAACATATCCATATAACTGGGTAGCATCAGCTTTAATCAAAACCGAAACCAAAACTTATGAAAAAATATATGCATATATATATATATATATATATATGTATAAGGAATTAAAAAAATATACCAGCGGTGGTTGACGTTATGTTTAAAGAAAAAATTAGAAAAAACCGAATGAAATTATTAAAAAATCAAACGTTTCGTCCCTGTTTCAAAGGACATCTTCAGGATAATTGAAATAAAAATGTGATAAAAGAAAAAGTCATAGATCGTGCGAAAAAAGACAGTTTTTTAAAATCCAACCCATGTTGGGAAAGGACGAATATGTGTGCGTGTATATTCGTCCTTTCCCAACATGGGTTGGATTTTAAAAAACTGTCTTTTTTCGCACGATCTATGACTTTTCTTTTATCACATTTTTATTTCAATTATCCTGAAGATGTCCTTTGAAACAGGGACGAAACGTTTGATTTTTTAATAATTTCATTCGGTTTTTTCTAATTTTTTCTTTAAACATATATATATATATATATATATATAACTTGAGTTCCTTCAGCTATAATCGAAACCGAAACTCCTGAAGAATCTTTGGTAAAATTATTTATAAAAAAGATAGATGACTTAAGTGCTATCTCTAGGGTTATAATCAGGATTCGATTCTGGGGTTCGGGAAGGAATGAGTCACTCTCTCGACAACAGCACGTTTCTACCCTCTTTTCCAATCGACCACACCTGGCCTCTCGCCACCAATGTCACACCGCACAATCCGAACGTCAGCAATACAAAATTCTTTTCAAGAGAAGATGTTCACGACTCTTCTCTCTGCCGCCCCAGAGAATCTTTCCCTGCTTTTATATCCTCCTATCTAGAAAAAAAAAGGACGAGACAGGAAAAAAAATAGCTTCTTCCATCATGCTCTGCCTTCCCAAGATGCTCTTCACGTTTACAAATGTGCTGGCCATCCTTTCCTTCTTTCCCAAAGAGCGATGCAGATACGCCCGGTGCGTTTCTTTCTTTTTTCTTCTTCTTTTCTATCCATATACCCCACACTATCAGCTATAATCGAAACCAAAACCAAAACTTATGAAGAATTCTTGGTAAAATTATTTATTACAAGAAATGGAAGTCCAAAACAATTAAACGAAACTCACTCAGATGTAAGCATGACACACAAAATAAATAGCACACACGGTATTCTATTAATATAATTACTTTAGTTTTCTCAAAGTTAAAGAGTTCTAGTAAAGGGAGATAATTTCGAAAACAAACTCGATTATTTAGTATTTATTATTTAGTATAATACAGTGTTAATATGCATCTTATCCTTCCTCGAAGAAGACGACGAATGCCTAGAATTAATCAATCTTCTCATTACAACAATTCAATTCTCTGTGCAATTCCACTTTATAACTTAAACAAAACGACCGGAGGCTAAATATATAATAGGATAGCCGCTAGCTCTGACAGGTAGGAACATGATGTACTATAGCATCCTATCAAATACCATGTTAACCAATTAATCACGTGCTTCGATCACTAACAATACAAGAAAGTTTGAAAAACTTGGAGGAAAGACAAAAAATACAAAAAGTGCCCCTGAAAACAAACTGAGCAAGGTCAGAGTTCAAATGATACAAAGTGTTGTTTTTTATACATGTTCACCTTTTCAACGATACTCTAGAGAAAACTCATATTTATCTCCTACAAGCCATTTGCCAATACGGACTAGACACGTAAGGAAAAACCATGGCTAGCAATTTATAATCCCAACAGAATAGTTTGTCTCTGATAGATAGGCTACAAGGTACCTTACAGCAAACTATTCAAATGACAGATACTAAATAGAGTTCCTATCTATCTTTCTCTCATATATATATATATATATATATATATATATATATATATATATATATATATATATATATATATATATATTAGCAGGGAGACCCGACGATGTCCGAGATTGAACGATGATCAACGAATGTTTCACACTCCTATATTTTTATTGCCATCGAAATTGGGGAAATCGCCCATTTTTCAATAAAATATATTGCTTGCTTGCTTTAATTGGGAACCCATCACATTGCAATGGGGGAAAGCTTCACATGCCTCCCCACATTGACTTCGTCCACAATATATTGTAGTCTACATTGAATTGTCTAGAACCTACTGTTGACTATATATATATATATATATATATATATATATATATATATATATATATATATATATATATATAAAATGGTTTGAATTAAAGTTTAAAATCCAAATTTTAAGTATCATGCTTCAACTGTGCTCTAAACATTCATTTCCATCTCTGTCATATGAAAAAACCTACTGTTGATTTTATATGCTCGAACTTTCGGCTTATGTTGTAAAAACATTTTAAATGCACTTGTGATGGGAAGCTGTATAAGGTATTAACTTAGATCAAAATTGCCTGTTCATTCTTTCATCGGAAGTTTTCGATTATCGATACTTCTCGAAAACATTCCAATACAATATCTAAGAACACTGCAAGATACATAAGGTACATTCATGTGAAATTTCATAAAAATCAGCCGTTTTCGAGTTTATACATACAGTTCCTTTTATATAATAATAAATCTAATATATAAAAGGTAAAATGTGTGTGTGTGTGTGTGTGTATGTGTGTGTGTGTGTGTGTGTGTATGTTTGTACGTTTCGCAAAAACTTCCGACCAATGCTTCAGAACGTGACGAAATTGATATCGTTTTTAAGCTAGATTCTTTGGACGACAAATATCGAGGAATTGGCCCAAAATATGCATTTTTTCACCCTCAGCTGGGCGGTTTTGTACTAGATGGAAGTAAAAACCTCGACAAACCCAATGAGGAATGCAGTTAAAGTTAAAACTAACCAGCAATTTTTATATAATATTCTTTTACTAACCATTTTTTCTGAAGAAAAAAAGCCAAATTTTAACTCTATGGAATAAGAAAATAATCTTATTTTTGCACTAACATGCAATATTATAGCAAGTCTAAATAAAATGCCTTTTCTCACGGGGTTTCCTTTGAATAAAAAAAAAGCCATTTTTTTTTCAAAATCAATAGAATACGGCAATAATTAACTATATTTTGTATTTCTTTTTTATGAATAATAAATGTAAATCCTAATTCGAGTAATTTTAACCTCATCTATATATCTATAAAAGTGAACGTGTTTGTGTGTGTGTACATTTTCCTACGCAATAACTGTCAATTTCAAGTCTACAGACTCGAAATTTTATATACAGTGTACTGAGATTTGGGAAAATCTTTGTAATCCGTTTTCGGCCAGAAATTTGGCTGTTAAAGAGCCAAAGTTCAACCTTTTGATCTTAGAGAACTCTACCAAGCTTCTCCGACAATTTTGGGTCTAAACACTTGAAACTTTAGATATAGGTTCCTTGGACATGGATCTAACTTAATAACTTGATTTGAGCTCCAAACAGTGAATGTTAAGGCGTCATAATAGGGGTCAAAGTTTAAAAAGTTGATCGCTTTCTTTTCTTTTTTTGCTCAAACGCCGGGCGGAAATGCTAGTATATAATAAAAAATGAACGTACATGTACCTAGTTTTCTCCATTAATCACGTACGCATATTTAATTTTGTGAGCAAAGATGGGGAAGCTTAATCTTCATAATATTTAATAATAAAAAGTCAAACAAATTTATTTCCCTTTTAATATAAACACATAACATTCTATTATTATTATTATTATTATTATTATTATTATTATTAAAACGAAGAGAGAAACAGTTGTCTTTTTTCATCAAATTAGAGAAAGAGAGAGGATTTTACTTGGGAGTCACCACTTATCAAAGCTCGAAGACAACTCGAGGATATGGCTTAATTAATATCAAGTGGTAGTGTAGTAATCATTAATGGTGTAAATTGGGTAGAATTTGATTATTAATGGGCACGGCCTAACAAGAACTTGTTTACATTGGATTTGAAGGCTACCATGTTGTATTCAACTGGGAAGCAAGCCAGCATAACCATGTTCCACAGGTGAGCAATTCTGGGGAAAAAAGGCATTGTTCATACAATCTGCGTTTAGATTTAGGCACAAATAGAGAGTGAGGGGAATCATATAATGGTCGTAGCTAGTCGAGCATTTTTTGTGAAAGTTTAGCAAAGAGGAATAATAGATTGGAGTTCAGTCGCGCATTGCCATGAAAATAACGATGAAGCAAGATTTGATTGGACTATTCTGACTTATGTTCTCATCTTGAGTGCTATTCACACAATATTTTGGTCAATGTAACTTCCGACCTTCTTCAGGTGTATTATGTTGAGCTAAGGAGTCTCTCCGTTGAACTTATGTATCCGCAGGAAATTTCGAATGGAACCATTCATTTAATCGGTGAGGGTAGAATGTGAAAGTTTCACATTAGAAACTTTCTAAGTTCATCAAGATAAACCTGAAGAAGTTTGAAGGTTACATCGCCCAAAATAGTGTGCAAATAAGACAAATTGCGAGACTAAAACTTAAGACGAGAACAGCAGTGTGAATGATACAAATAATATAAAATATGACTGAGCCTATGCATTAATGACCTGAAAAGTTTCATCTTTCTATTGCAGATACTGCCAGTGTCAAATTCTAAAAAAGCAACTCCATGGACATGCATTAGAAGCAGAGATGCCTCATTGAATTCCTGGCAAAAGTGCCTTTAAAATTGTACCACTTCCGTCTAAGGAGCCCTTCAACATACAAAAAAATTGTTTGTTTTTTTTATATATTTCTCTATGTATCTTCTATATTAATAAAATACAGACGATTATTCACCCTTTAAAAATATATAGGAAAACAAACAGCGGCGGCATACATTAATCTAAAATGGCCATGCTTCCTATCTGTACTTGATGCATGTTTTCCAGTAATTATTTTATTTTCTAATATCCTAAATGAGATCGGAGCTCTTCACCCTTGATTATAAAAAGTAGGCGTCTTTACCTTTAAAACGATTCTCATAATATGAATTTTTACATGGAGAGCTTTGTGCAAATAACGTACATACGAACATGAAATATCAGTATTCTCTACCAATCCTAAGGGTAGTGTTGTTATATGGTGATGGTGGTAGCAGTAGTAGTAATGAGATAGTTTTGCATAAGAATCATTAAACACAAAAAATGTTTTTCCCAAGGTAATTCATGACAGCACATTTTCTTGCTTGTTATTTGTAAATACTGCCTTTAAACATAAAGCGTCATTATTGGGTTTGGTGTGTTAGATCATGTTTGTGTGTGTGTATGTGTGTGTGCTCTCGGAATTGTTCCGACATAAAAATAACGGCGGTAACATGCAAGCAATTCAATGAGGTTCACCAACGAAAATTGAAAACGCTGTGGGCAACGTAATGGTTCTTTTTTATTATTCATGGTTCTCTTGTAAAAATAAATGTATATATGTTTGTGCGTGTGTGTGTGCTTATGTTTATATATATATATATATATATACACACACACATGCAGAGACATACACACATGCAGCGACTTATATATATATATATATATATATATATGTATATGTATATATATATAAGTCGCTGCATGTGTGCGTATGTCTCTGCATGTGTGTGTATATATATATAAATATATATATATGTGTGTGTGTGTGTGTGTGAGTGTGTGTTATTCTAAAGGAATGTCGTCACCTGAATAGACAGATAGAAATGAATGAAACAGTTTAATTCTTTTTTTTTTTTTTGTTAAACTTAAAATCAATTTTTGTTATTTCATAAGCTCAATGTCACGATTGTGCTTACATTAGATGGCAATATTCGAATGAAATAGCATGAACAAATAATAAAAATACATTCCCAATAGGAAGTTAAATTCAATACAGGTATTTTGCCTCGCTATATTATTTAGTCAGTTCGGTGAATATATAAAATACAAGTTCACAGTCATAAATAGCATCAACTAATTTAACACTTAGCAGCAAGCTAATTTCAAAAAGGAGACATTCGCCATTTGCATTAATTTCATGTTGAGAGAATACGTAGGAAAAGTAAATAAACTATTTTTTCAAACCTAAAACATTTAATACAAAATGGCTTTGCTAGCTCGATATCGTTTCACAATTTCATTCCTATTCACTACTTGACGTCATTGAAACGAAACTGATCAATAAGAAAAAGATAAACTTCTTCATTATATTCATAGATGTTTTTTGATGAGTATCGATTATTTGGATCATTCGGGCTATTGTTCTCATTGGGCAGCGAGATAGCTGTTCATGTTACATTTAAGTTTCTGCATGTTAGTATAGCCAGTAAAGCGGGAAAATGGGAAGGAATTCCAAATCCAGCAGTCTGACGGAGGAAACTTGTAGAGAATGCAGCTTTCCAGTATCCATCAGTTGTGTTCCAAAATTCATAATGATCACTTAATTGGTTTAGGATTTAAGCCTGTATATAGGAATATATAAAAATATAAACATTCCTAACTTTCCGTGCAGTTAAAGATAGGCGCTTTCGAGCTAAATTATCTGATCAGACAATCAGTTCTTAAATGTAACAAAAATGCAATTGGTTGTTCTGATGGTGGATAACTATTTTTCTTCTGAGAAGACATCTCGAATCTAAAGTTCCATCTTTTTTATCTTTACTACGATTTCATTGCATTTGAGATTATTAGCGAGACAAAATTTTGCATGCTTTATTTTATTTTTTGTAATCAACCAGAGTTAACGAAATTAAGCTGGTCATGCCATATTATTTCTGATTCGTCTTGATTCCCATGTTCTGAGCGACATGTACACATCCATTACGAATTTACTAGTAACCACTCCGAGAGCAAATACCTCCAATAATATCTTGAAATAACGTGTAGAAATGAAATGACAGGTACCAAAATGATTATCTATATAATAACATTTCTTAACCATCGATGAAATGATTACTAACACTAATTGGGACCACGAAAGTACAACTTGGAACACGCTGTAGGTTTTAAAGATATATAGAAAAAGAACAAGGTTACAGAGAGAAGTACTGACGTAAGTAAGGCTTACTTGTCAGTTGGATCTCAGTGGAGAATCCCATTCCCCTGAAGTACTGACGTAAGCGCGGCTAACCCTAACTCTAATCCCTTGCGAGTACTTAGCTCTCAATTAATATAGTTTTTGGTAAGATTTAGAACAAATACAATGAAGATCTTGTGGGCTCCATCATATAATGGTCGTAGCTAGTCGAGTATTTTTTGTGAAAGTTTAGCAAAGGGGAATCATACAAATATACATACACACACACACACACATATATATATATAACACTTTAAGAAGAGTTAAAAACATTTAATTTTCCAAAAGGAAACACAAATTAAGTGGATTCTCGGAGTGGTTAATAGTAAATGGATGTGTATATGTCGCTCAGAACATGGGAATCAAGACGAAGCAGAAATAATATGGCATGACCAGCTTTAACTAAACATTGAATTTTCAAAAAGGAAACACAAATTAAGTGGATTGTCCTTTATATATATATATATATATATATATATATATATATATTTGTGTGCATATATATATATATATATATATATATATATATATATATATATATATATATATATATATTTGTGTGCATATATATATATATATTAGATAGATAGATATTTTTATTTGTTTTTGTTAGCGATATTTTTTGAATGAATTCAATTATTTATACGAAATTTCATTTTTACCTAAATGCGAGTTTGGGAATAATTTTCCCTTCGGCCAATTTGCTACCCCCTTAAATGGGGAGCGGCATATATATATTATTTTTAAAATATTATTATCCCTTGACACGTGTTTCGTCGTCTACGACTCAGAGTGACTGAATTTAGCAAGACTCGAAATCGGGACCCCATGATAAGAAGCCTAAACCCCTACCATATGTAAAAATGCAATTTCGAATAAATAATTGAATTCATTCAAAAAGTATCGCTAACAAAAACAAATAAAAACATCTACAGAAAAACGCGATGCATTTAGTAGTCAGGCGAGGCAGCCGCGTGGTAGAGGTGTAGGCTTCTTATCATGGGGTCTCGATTTCGAGTCTCGCTAGATTCAGCCACTCTGATGAGTTGTAGACGACGAAACACGTGTCAGTTGATATATATATATATATTAGCTTTGATACACCTGTTCCTGTTAAATCACTCAAGTTGAGCAAAGTGGAGCCCAGCCAGTACCATATGGGTAACGATTTGGGAATACTAGTTTAAGTACATGTAAGTAGGGACCACTTGTTATTTTGATATTCCTTGTAAACTTCTTAATTCTGCTAATATCGGCACGTATTTTAAATTAGATAAAATATCCTAATTCTAAAAAAAAAATAATACGAAATTTCTTTGAATCTTGGTAAAGAAAGTCGATCCAGTTGATTCAGTAAATAAACTATCAAAACTTGAATTATCTTCATCTCATTTGAATTACTGACCCCATCTTTAGTGTTATTCGCGCAATGTTTTGGTTGATTTAACCTCCAGCCTTCTTCAGGGGTATCTTTCCGAGCTCGGGAATCGACATGGAATTTCAAACCACGTAAATCCATGAAGGTAGCATGCTCTTGTTCCGCCAGTCATGACTGGGTAGACCTCCAAACAATTTTGCAGCTGTATTTTAAGTTTTGCCTGCATTGAGGATTGAAACTTCAACCTCCAGAAGAATGTAACAAAATTTTATTTTTGTGCATCTTGGATTCGGAAACATAATATTTTCATCTCGTGTTGTCGTATAAAATTTAGCTACATATCCAAAATAAATGCATCCAGGGAGTATCGTCTTAAGAGATGTGAACAAGACCTGTACTCTACATTAAAGAATTATTCCGGATAAATTCGAGGAAAATAGAAACAACACATTTCCATTGAGAGAAAAACTTTTAGTTTCACGTTATTTCAGTTTTTAAAATCTCGTTTCAAAAATAAAAAAAATTAATCCATTCTTGTCCAAGCAAAATTGGTTTCTGCTTTGTAAACTATCCTTCCTTCGAGCAGTTTCTAGAATTCGTCAATTGTTAGTGATTTTAAAACATGATTGCATCCTTGCAGGAGTATTCTAAGAGCCCATGGATTCATTAAGCACTTTTAATTTGCCTTGGGAACAACTTGCTCATAGTTTCAAGTACCTAACCAACTTGAAGAGATAATTGCAATTATAAAAGAAAATGGCAAATTCTTTCCAGCATGATGTAGTTTTTATGATATTTTTAAATCAAAGCACAATTGGAAACAGAATGTGAACTGAATTTTATTTATCATAAAAAATAAGTGGAAAATAGAATAATTTGCAATATTTAGTGATCCACCTATAATTAAAATAAACTTAACCGATGGATTTTCCAAAAGAGCATGAACATTAGTTAAAAATTGATCATTGGTTAACATAAATTTGAATTTGAAAAAAATATACAAAATACAAACGTTTTTTGCAAAAATAAAACACATTTCCAATAAAATACCAGGTAAAACCATCCATCGATCAACTCATTAAAGAAATGAAACCCAAGTGTGAATAGCAGTATGAGAACAACTTGGTTAGACAGAATTGAAATATATATCAATAGAAATCAAAACTAAATAATCCCAATACAAAAATAAAGGATATTGAATACTTAGTTGTCACAATATACTTATAGGAAAAATTAAAACAAATAAAAAATTAGATATAATTTTACTATATTAAGAATCCAATTTAAAATGATAAAAATTCGGGCATATTTGGATTCAATAAATTAGATTTGTAAAATATAATTATGGAAGAAAATGTAATAGACATACCAGGTGATCATTGATTTGAAAATTATAATTCAGAACATTAATCAATAAAGTAAGTCAGAACATTAATAGATAAAATTCATAAGTATAGATTAAGTTATATTGAAATTATTTAAATATTAAAATTTAAATAAATAATATAATCAATAAAATACAATTAGAATTAATAAACAAATTATAGAAATAATATAAAACAAATTAGATTATTATATAAGTCATAATACATTTAAAACCCATTTAATCCAAAGGTGAGATTGAATAAAGGGAAATAAATTATTTTAATTATGACATAGGTTATCGCCCGTGAACGGATTATAAACAATTGATGGATAAAATGAAAGAGATATCTTATATTAATGTTAAACCTGGTTAATTAAAACTAATTTAATGGCAATAAAAGAATCCTAGTTAAAGTAGAAATAAATTTAATAAATATATATATATATGTGTGTGTGTATATGTGTGTGTGTGTGTGTGTGTAATCAATAAAATTTATAGGTATGCAAAATTTAGGTCTAATCAATAAAGGTTAATACCGTAAACAAATCAATAAACAATTAGTTACATATGTAAATGTGTAACAAATATACATACATATTTCATAGATTTTAGAGTTATATGCACCGAAAGTGCCCATCATCAACAGTCGAAGTACTATGTCATGTTTTCAATTGATGAATTTACTAACTCCATAAAAATGTTTTATTTCATTGCATGCGTAACGTAGTAGCTACTGATTAAGGTTTTAATTTTTAGCCTTGCAGCAAAAATGTCTTCATAGCTCAGGCATGAACGTCAAAAGAAAAAGTAAATCGTACGCTAGACGTTTTGGTTTCGATTCTCGATGGTGAGCAGGAGGTATTTTCTTTTTTTAACTTTAAATCATTACTATATATTGGGTCTAATATAATATAATACGAAATCTGCATTGATCAAAATATCATGAGCGCATTTTACGACCGGGCAATGCCGGGCGGACTGCTAGTATTTATTATAAAGACTAGGCTTTTCTCCCAAAATGTTTGTTTTATAACTACTTACCAACCCCAAATTTGTCAGATATGTAGGCCCACTTTTACGTAATTTGAATAAAGTTAGTTTTTGCGGGACCTACATCCTTTTTAAATGAAACTCGGTCAGATCAAAATGGTTACCCATTATATCGACGATTGCCTACTGATGCTGGAGGCTTTGAAACAACAGTTACCCTCCCTGGGAATGCAACGTTTCATGTAGACAACCGATGGGTTGTACCATACAATAAACCCCTTTGTAAGATTTTTAATGCACATATCAATGTCGAATATTGTAATAGTGTAAAATCAATTAAGTACATTTGTAAATATGTAAATAAAGGCAGTGATCAAGCTGTCTTCACATTGGAAAATAATGCTCATGATGAAGTTAAGAGATATGAAACCGGCCATTATATTTCCACTAATGAAGCCATTTGGAGAATACTTAACTTCCACATACATGCGCATCATCCCACAGTTATTCACCTCGCAGTGCATCTAGAAAATGGACAGCGGGTTTACTTCACTGAAAATAACGCAGCTGATAGAGTTGCACATCCACCTCCAACTACTTTAACAGCGTTTTTCAATTTGTGTAAAACAGACGCTTTCGCACGTACACTTCTGTATGCTGAAATTCCCGCTTATTATACATGGGACACTCATAATAAAATATTCAAGCGACGCTTACAGGGTAGGTCAGTTCAAGGCTACCCGTATGTTAAAAAAACTGAAGTTTTGGGCAGGGTATACACCGTGCATCCAAATTATTTTGAATGCTTCTGTTTGAGACTGCTTCTACATCATGTTAGAGGTCCACAGAACTTTAATGATCTAAAAAATATTAATGGTCAAATTATGAATACATTGAGAGATTCATGTGCTGCACATGGACTGCTTGATGATAACCACTGGGATGCTACATTACAGGAAGCATCTACATCTGCCTTGGCACATAATTTGAGACATTTGTTTGCTATCATGTTAACTACCTGTGCAGTATCTTATCCAACACGACTTTGGCATACACACAAAGAAGCATTAAGTGAAGATTTCCTTAGGGAACGCAATCAACATCCTGGGGCTGGTATAACTTTTACAGACAAAATCTTCAATACTGCTCTGGTTCATATTGAAGATATTACATATAAGATGAATGGTAAAACACTGAAAGATTTGGGTCTTACCTCACCTGATAGATCTAATACACATCCTATTGTTACTGCTTGGACACATGAAATTAGCTATCAACCACATGAGCAAGCATCAATTGTTCGGGACGGTATTGCAAAACTAAATAGTGAGCAAATTCATGTTTTTCGAACTGTAGTTAATACTGTTGAAGATCAGCAAGGTGGCCTTATATTCCTTGATGCACCAGGAGGAACAGGAAAGACATTTGTTACCAAGTTAATTCTTGCAAAAGTAAGGTCAGAAGGAAAAATAGCTGTAGCTGTGGCATCATCAGGTATTGCAGCAACCCTTCTTCCTGGTGGTAGAACAGCTCACTCCACATTCAAATTGCCATTATCATTAATAAAAGATTCTATTCCAATTTGCCATATAGAACGAGGATCAGATTCAGCTAAAATTTTACAGAATTGTTCCTTGATCATATGGGATGAATGTACAATGGCACATAAAAAAGCATTTGAAGCTCTAGATAAAACATTGTGTGATCTCAAGTCACGTGATGTTGTCATGGGTGGCATCACACTTTTATTATCTGGTGACTTCCGACAAATGCTTCCTATTGTTCCACGTGGAAGTCCTGCTGATGAGCTCGATGCTTGCATTAAATTGTCATATTTGTGGAAGTACATCAAGACTGTAACCTTATCTACAAACATGCGTGTCCATCTTAATAGTGACCAATTGGCTGATAAATTTGCTTCCATACTTCTACAAATTGGAGATGGCAAAATTCCAACAGACAAACATGGTAAAATTGTAATTACTTCAAGTATTGGATCAATTGTTTCCTCACTCGCAGAACTTTGTAACAAAGTTTACCCAAATATAGCTGCAAATTATACTAATCCTCAATGGCTAACAGAAAGAGCAATTTTAGCTCCAAAAAATGATATGGTACACATCAATGACCAACTGCTTGATGAAATTCCAGGTGAGGAACAAATTTACACTTCTCTAGATTCTACTGTAGATAATGACCATGCTGTACAGTACCCTACAGAATTTTTAAATTCCTTGCAATTACCTGGTATGCCACCACACAAATTAAAACTGAAATCTTGATGTCCAATTGTGTTACTCAGAAAACTTGATGCTCCACGACTATGCAATGGAACAAGATTATGTGTTACACGAATGCAACCTCATGTGATAGAAGCAGTCATATTGACTGGTGTAGCTACAGGCGAATTGACATTTCTTCCTAGAATACCAATTATTCCATCAGATTCAACAATTCCATTTAAAAGGCTTCAGTTCCCAATAAATTATGTTTTGCTATGACAATAAATAAGTCGCAAGGACAAACCTTGGAAGTGGTTGGTCTGAACTTAGCTTCTTCTTGCTTTAGTCACGGACAGTTTTATGTAGGATGTTCACGGGTAGGTTCCCCACACAATCTATATATATTAGCACCAGAGGGTAGAACATCAAACATTGTGTATCCAAGAACTTTATACAAATAGGAAAGCCAATTCTCCCTTCTATTATTATTTATAGTTATTTTTTGCTGTGAATTATCAGCATGGCAGTCTCATAAGTATTGTCCACACTCCACCCATATTCCTGTCAGGTCAATGTTTTAAAACTCTGATAGGAAATTCTTATGGGAAGTTTCTAATCTTTTTCATTATAGAATGTGTACCTTTTTTTATTCAAAATTTAATTTAATACAACCGTTCACTTCTTTCATGTTAAGTTACTTAAAATCACTAAACTCAGTTGCAGTGCTCCGTGGCATAGTGGTTAGCATGCCGGACAATTCACATTATATTTTCACATTCGCGCTGACCTACCGTAGTCTTTTTTTTTTTTTTTCATAAACACCTAAAATGGATTTTCTTGGTGGCCGAGTTGTTAACATTGCATGTTTTTTTTTTCACACTTAATTTTCCAACTTCGCCCCAATACTCCGGGTTTGATCCTTCCTACTTACCTAACATCACTTTTTTTTTTTTACACAATCCCCACCCCGGAAACAAACACCCGGGCAACGATTTTTTTTATTCTTTTGTTTTGATTTACTCAAAACCGCACACACCTCGAAACATCCGAGCAACGCCGGGTACCCCTGCTAGTATTAAATATTTCTTGCTAACAAATATTTAGCACAGGTTTTGCATGCGTCCGTGGTAGTCGGACTGATGTATACCCACACTTTTCATTCGTTATATTTGCTGTTCTTTTTATATTTTATATTGTTTGGACTCTTCGAACACTTGTTCTCATCTTGGATGTCATTTTCGCAATGTTTCGGTCGATGTAACCTCCGATCTTCTTCTGGTGCATCTTGTCGAACTCTGGAATGTTTCTGTCGAATTTAGACAGAATTTCCAACGAAACCAAATTTTTTTTCACAAGGGTAGCATGCTCTCTTTCCGTCAGCCATGACTGAATTGAGGTCCTAAGTAATTCGCGATTGTATTTTTCGGTCGCATACACTGACAACTAAACTTCAACCATCAAGGTCACTTTTAAAACTGATTTTTCCAAATACTCCTGCGCCACAGGTCCTTGCGGACAAGGAAAATGACACTTAAAATGAGAACACTGGTTCGAAGAATCCAAATAATACAAAAACCCAATCCGTATGTGAAAAATTCAGGAACATAATATATTTTATTTCCACTAAGTACCGAATTGTGACCTTTTCCCCAAGCCTTACGGGGCAACAATACTTATATGCACCTTAAGTGCCCATCATCAACAGTCGAAGTACTATTATCCTTATTATAGTATATCTCTATTATAGTATGTATAAAAAGAGAATTTTCAACAAAAGTTTGGGAGTTGTTCCACTTATTTAAGCATATATAAGTCTACCAGTGATGTCATGTTTTCAATTGATGAATTTACTAACTCCATAAAAATGTTTTGTTTTTTTAACCAAGAAACCTAATTATTATTTTTGGCAAATGCGCAGAACATGCAATGCTTCTCAACTGGCCAATTAAACTCGTACATTTGCATGTGCGCACAGATGCTTTTTATAAGTTAAACATTTATTCCGGGAGTAGATTTTATGGACATTTCTACATGCACATATAAATAATCGATATAGCTTTGCATACGATACTTTCAATTGATTGTAGACGATTCATGGATATATATATATATATATATATATATATTTAAAAATAAAAATGAAATTTTCAAAACTACTTCTACAAGTTCATCTGTCTTACATCCTAAGTCGAATGTAATCGACTGAAGGTATCATTAACATTGCATTTAATTGGAAGTTCATTCGAGTGCTTTTCGACTTCTACTTTGCTGTTGTCCTAGAAAAGAAGTTTAACTTAACGGCAAACCTAGAAACTACATTAAAATTATTGAAACCAAACGAAGTGAACTTCTTTTTTTTTATTTTCAGAGCATGACGAATGCACCAGAAACGTTCACTTACCGGATTTATTTTTTTTTTTAGATAAGGATTAATTATTTGTATTAATTGGATTCTTTGAACTACTGTTTTCATTTTGAATGTTATTTTCAAAACGTTTCAGACGATATAACTTACGAACAAATTTACACGCACCTTGGCGAACTCCGGACTCTTTCTAACGAACTCAAGCATAACGGATTAAAGAGAGGGTTTCGTTCAAAATTATGTACAGATTCTCGAGTTTGGCAGAAAGATTCCCGAGTTTGGCAGAAAGATTCCCGAGTTTGGCAGAAAGATTCCCGAGTTTGGCAGAAAGATTCCCGAGTTTGGCAGAAAGATTCCCGAGTTTGGCAGAAAGATTCCCGAGTTCAACAATGTATATCTGAAGAAGGTCGGCGGTTTCATCGAGCAAAACCTTGTAAAAATTACACTCAAGATGAGAAAAGTAATCCAAATCCCATGAGAGTCAATATACAAACAGGAATGAAGGGTAAAAACTATAAAAGAGTAGGGTTGTCTCCCCTGGGAGACAGACCGGACCAAAATTACAGACTTACATTATTTACAACACTAATATATTTAATTCTTATAATCAGCAACAAATTTATTGAGATTGTCAGACTGACTTCCTCATCTTGATTGTTATAGTCACACGTTTCGGCCGTTTTGCCCTTCGGCCTTCAAGTGTTTTGTATCGAATTGGGGGACCGTTTGTTAGGAGTCTCGAACCCAACCCTTTATTATTATTATTATTACGGGGGTACCGTGTTCGGACTCCAGCTAGGCTCTGGGACATAGTTGCTGATTCTGTTTTGAATGTTACTTTTCACTGTCTTCGTTCAGGATTGAACTCAGCTCCTTTGGGTAACTGTAAACTTTGATACAACGTCTAGGACCACTCGGCTATATGTCACTAGTCAGAATTGGTATCGTAAAAATGTGTATTTTCCGATGTCAAAAACGATTCTTGTTATTGTATATTTTTGTTTGTTTTTATTTAAACCTAATTTTCTACAGCTTGTAATAATGATAAAATCATAAGTATTTATCGAATTTTTTATCTACCAGTTTACCTCCCCCCCGCACAAGTGTATATTTACCTTTGTGGAAAATATATGCACATATTGCATAGGCTTTACGATAATTCGCACCCCGCCCCATCACTCAAAAAAAAAAAAAAAAAAAAAAAAAAAAAAAAAACTACATATTTAGAGATTTAAATAGTATCATAATCTGAAATATAGGAGAGAATCGGTAATTGTATCAGAATTGGTAAAAATATTGGAATCGTCCCATCCCTAAAATAAACACATATATTGTAGTAGCAGGGAGGCGGGTCGCCCGGCTTTGCCCAGGCGTAAAATACGCTTATATATATTTTAATTTGTCCAGATTTCGTATATATTATAGAGTCTTGATTTCAAAGTAAAAAAAATATTTAGGTGCCATCAGCTAAAATCGAAACCGAAATTGTAGCATTCAAAGCTGGTGACGTCACCACCGTACCAACGTGAAAAGCATATAAACTGATTAAAAATTAAAAATAAACGAAGATAAACGGTACAAAATGCTCGACGATTCTTTTTGAATTTTGACCCATTTTTGACCCCTTAAAAACAATTTTAAAAACCGGCTAAATACCCATAAAAGAACTGTCCGTAAAGATCAAATCATTTGAGCCCCCTGGTATCGTTCCTCGACTTTTAGTTTCGGAGGAGATAGAGTTTGAAAATATGGAGACAGACCGACAGACAGACACATAGCTGTTTATATATTAAATTATTTCCCACCTGACTACAACTTGGATGTCTTCAAGTCCAACATAAACAAATTCCTGATGAATCGCCCCCTTAAGTAAGACACTTTATCAAATCTCCAATACTAACGATTACTTCGATACTATCCCATTGATTACTGTACATGCAATAACTCTTATCCCGAGTGACTTCCGGGCCTTGATAAGTGGTGACCTCCATGTAAAAAAAACAAAACAAAAAAAAAAAAAAACACATATGTCTATTAAAACCACCGTTTACAACAGGAACACAGAGCGGAATGAAGTCAGCAAAACTGGATGCACAAGGAATTCAATATTCTATTGTACATAATTATACTGAAAACAAAATGCTTTAAGTTAAAAGTTTACTGTATTTTCATGATATATTCGATCAATCGTAAACTTTTCGATTAATGCCACCCGGATATATTTATGATTGCTAAGCTAAGTACATTTCACTTTCCTCCATTTTATATATATATATATATATATATATATATATATATATATATATATATATATATATATATATATATATATAATGCACAAAGAGACAACCGTTTCATGTTGAAAATCCAAGTTAATAATTGGGCAGTGAAGTCTAATGATTTGGTTTACCTATTTCAAGGTTGGTTAATACCACAGTTTGTTTTGCAATGCGAATAACTTTGATGTCAGTTTGCAACTTGAGGGCTCCATCGAATCACATCAAAGTATAAAAAATTAAAATGGAGAAAACAAAAACAGTGCGAAGGGAGGAGGGCGTCGGAAAAATGGTTTTGCCACAAGACAGCAAAGCGTGAAAAAGAAAAAAAAATAGAAAAAGAAAACAAAAACAAAAGCAATTCTGTAATCAATGGATGGAAATCGAACTTTTGTAAATATTTGGAGGAATTCTGCTTGGCAAAAATAATGACGTGGAAATATCATAAACAGGGAAAAATAAGAGACGAAAAAAAAAACACATCCAATTCTACTTTGCTTCATAAAAGGCTATCTGATCAAAGCCTCTATGTTTTCTGCTTATTTATGCTTCTGTAAATTCGGCAAGATTTTTTTTACTGTTTTTTTATAGAATAAAAAGTATTAAAAAATGTAAATAATCTGTCGAAAATATACCAACTGAAATGTGACACATTTAAATTTATATTAAACTAACAGGCCGCTCGGCGTTGCCCGGTATTAACCGTATCGTTAAATTACTTTTAAAAAAATTAAAAAGAGAAACTGAGACCGTCATACGAGTATCATGTTTTTTTTAAAACGATTCACTTCTTGTGAGTAAAAGAAAGTCAAACTCGAACTGAGATCGAAAGCTGATGACAAGGAGTCAAGTACAATAACCCTTAGGCCGGCTGGACACAATCTTCAAAAATATTTTTTAACCTTATTATTCTGAACATAATGTGAACGATTCGCGCATGCACAGTCGTGAAACAGTTAGCAAACAGATAAAAATCTGATAGCTTCCACGTACCAATTTTTAAATTTTTACCCCTTACCAGCCTCTTTTTTTTCGAATAAACCCCGATTAAAAAGCTTTCCACATGTCTGAATACCCGATATATCAAATTTCAAGTCTGTACATGAAAAATTCGTTGAGTATATAGGTTGCGAGTTGTCCTCACACTCACACATTCTCACTTTTATAAATATATAGATTAAACTATAAAAACGAATATTTTGATCGTCTCCTTTGGTTTTTGTATTTGGGAATCACCCCTGATCAAGGCCCAAGAGCCACTCAAGGATAAGGATTAAGTCGCATCGCATAGATGATGAGACAATGCCATGATGATCCACAATGGTGGAACTTGGGTAGGATTTTATTATTTAAGAGGGCGGCTCCACAACAATATTTACATTAGACTTGAACACTTATGTTAGTCAGTTGGGAAGCAACCCTGCGGTATTGTGTTCCATAGACGCACAGTTCTAGGAAAGAAACTTTGCTGGTTAAATTTTCGTTTAGTTTTAGGCACAGATAGAGAGTGAGGGAAATTGTTGAGAGTTCTTGTCGTGAATGTTTTACGGAGGGCCATAGATTGAAGTTCCGTCGAGCACGTACAATAAAACTAATGATAGAACAGTGCCACGTCTCTGTTAAAAAAAAAGGAAGTAGGGAGATGAAAAGGTCATCTCTCACTAGCTTCAAATCTATTAAAAACGATAAATTCCTTACAGAATGTTTAACAGACATTTGCTGGTTAATAAAAAGTTGCGTCTTTGACGAAGACGATGTAAAGTTCGAAGAGAAATTAACAGTTGGTGAAGCTAGACGAATTTTTGTTGAAAATATTTTATAGGGAGGGGCCACAGATTGAAAGTCAGCCGAGGAGCTCCTGTGAAAATAACGTTAGAGCAGAGATTTTTTTACAAAGTCTCTTTTGTGAAAAATAGAAAAGCTGAGTATGCAGGGTCTCTCTCCACGAGTGAAAAATTTACTTTCACCATGACTAATGTTTGTGCAACATTTCAAAACAATCCAAGGCGTGGTTGTTGAGAAACGTGTGAACAAATGAACGATTTGGGGGGCAATTTCAACCCTATAGGGGATGGGGCAACCAGAATTATCCCGGAAAATCCGTCCTGGCAAAAATTTACTTTCACCATGACTAAAATTTATGCAAACTTTAAAAAAATACAAGGCGTGGTTATTGAGAAAAATGCGAACAAACGAATAGATGTGAATTACCAGATCCAACCCCCTTTGGGGACTAAAAGAGGAAGCAAGGAGGCGGAAAGGTTGTAGCCCACTAATTTTAGAGATAGTTTTGTATTGTCATGTTTAAATTGAAATATTTCTTCACAAAGCCTGCAAATACCACCGGCAAAAATAACTAAGAATAATTCGTTAGGTTTGTTAAATATATTATTATTTTATTAAAATACATCAAAGCGATGTAACATCAATGACGTCATCACGATTCATTAAGTGTTTTGAGCCTTTCAGCATCCGATCTCTTTGCCCAGATGACCCTGTTGGTATTAATAAAAAAATAATTTGCATGCTACAAAATCATAAGAATGTAACAGAGCGCAAATGAAAATAGCAGCAACAACTGAAAGATGAATTGAACACGTATGTAAATTAGGAAGTGTGCGCGAGCTGGCGTGAAAAGAAAAAGGGGGGAAAAGGACACCACCTGGTCGAGGGGGGGGGTCGACCCTGAAGGAGACATGTAAAGTGAATGCTAGAATGGATTAACAGTGGCCAGCATGCTGCCAGAAGAAAAAATGCAGTCAAAAAAGATGGGCATATAAGAAATGGCTGTTATTTTTTTCTGGATGAAGAAATTCAATGATGCATTTCTGTTTCTAACATGCATCCATCAGAGGGTTTGCTTTGTTAGAGTCTCACACCGTCAATGTCTATAATAGAGAGATGAAACGTTGAGATCATGAATATATAAGTTCAATCATCATAAAAATGCAATTTGCAATCCCCTCTAATCCATTCGAGTAGAAAAAAAAATAACTAAGAGGCATTAGTTTTGTAACGTCCCTCATAGCTTAAATAGACATGATTCCACTTCTACATAAATTATAGCTTAAAAATAAAAGGTTCTCCATTTCTTAGAATATAGAAATTAAATTTTACATCCTCGAGTGGGCTTCCCATCACCATATAAACATAGTAAATTTATTTTATTCATAACTATCCGTCCTTACTCTGCATTCAGACATAGTGCCAGGTGGAAGTCCTACAAACAAATGATTCAAAATATTGCAAAAGCCCTTTGTTGCTTCCTGGCATTGTCTACTAGAGTTTATACATATCTATCCATTTCTATTTTTTTATATTACATTTTCACCCCAAACAAGGCACAGTGCAACTTTGATGTAGGTGACTACTATCAGGGACATAAGTTGCAGAGATACGATGTAGGGAGTTGGGCAGCAAGATGTCTGTTCACATTACACAAACTTCTACATGTCAGGAGAAGCAGGAACCCGCAAGAGAATCCCTAAGTCTAGCAGTTCAGGGGAAGAAACTATTAGAGCAGAAGGCTTTCTTACATCTAGGGATCTCTAATGTATAGGGGTGGGACTTTACTGCTTGTTGGGTTTGATGGGGCTATTTAGGGCTTGTAGTTCGGAGCATCCACCATTAAAATACCTGTAAAACAGGCAGAGGGGTGCAACATTTCGTCTATGGGACAGAGGTTAAACTTAGATGACAGTTTAGGACCTATCAGGTTGGCGACTCTTTTGTACCCTACCCAGGAGCGAGAGACTAGTAGCAGATGCACCAGCCCAAATGTGCCAACAATACTCCACACATGGGCGAATGGTGGCTTTTTTTTTTTTTTACATAGGCATCACCACATTATCAAGGCCAAGAGGCCACTCAAGGATAAGGGTTAAAGAGTGTACAGTAGAAATTGGACAATATAGTAATCATTAGTAATGAAAATTTGGTAAATTTGATAACTTATATGGAACGGCTCATCAAGAACTTATTTACGTTAGACTTGAACACAACCATATTGTAGTCAGCCGGAAAGCAGGAAAACGGAAGACAATTCCACAGGTGTGCAGTTCTAAGAAAGAAACTTTGTTCATGGAATCTACGTTTAGGTTTAGGCACAGATAAAGAGTGGGGGGAATTATTGATAGTGTTTACAGCTAGACGAGTGTTTCTTGTGAAAGTTTGGCGAGGGGGGACCATAGATTGAAGCTCACTCGAACACTTTCCATTAAAATAACGATACATCAGAGACAAACTCGCAATATCTCTTCTGTGAGATAGAGGTTGCAAGGAGGAGAAAAGGACATACAAGATATTTTCAGGTGTAAGGAATTTCTAGCATGGTAGGAGTTCACCTTCTTCATAGCAGCCTTGGCTTTTCTCTTTATCTGCCTGTCCATCCGTTCCATTTTTTCTCGGAAACTATTGGTTTGATTTCACTTAAATTCTGTATGGCCTTTTGTTATAAGGCGCAAAATCTATGTACAGTTATGGAGTAATAATGATTAATAAGGATTAGCCACAACAATATCACAGAAGACTTCCGGAAAACGCCTGGATCGATCTAGCTGAAATTTTGTGTGGACTTTTTCATAAGGTGCAGCGAACAATGTATTATGATATCTCTACAATACGCAGATTACTGGAGATTAGTATTTAATAAGAAAAACGGCACAAATTTAACCATATTCAACGATAAATTTGGCAGAACGCACCCATTATAAGTCAACTGGCTATAACTTTTGTCCATTTTTAATATATATATATATATATATATATATTTTTTTTTTACTGATCGGTTACCACTTATCAAGGTTCAAAGTCCACTCAACAATATGGGTTAAAAGGATCGTCAGCAGGACAATGGTTCCTGCCACAACCAGACTGAAAACATTGGGTAGAATGGACTGAGTATTAATTCCAAGACGACAGCCCAACAAATATTTGTTAACATTAGACTTGAAGACGACCATGTTATAGTCGGCTTTAAGAGGAAGGTAATTCGGAGTTCCACTTGGTTTTTAGTATATAGCGAGGAAGAAAAACGTTTATTGAAGGAGAGTTGTTTTCCAAGCAGTATCCGTAGTTAGAGCTCAGTCGAATATTAAATATTCATTGCTTTCAAGCAAGGAAATATCAACTATCGTTTCACATACTTATTTTATTGTTTTCCCCCAAATGTGTAGCTCCTTCATGGAGTTGAACAGAAAACATATCTAAACCAAAATATCATTCAGAGAAATATAGAATAAAAAGATAAGATGGCAATCGTTTTCCTGAGTTTTTTTAAATTTTTTATCAGTTATCCTCACATAATCCTCTTGTGACAATAATTGGATGAGACTAAACGAATTATCCCAAGTGAATGGCTGGAAGATATGCAAGTGCAACAAGTGAACGTAGACAACAAACGAATGTTGACTGATGCATCTACTATCCTCACAGACAAAACAACACCTAAATATTTTGCGCACGTTTCTCAATTCGTCCGTTTGCTGATACAACATATGGATCTTGTTGCAATTTTTTTTTTATATATAATGGGGGTATGATTGAAGAAAATTAAAAAGTTGCACCTATAGACACTGGCAATAGGAACTGACCAATCAAATGGGGTCACGTTCTGCTAGCAACCAGTTAGAAACAGAAACTTCTCCATAAAAATATTGGACATTTAGAATTCCAACATATATTTTTTTTCGTTTCTACACGATAAAGACCTTTGCTCTTTGCCCGTGAAAATTGTAAAGTTCAAGAATTATAAAGATCAGCCACCGAACCTCTTTTCATCTCCAGTTCTTGTACAGATTAGCTACTCATCAGAACTCTTCTGAAATTAAACATGACTTAAGATTTAGAAGTTTATGGACCTGGTGGAAGACTTTCCTTTGATGGATCGAGATAAAATCAAAACTTGTATTGTTTGGATTATTCAACAACTTATTTTCACAACGTTTCATTCAATGTCACATCCTGTTGAGTTCAAGAATATTTCTGCCAAACTTCGGAATCTGCACGGAATTTCGATGGAACTCTTTATTTAATCTATTAAAGTAGCATGCAGCATAATTCATATTCATACGGAAGTTAAGCAACGTTGAGCCTGGTCAGTACTTAAATAAGTGACCATTTGGGAATTCCAGATGCTGTATGTGCTCCCCGCCTATTTCAGCATTGTTTCGAGTTGTCTAGCACATCTCCCTGCCACTGGACTGAATCAGTGCCGATTCCAGAGATGTGTGGTTGGCCATTACGCAACACTTGCCTCACAATTACAAGTGCAGCAATGCTTAAAGGGGTTATCCATTGTCTCTTAAGATTGAACAGAAGCACCAGGAGTAGTATGTTACTATTCCATCAGCCCTGACTGAGTAAAACTTCTAATTCGTAATTGTATTCTGAGTGTAGCCCACACAGAGTTGAACCTTTAACAAAAACCCATGGCATACTGAATAAAGTGCTTGGGAAAATTCAGTTATGAATTACACTTTTCTGATAAAAGTTCAATCCTTAGTGAGGGCGACATTCTAAATACAATTACAGTCAGGGCAGACACAAAAAGAGCATGCTGCCTAGATGATTAAATAAAGGGTTCTGTTCGAAATTAATGCAGATTCACAAGTTTCACAAATACATCTGCAAATGGTCAGAGGTTACATCAAAATGAAAACAATTGTCCAAATAATACGAATTATCAATCCTTATCTAAAAAAAATTCGGAAACAAAATATTCAAAAAATATCTGTGCAACAGTATTTGGCTGTGAGTTAATTTAACTTTACATGTAACATTGTGTTTTATAAGTAAAAAATCGATTTACAGTTCAAGGTTAAGCTGATATGTTCAGGTAGTTGTGTGATGAGAGGAAGTTCCCAGTGACACGTAGTTATTCACTGAATATGATTAATTACAATTTTACTTAAAGCAGAGATAATTCAAACTCCTTGTTTATTTGGTTTATGGCATATCAGCCCTGTATGAGTTATTTTATGCCAAATAAATTGTCAAATGGAATCAAATAATTTGCCGCAAAATAAATGCTTCATCTATTAAAATATTTTTGGGTAAGCTCTTCTCTGATCTTGAGCACGCGGTGCAATGGGGAAAGAGATGGCTGGTTAATTTTAATGCATCTCAAACCAAGTTCCTATCTTTACATCATCAACATTCTGATCCCCGTCTGGCATCAATTAAAAGGAATGTCGTCTTGGGGAGGCTCCATATTTTGACAAGATTCTGGTCTGACCTTTACTCTTGATCTGAAATGGAACACATACATCAAATCTGTTGCCAAGGTCGTTGGAAAAATTGTGGGATCATTCGACCACTCCAGTAGATATCTCACTGCAGATGCAATTCTCTACTTGTATAAGAGCCAAGTACGTCAAGGATAGAGTACCGTTGCGACATCTGACCAGAAGCTGCTAGAATATTCATCATGCCTTGAGAGAGTTCAAAATAAACTTTGTAGCCTGTGGGGGACGACATTTTCTCTTCCCTGCAACCTCTTTCCCACAGAAGAGACGTTGTGAGCCTGTCTCTGTATCATCATTTTCATTGCAAGTGCTCATCTGAGCTCCAATCTATGGCCCCGCTTGTTAAACTTTCACTAAAAGACACTCGTCTAGCTGGAACCACTTTTAAAAATTGCCCCCACTCTTTAACTGTGCCTAAACCGAAACGTAGATTCCATGAACAAAGTTCCTTCTTAGAACTGCACGCCTGTAGAACTCTCTTCCACTCCCCTGCTGTTTAACTGACTACAATATAGTTGTCTTCAAATGAACATAACCAAATCCTTGATGAGCCGTCCCCTTAAGTAATCCAATTTACCGAATTTCCTCTGCTAACAATTACTATGATATTGTCCATTTACAACCGTACACTCATTAACCCATATCCTCGAGTGATCTCCGGGCCTTGATAAATGGTGACTCCTTTGTGTGTATGTGTGTATATATATATATATATATATATATATATATATATATTATAAATAATATAAGTTGAAAATCATTTTGCTCAAATATATTATGTTTAAAAAAAAAAAAAGATGGCGGTAATCATCTTTGTTCATAAAAGGACCGCTATCTATCGCTTTCAATTGTATATTTACAAGAAAAAGCATAGGTGGATTATTTAATACCAGCAGACTGCCCGGCACTGCCTGGTCGTAAAATATGCATAATAGTATATTTAAAGTCATACAGAAACTGAGACATGTGCTTACATATTTTTCTTTTTCTTTTCTAAACAGCTCGCTTCTTGTAAGTAAAAAAAAAATACTTGAGCTGAGTTCGAAACCAAAACCTAAAAGGCAGGGAGTTAAGTACATAACCATTAGACCAACTTGACACGATCTTCACGAATTTTTTTCAAACCTACTTATTCTTAACATAAAGAAGCCTTTATGTTTTATGGCCACGCATGCGCAGTTGTGAACGAGTTGAAAAACAGAGAAAAATCCGATCACTCTTAGCAGCCCTTTCTTTCGGTTGAAAATTGATTAGAAAATTATCCACATGTCTGAAAGACTTATATACAAAATTTCAAGTCTGTAGATCAAAACTTCGTTGAGTATATAGCTTGAAGTGTCCTCACACACACACAAACACATTCTCATATTGATAGATATATAGACTGAGCTACAGTAATTATGAGACTGTTAATTGAACACCAGTTTACAGAAGACCCAACATATTTAATTAAAATATAGGTTTATCCCTTACAAAATCGGAAATTTCTACCATATCTGCATTTTCATTTTATAGATAGGAAAGTAATATATTAAAAGGAAATGGACAACACCGATCGTAGTCGGTAACGTTGTTCAGGAAGTGCCTCTTAAAATCAATAATGATCAAATTAAACACCGCGCATAAGAATCCACTGCAATAGATTAATTGATAGCTCTAAGCTGCTTACCAATGATTTTAACCGCATTTCTTTGAACAAACATTCAGAGGATGAGCGGATCGCGGAGGATCAACCTCATGAGAGTAAGACGGCAGCTCAAGTCCTACAAAATCAGCCACCAAAAGCTGACCTTTGCATGCAGTGGAATACTGATGATGCCTGCCGGTGGCTATATTGGAATTCCTTCATTTCTTTGCAGAAATAAAGGAATACCAAGAAAATATATATAAACCAGCTGCGCCACCTTTACGCTGCCCGCGAGTCTTTACTTTTGTTAATTTTTGGAATAGAGACTTTACATATGCAAAATGGTTATGAAAAAAAAAACAAAAAAAAACAAATCGAGCAGCAAGAAAAGTAAAAGAAATTACACCCTCACAACCATTAACTTTTATTGGTAATATTCAAGACTAATACCAATTACTAATTATATATAAAGAAAATATTTTTTCATACGGCAAGAGTTATCCTATAAATATTAGTATTAATATTTATACTCCTATTAAGTTTACACAATTATTCAGTTTGTAACCTTCATGTCTACATACATACACAATATATATGATGATTGCAAACGTCTTGTCAGACGAGTGCCACTCCCTCAGACATTTAAAATCCATGAGCCCAAATGTCTGAGGGAGTATCTATACAAAGATGATGTTACAGAGTCTTAGCTTTGTACGACAGCTAAGTCTCTCTCTTGGTTCAAAATGTTGAGATGCAGCAACAAGCAAGAGCAAGATAGCCAGCAACAAATTAAACTGCAGACCAGCTTAATGCGGGTACTGGTCTCCCGCTTTATGGTTTTTTAAATCAGATATTTGCTTCTCCTAGAAAGGTTGCCTTCACCACGGCTTATGGGAGCCCTCTCCACCCCAATACACATACACACACACACACACACACATATATATATATATATACACAATATATATATATATATATATATATATATATACACACACACATACTATTATAATTTTTTTGTGCATTGATATTCATATTAAAAATACTTTTTTCGATTTATTTAAAAAGAAAACAACTTTGTTATACATGGTCGTGGAGTTGCATTCATCTGCAAAAGATCTAGTTAATTTGCATATCCTTTTCATCCATTTTAATTCCTATTAGTTTTTCAGTTTTCCTATGGAATTACCATCTTTACTTTACTATTACGTATAATTACAGATATTCTACATGATTTTTAATTGCATAATATTTGCGTCAAAAATTTACAGTAAACACAAAACTATATATATTTTTTGTGTGTGCATACATATATTTGTTTAAAGAATTTTTCCGACCAAACACCTGTCAGTTTTTAGTCTACAGACATAAAACTTTATATATAAGATATTTGAATCCATGCTAAACTTTATATTTGGGTTTTAGCCGGGGAAAAAAGATGCAGAAGTGTAAAAATTAAAAAAAATGAAATTTGCCAGATGAAGGTCGAATGAGGACATCGCGAATATGCAAGCGTAACATAATAGCTGGTGGTTCGTGCTTTAATTTTTAGCTTGCATTTGGTTGATGAGTTTTTATTTTAGTATTGCCCTTGTCAAACTAATCCTGATGCTTTCTTCATGATATCACGAGAACTTCAACTGCTGCAGAATGGGTTATATCTTGCGATGCCTTCCAAGAAGTCTCAACATCATCAGTAACGTTAATAGAGCCAAGTTCCTAATCAAGTTTACTGACAAGCTCAGTTTTCTTTTCAGTGGACTTTAGAGTAATCACATTGATGCGTTTTGGAACTGTCGAGCTTGTAATTCTGCAGCTTTGTACATATAATGAAAGCTTTCTTCTAAGAAGAGCACGGTCCGAAAGAGAGCAAGAATGGTGGAAGGAACGTGTTATATTAAAATTCTTAATGTTCTTCCGTTTGGTTATGACAAAATCGATAAGATACCAGTCCTTAGAACGAGGATGCATCCATGTGGTCTTGCGGCGATTATATTGTTGGAACAGGGTATTACTAATGCAGAGGTCAAACTCTCTACAAATTCGAAGAAGTCGTAAACCATTTGCATTTACCTTGCCTACACCATGCACACCAAGAAGACCTGTTCAAGAGAGATTATCACCACCAACACGAGCATTGAAGTCACCAGCAAGAATGAGCTTATTCTGATGGCGAACTTTTGTAACGACATCACGAAGGAGATCATAGAAGTCGTCCTTCTCTTGATCTGAACTATCCAGTGTTGAGGCATAACAGCTAACAAATGTCACATTAGTGCTGCTCTCTATTTCTAGGGAAAGCATCACCACATGGTCAGACACACCCTTAGGTAAAGACAATAATGAATTTGTGAGGCTAGACTTGATGGCAAAACCAAATCCAGATTGACTGATGAAGGACAGTGACAGCACAACTGCTCACAGGTTTGTACTTGAATGGCCATTTTTCATCAGTCACCAATGCGCAGAGATCCGGCTAAGGACTTCCAGTAATACCATTTACCTGTTCTCGTCGCCTTCACTTCATCTTCAGTGGATTTCTTGCAGGAAAAGTGTGAGATTATTCATAAAGAAACTATTATAAGTTGCCAGAAACCCACAGAAATGATTTGATTAAAGTGGTGAAAGCTTGTGTATGGCCATCCACACGTTTTGCAACAATTGATTAACCCATTCGTAGCAATTGTCACAGAACAGGCTGACAACAGCCCTCAGGTTTGAATTTTGAGTCCCCCCCTCCCAGATGCACACCTTAACATAGGCTAAAGGGTACATTTCTCCCAGTGGTCTAAACGTACCTCCAGACATAAAGACGGGACTTTCTGTCCCGGTGCATATATATATATATATATGTAATTTTCAGAATTTGAGATTATATATAATTATTTCCATAGCCCAAAGAACGCTGCAACCCACAAGAGCAATGCCAGCCAATTAATCAGAAGTCTAAGACTCGAGTTTCGCCCTCATTTGGGCTCATCAGTCAGACATATCCGCACCCGGGATTCGATAGCCGAGCCTTCTGCATGCGATGTAAGCATTCTACCAACTGAGCAAATGCCCTACACACAAATTCAATGCAGATCAAACAAATCGTGACGAAATCAAGCCGTGGAATAGACTAATATATATATATATATATATATATATATATATACACACACACACACACACACACACACACACACACATACACGATGATATTTGCCCGTTGACCACAATAAGGAGTTCATTCGCCCTTTGCAAGGTTTTGTTTTTAATATTTCAAGGAGACTATCCACCCTCCTTACTAACAAGTCTGGTGGGGGAACAAGTTTAGTCGCCAGTGACCCGACCATGAAGGAGGATGTACTGGGTTATTGTACCAGTAGCATATGACATGATTAACTATATATATATTATATATGTATAATGTATATAAATATATAAAATGTATACACACACAGTCATATATAACTTATATTATATATTTAATATATATATTAAGTAGACGTATGCATTAAATATATATACACTAGCAGAAGAACCGGACGTTTATTGATTATTGATACTTATCAAAGATATTCCAAAAACACTGCCAGGCATGTAAAGTACATTTATGTGATATTTAAAAAAAAAAAAGTCGGGCCAACCGTTTAAGAGTCCATAGGAAACAGTTCCTTTTATATAGTATACATACACACATACTAGCAGGGCCCGTGTACCGGTGTTGTCCGGTGGAAATATACACAAAGCCAAAACAGATCCAGTAAATGATCCCCTCACCAAAAAACAAATTAAAGTTACCTGGGAAATAGCGGCACTGGTGGCTGTATTGAATACGAAATCATCTGGCTTCTACAGTTGGCCATTGCGTGGCAGTGGTAACTATCAGAAGCCACGAACTGTGATTATCAGTACTGGTGGTTACTGGCGATTATTGATAATTTGGGTTGATTGCTTGTGTGAACTGGCAGGCAGTCGCTGCCTTTGAAACTGGAACTTACTGGCAGCCATTAGCAATGTATATACAGAGACACACATTATATATACATATATTATTATACAGACAGACACAACTTTAAATAAACACTTTATATGTGTGCATGTGTGAGTTTGAGTCTTATGGAACCCCAAAATAGCTTGGCAGATTTTTTTTTAAAATTTCACACACATGTGCCTAGGAATGTTCTTATATATATATATAAAATATTTTTTGATCTCACTATTATATATGTTCAACATAATAATCGATCGAGAATTGTCTATATAATGAATAGGTAGGTAATCTGCACGGATTAAAATAACATAATGAAGTGTATCTTAGGCCTTGGCAATCCCGGGCGGCTTACTAATATATAAATATATATACTAACACATACACACATCTATATATATGAGAGAGAGATTGCGTGCTGTTCTCTAACATATTAGCTATTAACTTGCATTTTGTAATTAGGTATCTGTTCTGTATATTCTGTAAATGGAAACTTCATGCTGATAATTTCTCCCCAATTACAAGAATTCAGTTGCGCAGCAGTTTGAACCCAAAGAAAATCAAAAGTGAACCGAGCTGCCTCTTAGATCGAATAAAGAATACATTAATACATGCTAGCATCATGTAATCCTGTTATCCGCAGTAATATATTTAAACGAAATTCGAATTCTTCTTCAGATATTGAAGACAAAGTGCACTTTAAACTAATTACGATAATAATCATGGCATCATACTGAAAGGCAAGATCAAGATTTTCTCCTTTTATTCCAGTCCGACTTGGCAGAAAACATGGTCATTCAATAAATTCTAAATCAAGGAAAATACGAGGTGCATTCATTTAGTTTCCAGACTTTTTCCGTATGGGCTCGTTTATTGACAACACACACATAATACTCTTCCAATAACTTCTGAAAGGCTCACTGGAAGTTCTCTTGCATGAGCATGTTAATGCCCCTCGTCACAGCCTCTTTCGTCTCAATTGGCTCATAATGACAACCTCTAGGAGTTTTGTTAAGCTTAGGGAATAACAAGTCAAAAGGACCAAAGTTTGAACAATAGGGAGGCTAAGGAACTGTCTTGATGCTCATCTAGGTCATAAGAACATCTTTCTTTCTGATCTTCTCCGAGCACCAACTTCGCGCAACTCTTTTACATCTTCAGTTTCTCATTAATAATTGTGTGTATAGTTCCACACTAACATCAAACTGTACACTTATTGTTTCAGGACACACGACGGTCCTTATCCATGAAATTATTTGTTTGGTCAATCAACTCTGGTGTACTGACTTCCTAACTCCTCCCACATCTCTCATCCTTCACAGACTACCTGCCTTCTTTGAATCTCTTATGCCACTCTAAAACTGATGCCAGATTCATGCAAAATGGTTCAAATGCGGTCTGAAGCATTCCATACGTTTCTTTAGCATTTTTTCAAGTTTAAAACATGTCGTTCTTCTACATGTCGTTTTTCTAAATTGTCCTCGCGTCCAAATTACATTTTTGAAATTCACCAGCTGTGGCAATCAGGCTTTAGTAGAATGTATTCTAATTCCTGCTGTAGCTGTTTCTTTGAACCTGAAATTATAAAAATTGGTCAGTCATCTCATAAGATGTACAGCAATAATAGACTGAATTTTTAAGAGTCTACGATAATTTTAAATGCTTGTAAAAAAAAAAAAAGCCCAGAAACTTATTAAAGGCACTCTGTAACATTTTGGAAATTAATAGTGGCTCAATGTGAGTGTGCCACGTATGAATCCAGTTTATTTCACATCGTTATTACTCCATCTACATCAGAGCATGCCTCGCCTAGGGGATAGTCTGTGAGAGTATGTGTAATAGTCTGCACATTGGCAACATGGAGCATCATGTATGCAACCCAACTTGAGAAGGTTGTTCCATGTTTTGGCAACCTTCACTCGAACCCGGTTGAGTGTTACCCACTCTTTCCGGGGGAGTTAGAGCTCAATATGAACTTATTTACATTGGACTTGAAAATGGCTTGCGTGTTATAGTTAGCTGGAAAGCAGCCCTACAATATTTTTCCAAAAATGGCTAGATCTAGGAGAAAAACCTTGAGGCCATTTTTTTTACTAGTGGACTACCATATGAAAACCGAGGGTAAGAGCCACTCAAGGATAAGGGTAAATAGGCGGAAATGATTGCTAGCATAATAATCTTTTTTAGATGTGATTTTTTTATGTATGCAATTTTCAAGTCTAATGTAAACAAGTTCCTGTTGAGCAGTCCTCTTAAACAAACGCTATCCAAGTTACATCATTAACAATCATCATGGTGTTGCCTACCCGGCCACCTGACACTCGTTTACTGTTACCCTCAAGTGGCTGTCCGGCCTTGATAAGCGGTTATCCCCCCCCTTCACTTGAGGGTAAGATGATCCCCTTATCTATGTTAGTTGATTGTTAATTATAAAAGGGTGACTGGAAAGTAACTCCTTATGCTTGAAATTTATTACTGAACTAGTGGGAGGGGGGGCGGCCTTGCCTGGTCATAAAATATGTTTAACTGTATTTCAATTCAAGAAGATTTCGTATTTACTACTACAGAGCTAGTTCTATATTGAACTAGCAGGGAGACCCGCCGTTGTCCGGTATTGAATGAGAATGCACAAATGTTTCAAACTCCCATATTTTGTTGCCATCAAAATCGGTGCAACTGCCCATTTCCGATCAAATCAATTGATTGCCTGTTCTGGTTTGGGGACCCACCGCGATGCACCTTGAGGAAGCTTCATATGCATCCCTGCAGTGACGTTATTCACAGTGCAGTCTGAATTGCATTGTAAGGAACTTTTCTCTTGATTTTATAAAATCATTTTTATATAATGGCTTGAATTAACCCTTTATGACCTTAATTATGATGTAGATGATAGAATATTTATTGTTAATTTTAGTTTAAAGGGAAATGGTACATTGATTTTAAGACTGTTTAACTATATCGATTTTTGATTATGAAGATCAATAGTTAAACTACCACTATAAGTTTTTGCATTTAATAAACTTACTTTGATTATTATCCATAGTGCTTGAAAAAAAAGTGAGTACGTGACAAGACACGAAATCCTCCACTCTCTGCATACTGAATGAAAGCAAAGGGCAGTTGCAATCTGGAGGTATCTAGCATCTACCCAGATACTCAACTAATATGTACAATGCGTGTTTGAATCAATTCCGTTATATTCATTTATTTATGATTGAACGAATTAGTTCAACCAGATCATAAAGGGTTAAAGTTTAAAATGCAAAAGTCAAATATCATGGTTCAATTGTGCTCTAAACAGAAACATTTTTTTCGAACGCACCTGTCATATCAAAAGAACCTACTGTTGATTTTATATGCCAGGGTTTACTATTTGCAATAAAATTTCTTGAATGCACATGTTAGGCTGTATAAGGCGTCAACATAATCAAAAATCGCTATAAATCATCCTTGGTGTATGATTACTATTTACTGTAAAATTCAGTGTTATATGACTATAGTTTACATGTTAAATATATACACACGTATATTTACTGTTATATATATATATATATATATATATATATATATATATATAGAATGGAATTTTACAAGAAATGAAAAATAGGTTTTGTAGTGAGAGTTGTGAGGTTTTTCCTTTATTTTTCACTTTAGTCTTCAGGAGCGATATTTTTAACGATGGTAAATGTGTTTATTTTTCAAGGTCAACTGTTCTGCATTGGTGATATGTAGAGATTTTAAATCTCTTCATTGTATTCATTACCATTCATCTGTCAATCTACCCTTCAAATCGGTTTTACCTTTAATAAATGTTTACTTATTTGTAAGAAAAAGAAAAAAGTTCCTTAAGAAATCAGGTGGTGCGGTTCTTCTTGGCCTAACGTTCACAGAGAAGATGCACTGGAATAGATAAATAGATAGCACTGCCAAGGCGGCTGCGAAGAAGGTGGGCTCTCTCTACCGTGCTAGAAAGCTATTCACACCTGAAAGTATCCTTTACTTCTATAAGGCCGCCATTCGTCCATGTATAGAGTACTGTTGTCACATTTGGGCTGGTGTATCTGTTACTTGCCTCCAACTTCTGGACAAGGTTCAAAAGCGGGTCGCCAACCTGATAGGTCCTGAACTGTCAACTATGATTCAGCCCCAGTCCCATTGACGAGATGTTGGATCCCTCTGCTTGTTCTACAAGTACTTTAATGGTGAATGCTCTGACAAATTACAAGCCCTTGTACCCCCTCGACATAAATACTCCCAACAAATCCCACCCCTACACAGTAAAGATCTGTAGATGTAAGAAAGCCTTCAACTCAAATAGTTTCTTCCCCAGAACTGCTAAACTTTGGAACTCCCTTCCGGGATTTTGCTTTCCCAACTGTACTGACATGCAGAAGTTCAACTGTAATGTGAACAGACATTCTGCTACTCATCTCCCTTCATAAGATCCCTGCAACTTATGTTCCCGATATTAGCCCCCTACTTCAAAGTGGCACTCTGTCTTGTTTGGAGTGAAAATTCATTTAAAATTTTTTTTTTTTTTTAAAGCGTCTTTAAAATTTAGTGTCGAATGCTCGCATACATATTGAATTCTATCAATAAATAAACCCTCATGCGATACACTGCTTCTCTGAATGTACTAATTTGCAGAATTTATATGCAACTCTATATGCTTAACTCCCCACAATCTACTATTAGACATGATCTTAAATAGTTGCCACTTATATCCAAGTAACAATATATGTTTGAGGTCAAAAAATTCAGTAACAAATCACAAGCACTCAGAGTCATTTACTTCCCAAACACACACACACACATATATATAAGTGAACGTATCTGTGCGTGTCTGTATACAATTTCCTACGGAATAACTATCAATTTTCAGTCTACAGACTCGAAATTTGATATATAGGGTACTGAGAGTTGGGAAAATATTTGTAATCTGTTTTCAGCCAGAAATTTGGCCGTTAAATGGTCAAAGTTCAACGATTTCACCTTTGAGAACTCTACCAAACTCCTCCGACAATTTTGAGCCTAAACACTTGAAATTTTGAATATAGGTTCCTTGGACATGGATCTAACTTAAATTAATTTGAGCCCAAAACAATGAATGTTAAGGGGTCATAATAGGGGTCAAAGTTTAAAAAATTGACCGCTTTTTTTTTTTTTTTTTTTTGCTCAACATATACCTCCAAACACCCAGACAACGCCGGGCTGAAATGCTAGTATATATATATATATATATAATAAATGAAATCAAAAGGATATAGTGTTTACTTGGTATACGCAATGGTAAACTTCAATCTAATATAAATACCAGTATTTATATATAGATAATTTAATCCCAACCGAATAAAAAAGCTCAATACGCAATAGAGAGTAGAGCTTATTATAAGAGAGAGAAAATTGCTGTTCTCATCAGAGAACAGAATGAAATAATTTGATTTGTTTCTGATTTTTGATGAGAAGAATATCATTCTTTGAAACTCCGTGGAATAAGGACTTTGTAAATTATTTTTTAGAGTATTCAGTCGAGCAATAAATTTTGGTTGTAAATTTCAACTTACAGTTTTAATTTTCTTTTTTGTATATATATATATATATATATATATATATATATGATTACTTCATTTAATCACATAAATTAATATATGAAAGTATAAATTTATGCATAAACTTTAAGTATTTACTTCAACAGTGCTCAATACGTAGGTAGAGCTAGGTAGTAAGTTATAAAAAATATATTTCATAACTTTGAATTCCAAACAGTTTACGAATCGAATAATTCTGTAAACTTAAAGCAAGTATAAATATTAATATGAAAATCCTGACCAAATGAAAAAGCTGAATATTCGAGACGGAGCAATAATAAGTTTAATTTAAACTCTGTAAATTTGTAAGTTTGGACTTCTTTTGGAATATCCGTTTGACCTATACATTTCTGCATATTTTTTTTTTTGCACAGGCATCACCACATTATCAAGGCCAAGAGGCCACTCGAGGAGAAAGGAGAAAGAGTGTACAGTAGAAATTGTACAATATAGTATTATCAACTTTTTTACAAATCTGACGTCTCTCAACTTGCAGTCTTTAATTTATGTGCTAACTAGTAAAATTATTGTTTGCTTAATATTATTTTGCTAACTATTTTCCTCTGAAGATAAGAGTCATTCTTTGAAACTCCATGGAATAAGGAAACTTGACTTTTCAACTTTTATTTCTTGTCGAATAATAAACTATTATAAATTCTAATTTACAAAGTTTAAAGTCAATATATATATATATATATATATATATATATATATATACACACACACTGTAGTACATTTAACGTACGTACATGTATCACGGTTTCCAGATTTTTATTATTCTATTTGTTATAAAGGGGTATAGAAGGTGATAACATTACCAACATTAGGATCTCCCGGTCACCGAAGACGCAAGGTAAAAAAAAAAAAATAATAAATAAATTTATGTCACTTTTGGGTCGTACACGAAACTAAAATGTACCTTAGGATCCAAGGATAGTATCTATTCTGTCTAAAGATGAAACGATATTATCACGGGGTTTCCATTCACGCCGGGCGTCCATACAATGGAGATATGTCACAGACTCCTATACGGATATTGGTGATAAATCTTAATAACCAAATATATTCTGACACTACATCAACCAGATTATTTAAACACTTTTACAGTTTTTATATACTTGGCCTTTTGGTCGAGATCAAAGTGTAGTACCTGTGTTTTAAAAACTGGGAGTTAAGTAGGACGTCCCTCAATATGAAAGGGTGAATGCGGTATTATGGTGAAAAAAGATACTAGCTGGGAGAAACTTTTGATTTTGTTTAGTTCTGGAGTGACAAGGATGACCAACGACCCACACAATCCCCCCTTTTGAGTTGGCCATGTGCCTTAGTTTTTTGTTCATTGTTGATTTTGACTGTATTTTTAACATGAATAAAAGATTTAATATCTCAAAGTGTAGTATCTGTTCTTCAGATGCTGCACTTCCATTTCTTGTTCTCTTTCGGTGGAGGAGAAATCCTTCACGACTGAGACAATTTTTATTTTTGTACCTTTTCTCCACGTTAAAAATCGACCCTGGTGTCTAACTCTGTCCCGTGGGTGGGGTGGGGGCATAGTAAATAGGTACAATAATATCACGGGGTCTCCATTTACGCTGATCGTACACAGAATTCCCAACAGCAATAGATTACATATGAAAGATGTCGTTTTGGAATCTTACCAGGTTCCATTAGTGTATATTAACCTTGGAAGAGTTATTTGAAAAAAAAAATGCTATTAGTTCGAGGTGATATGAGTGAAATCTTGCAGATGAACAACTAAGTTTGGTCTTATTTATATAAGCTGACTGTTAGTGATATGTAGGGCTATGATAACAATCGTATTTCCATTCTTTTGACACTAGTATATATCTGACACAGTAAGACACAGTCAATCAACCAAGAACCACATCACTATATAAAAGCATATAAGATATCAACGGATACGCACTCAAGAGTCAAAACAAAAAAAAAAAAAGAATATACTATTGTCACAGCTCTAGCAATAAGGTATACATGTAGGTTAAAAGGATACTTCCATTCTAGCTCTCTCTTAAACAGTTCTACCCGACTTTTGAACCTGCGTGATGAAATGGATAATTTATCCTGTCTTCGGCATGCCAAGACAGACTCGTTATATACCGTCTTTATCATATGCCCAAATATCTGATAACACTGGATATTTCTTCCCTATATCTCATGCAAAATTCATTGTAAAAAGAAGTGGAGAAGACAAAAACATTTAAATATTTATGTCCTTCCATTCTTCTTCACACCAATTCGTTGCTCTCTTTGAGGAGAGTCTCAGGCTTAGTTTTGTTTCTTCATTTGAATTTCTTACCAGTTTTCCGGTTGCATGCGTTATTTACTTCCGAACCGACTCTAAGAATAGTCGAGACTGTCTCCATTATTCCTCATTTTATTACAGGTCATATCGTTTTAATGAGGCGCCATTCTTGTTGCTTCTTATTGTATTCTCTTATCGTTTTTTTTTTTTTTTAACTCACAAAGTTTCAGAAAACTTTAACGACAAACACCATGAATAAAATTGCAGTCTGGATTTCGTTCGGAAAGTTTTCCCTAGTTTCTTTCATATTTAAAATCACATAAATCATCGGCAATATTGACAATTATAGGTCCTATATCTAAACAAACAACATGGCCACTAAAAATATCACGTGATTTGTGTATGGATAAAATACTACCTCGGGAAAAGTACATGTTTTTAAATAAGTCAGCATTCTTACGAAAATAAAATAAATCGACATTGAAGCAAGTGCAGCTTTCTTTTATGAAAGAAAAATTCCTGAGTATAAACAAACATTCTGGTTTCAGCGTCCTAAATTCATGTATGAAACTAATGAACGAATCTTGCTAAATTTTACGGCTTTACTATTGACATCTTTTCTTTTAAGTCGGAAAAGAGGTTCTTGATAGCAATAAAATCTTTAAAAAAAGTAAATAAAGTCGGATAAAGTTATCGCCTCTCAAATTTTGCAAACAAAAGGCAAATAAGTCAAAAAGCCTGGCAGTGTTCTTAGATAGGTTTTGTATCTGACTGTCTTTGATACGTATCGATAATCGATAATCGACAATAAAAAAAAACTCTTATGAAAGGAAAAACGAGGGATTTTAGCCAAAGTAAACACCTTACACAGCCTAATATCACAAGTGCATTTGTGAAGTTTTATTACTACACAAGTGGAAAGGCCCGACATACAAAATCAACAGTAGGTGCTTTGATATGACAAGGGCGCTTTTGGACTGAAAGTTTCTATTTTGAACACAAAGTATGGTACTTGACTTTTGCATTTTAAACATTAATGAAAGCCATGTATAATATAAATTTCACCTGTCTGTTTAAATGTGTGTTTGTATATCTGCCTAAAACAAATAATGTCATGAACTCAATAGTAAGTTCTCTACAGTGCAATGTAAACTACGATGTATTGTGGGCTACGTTACTGCGTGGAGGCATGTGAAGCTTTCTCCCGGTACACCACGATGGGTCCCCAACTACAGTAGACAATCTATTTGATTAAAAAATGGTCGATTTCACCGATTTCGATGACAATAAAAATATGAGTGTGAAAAATTGATCATTATTCAATCCCGGGCAACGGCGGGTCTCTGCTAGTATATACTGAAAGTGATAGGATGAAGAAAAATACATTTTAACATCCTGCTTTCTATTCTATAAATGTCCTTAAAAGAATACTTTCTTTTCCAATCTAAACTTATATTTTACAGTACTGCTAGTGCAATGTTAAAACGCATAGCTTTGCAAATATTGAAAGAAAATAGAAAAATAATCCAACTAAGATGAGCCAAAATGGAGACAAGGTAGTTACATTTGTTTTCTCTTGCATATTTATTTTCATTTTTCTTCAATAAACGTGATACGTTGGTTGTATAGAGTTGGCGCCAACACATGTTATACATGGCGAATTTATTACTTAATGCTTCTATGCAGCATTTCACTTTGTTTCTCTCCTTTTTTTTTTAAATTTATTAAAGACACTCAATGAATATGTGACAGAATTCATGCCCATTTTTATTGAAAATTTCAGAGTTTTAGTTTTATATAATTTCTGTTTCGAAATTTTGATTCTCAAATGTCCTCAAAACTAAAAGCAGAAAGTTTATGCCTACTTTCGTCCCAGGCATCGTTATCTCGGATGAAGACTTTACATTTTTGTCTTTCTATTTGTTGTTTATGGGGATATTGCTTATGTGTTTCTGTTAGAATTTATTTTAAAAGAATGATAACCATTAAATACATATTGTTTTAATTTCATACACACACACATATATATATATATATATATATATATAATTAGAAAACTCAAATGACCTTGTAACGGGTGTTGTAACCCAACATCCGGTTTGCGACTTCCGGTTGCGCACGTGTACATAAATAATCAACGTGACAATAACACGTATTGTTTTACTGTGTACGTTTTCAGCATCCCAATTGTGTTTTTCACGTTTAAATTGTCCAAATAAACAATTGTTAATTCTTTCTGCATTTTTTTACATCGTTCATTTCTGTATTACGTTTAAGTTATTTTAACGCAATTTTCTTACAAATAAATCTACTTTAACCCGTTGACAACTATAAGAGCGTTTTACATTTATTCTCCAATTTTTAATACACATTTATACATTTTCTTCTACATTACAAACATCGAGTAATTTAGATTAAAAACAAAATGGTTACAAATACCAACGATCGCTTTTAGATTTAAAAAATATCCTTATCAATTAAGTTTCGCGTACCGAGAGGCCTCTTTACGGGTTAACAAAATATGAAACAACTCCCCCAGAAAGATTCCCAAACTATATTTATTCCAATAGGCTTTTAAATTAACGTGAATACTAGGATACGTCACATATGAACAGGTACAATTATAGAGGAATAAAAGGCGAATCAAATGAGGTATAGGTTGTTTAAACAGTTACAATAAATTTAGCTTAAATTTGCAGTGCTTAAAAAAATGACAAATGCGGACTTTGTTTTTGGCGCCACTGTATATATGGAAGATGTTAAAAAATCATTTCATTTTTAAGCTTAACATATCAATGAAAATGCTATTTTAATTTAAACATGACAGACCGACAAAATTGCTATTATATATACAGGTTGGAACGATAAATTTGTCGCCCTAAAGAAAACAACACTACAGGTTTATTTTAAACTTTTATTGAAAAAAAAATCAATTCGGGTAGCTTGATTATGTAGTACAGCTGACATATTCAAGGTAGCCGCCTTAAGCCTCAATCACCACCTCAGTATGGGTAAGGAAATGGGAGCAGGCCTTTTCCACAAGCGCTGGTCATTTGATTGCACCAGGGAGCACCATACTGTTTAGCATATCCAGGTACACTTTGGTGTTGACTTTCAAGCCAACTTCAAAGACATGAGGTGGCATGATATGGCCCTCACTTGAAACCACACCGAAGAACATATCTCTGGCCGAAAACTTCGTTGAGCTGTGCGCTCAACTGTTGAACCATCCATATATGCATTTTGAGGATGCTAGCAATGGTCCTGTTGTCATAACTTTGATTGGTAGTGAGCACGAATTGTACAGTGGTGCATCTCCAATCTTTCTTGTTGAACATTGTCTCACCTTTAAACATGATAGAAGGCCCTTATCGCTTTTGGGATTTGTATACAACTGGCTAACTAGTAGATTGTCTGCAAAAAAAAAAAAAAAAAAAAAAAAAAAAAGAAAACCGGTTTTCATCAAACGGAAATGGAATCATATTGTCTTTTCTAGGACGACACTTTCATTGTTCCAATCTGAATAAGCTGGATAGATGCAAAAGCGGGTATTGGTTATTGGAGGCCTAAAAATAATATTTCAATGTTTAGTGCGACATACCAAAGAAAATACAGTTTCAAATTTAAAGACAGACGAAGAAAAATGTTATTTGACAGTTAAGTGAGGCTAAGTAACCTAAAAACTGACAGACAGCGCTTTTTATGTAGATGTTTGGATGCTTAAAAATATTATGTATATTTAGCGATTAAATTTCTACTTCGTTCTCAAATCTGGATGATGAACGGAACAGAGCTTCTCAGAGATGAACGGTGTATCAAACAGGAAAAATAAAAAAAAGGGGGAAAAAATCTTTTGTTTGGTGAAGGTAAATAAAAATAACCATTAATAACATTCCATACCAGCATGTTATGGCATATCTTCTGGCAGAATCATTACCAGCTCCACAACGATTTATGCAAAGAAAATACAATTGTTCAAGAATTTGAAAGGGTGAGGGAATAAAAGAAAACGTGTTTTGCAGCAACTTATGAAAAGTATTGTTTTCTCTTTGGAATGTAATATTAAGTGAAATTATCAGACCGTACTTGAGAATGGATTTCTCTACTTGAAGATTTCTTTTTAACCTTAACATTATATTTATTATACATTATATTTATTATACATTATATTTATTATACCATACATTTATAGGCATGTCGACAACCGATGAAGTTGCATTCAAAATTTATTTATTGTTTCTTTTTTTTATGAAAATCGGTCCAGATAAGTCATGGAGATTTTTTTTTTTACATAGGAATTACCACTTATTAAGGCCAGGAGGCCACTCGAGGTTAAGGGTTAATGGGTATACATTAGTCAATGTGATTATAGCGTGCTAAACATAAGTAGTGGGAATTTTGTAAATTGAATTACTTGGGGTGGCAGTTCATCAAGAACATGTTTACGTTGGACTTGAAGACAATCAGTTTGTAGCAAGATGGAAAGCAGGCAATCGGAAGAGAGTTCCAGAGGCGTGCAGTTCTAAGAAAGAATCTATATTTTTGGTGTAAGAGCTAAAAAAAAAAAAAAAACTTCAACGTGAAAAGCTAGCCAACTAAGACTTAGATAGATTCCAATCAAGAACGCAGCAATTCTTCCACTTGTCAGAAACATCGGTCATGGAATCAAAGGACTTGTATTCATTTAATGTTACTTTTTTCTTGTTTAGGGGTCAAATGTTTTCTGGTAATGTGCCAACTCTCTGTTTCATTAATTCAATTTTCTTTAAATTTCACCACCATATATTTCTATCTATTCATGTTGTCCTTGGCTGCCTAATCTTTTTAAATATTTTTTTTTTTTTACATTTTTGTAATACTTTATTTTCATGTTTTATTTTAATGTTTTCTCTCTAGCACACTCTAAACTAGATGTTGCATTGCTCTATATCTGTCACTTAGCTATCTTTTCCTCTTCTAATGAAAAGCATTTCTTCCAAGTGCCTAGGTAAAACTAGCATATGAAACCCTTCTTCCTCTAGATGCTTTTTTTTTGTTGAACTGACAAATAAATACATATTTTTTTATTTACTCACTAATATATATGTATATATATATATAAAATTATAAAAATAAAAGATTCACCCTTCCTTCCCTAACAGACGACATAAATCAAAATAACTAAAGAAAATTCAACAAATTCAAATAAAAACCAAAATAAAATGTATTACATATAAAAAGACAACAGGAAAAGCCTCTTTAACAACAACATAACTGCTGACGACGATCAAGGATCGAAAGCACTCGAGGAAAATGGCCGACAGAAAGATCGCTCGGCAACCTAATACACACAATTTACCAACTGGTGAGAAAAAATGTTCGGCAGATCGAGAAAACTAACAAAAAATAAAGAAAACTCCCATAATCAAATGTGCCTTGATGACTTGTTGCATGTATATATATATATATATATATATATATATATATATATATATATATATATATATATATATACAGGGTGTCCGTAAAGTTACTATACAGTCTTATTGTTTTATTGCATTATATTTGTATTAATAGTTAATATTTATTTTTTTACAGGTTTATTTAATCAAGCATGCCACGCAAGCTAACTTTGGAAGAGCGCAAATTTATTTTGAATGTATTGGAGCCGAAGGCCTCCAATTTGAATATTTGTCATAGAAATTGTTTGCCTTGATTGTTACAGTCTTTTCGGATGTAACACGTGTATTTTCTGAGATTTTTATAACCATAAAGGTGTTATTTCTTTTTATTTCTTTTGTTACAAATAAATATTTTAATACAATATCTTACTGTACTGTTAATATATTACAGGGTGTCTGTATAGTAACTTGTAAGACTGTATAGTAACTTTACGGACACCCTGTATATATATATATATATATATATATATATATATATATATATATATATGCACACATAAAATGGAATAAGTTAATACAATGTGCTCTGATGAACTCATTGCACTTCTGTCCCCTGGACGTATATATCCCCGACAAATATGCTTAGCAACAAAATCTAACCCTTTCATTATTGAGGCCCCTAAATGCTAGAAAGCTTTCTACTCTAATAATTTCTTCCCTCGAACAGCTACACTTTGGAATTCCCTTCCTGTTACCTGCTTCCAGGACTGTACTGATATGCAGAAGTTTAATTGTAACGTAAACTAACATATTGGTAATCTTTCCTAGTAGCCCCTTAGATCCAAGTGGCGCTATACCTTGTTAGGGGTGAACGTGAGAAAAAATGCGTGTGTGCGTATCTGAACAGTAAGGAAACTGATGCCACACCCAATTATTTTCAGTTCCAAACTACAAATTTTAATGCAAAGATTCCTGTAAATCTAATGAAATTTTCAATCCTTCTATTCTTCTTTACCTCATTATGAACCCACTTCTCTCTCTTACCGAAAACTTGTCTTCAAAACCCTTTTGAGATTATGAAAACGAACATGTCACACGGAACAGGATCAGATTAATAGAGAGGTTGTTAAAATACAGCGATAGTTTTCAGTCATTTTTGTGATCATATGCTATAAAGTCACATGAAAAAATAATGCCCTGTTTGCAGTTAACACATTACCCTGGAACTGCTTCTCTGCAAAATGAAACAATCTCAACTGATTTCTGTTCTTTCTTAGAACTGCACGCCTGTGGAACTCTGTTCCGTCTGCCTGCTTCCAACCGGACTACAACTTGGATGTCTTCAAGTCCAATGTTAACAAATTCCTAATGAACCGCCCCCTTAAGTAAACACTTCATCAAATCTCCATACTAACGTAATGTACGTGCAATAACCCTTATCCCTGAGTGGCTTCCGGGCCTTGATAAGTGGTGATCACTGTGTAAAAAAAACAAAAAACAAAAAAAAAAACAATTATTCGAAATCATTCTAAACACATTCATACGGATCATTATCTTTTAGCTATCATTCCATTAAACCCAAATCCTTGAGTGACAGTTGACCTTGATAAGTAAAATTAGTAAAATTGATTAATAAATTGGATCATTCGAATAACTGTTTGAATCTTGAATGTTATTTTCACTCTTATGTCCGATGCACTCTGACCATTTTTCAGGTATATTTTTTTTTCTTTTATTTTAATATCATTTAACTCCAAACAAGGCACAAAGCCATTTACTCATGAGAGGTTAGTATTTGGAACCAGATTTGCACCGACGCTATTCCGGGAGTTGGGCAGCGAGATGTTTGTTTACATTACTCTTGAATTTCTACACTTGTCGAATTCTGAGAAACTGTCTAACTACCCTATTTTGATTAAATAAAGGATCCTGTACAAATTCCACACAGATTTTCGAGTTCGACTAGATACACCTGAAGAAGGTCGGATGTTACATCTACTGAAGCATTACGTCAAAGAAAACAGCAAGTTATCTGAAAACCGATGGCGGTTACATCGGCTGAAACGTTATGAAAATAATACAATAACAACCTAGATGAGATTTGTACTCCGAATAATCCAAATAATCTATATTAGATATATTCTTCTTTGATGAAGACCATTTTACTGAACATAAATGCATCCAAATATTTGTTGCTGATGTTTAAAGTTGTAAATATAATCGATAATGTCTGTCTGCTTTTGATGCTTTCTCGAGTCTACATCAAACGTCTTAACTATGAATCACCATGTGGCGGAGATGCTCTACCGTTCTAAAGAGTAAGGTGTTCGCAGATATCCAGTGGTTTTCCAGTTCATTTTTATGAAAACACAACTTAAATTTTTTTTTCTGATAAAAACAGGCTGGCTCATATCGATTAGTTAAAATAAATAGTAAGCACACACACACACACACACACACACACACACACACACACAGATGTTAACAACACTCTTCGTTGGTACCACATAAAATGTTAGAGGCGAATAGAAATTGAGGAAGTACAGTACCAACTAGACCTCAATTGGTGGAAGTGTATGAACAGTATAAGAACTGATTCTCACTCAAAATCCAGAAGAGGTTAATGGCTGTTGCCAACGAGAAAATGAATGCTAAACGCTTATCAAAAGAAATAGAGGGTGCTGGAAATCTGAGGAGATTTGCTGTCACTCAGACTCCAGAGAACACCACTGGTTATTTTCAGTGACTAATCACTGATAATCATTTATGTAAAAACTCCTAGCAAGATAATTCTGATTTCATTTAATATCGACTCCCTAAAAAGCGATGGGATTCATTCTCAGGAATCTCTCATTCAATCCCGGCTCCCAACTAGGAGCTGCAATAATCGAGTTTTCTTAAGGATATTATTGGTACTAACAATGACAGAAAACCGAAGGCCACCACACAGAGATTCCTAGTTTTTTCAAATATTCCAAACGAATGGATACCATACCCAGCATGCCTGAAACTACTAGGACTTAAAATCCGTGCATACTCCTTACTTCCGAGGCTAACAGAGCATAATAATATTAAACGGATAGAATTAAAATCCTTTATGGTTCATTTCATTATCATTCAGATGACAGAATACAAAGTCATATCTTGAACTTTTAACCCTTTGTGTCTTAAAAAAAAATGTTGATTTTAATTAGTTTAAAGGGTAATAATACTATGAGTGTCTTGAAACTGAAAAAAATATTAATTTCAACAGTTAAACTATAATTGCGAATTTTTGCATTTCACAAACTTACCTAGATTATTATCCATGCTTGAAAAAGGTGTGTTTATGACAATAAACAAAATACTCAACTCTCTTAGACAGATGGTGGCATACTGAATGTAAGAAACAGTTACAATTTGGAGATCTACTGAACTAATACGTACAAGGCGTGTTTAAAACAATCCTCCCTTTATTTATGCCGTTATATTCATTTATGTACGACTGAACGAATTAGTTTAACCAGGTCATCATGGGTTAATAATTGTCACTTATAAGAAAAGATGAAAACGATAAGGAAAAAGCATGCTCACATGAAGAATTTATATATACATAACAGAGTGGGTCCCTATGATTAGCGATTAGGTTAGCTAGAATATGGAAATATATACTGAGGCATCTGAGAATGAATTACTTTTGAAAAATATTAAACTATTGACAAGAATGGAATTTGTAACAATAACAATCGAGCTGAATTGAACGATAATCGGGCCGAATGCAGACAATAACAAAAGTTGGCCTCATTTGAAGACGTAAGAAACGACGCAATTGGGGTTTGAGGGACAAAGAAGTATTCTATGATATTAGGTTAACGACCGATCAGGTCAGTAATTTATTTTCAATTTCTGACTAATTTGCTTGGCGATAACATCGCCATTTACACCCGGGAACCTAAGAGGGTGTTTACGGACCAAGATGTAAAAACTGGTAAAGAGAACTTGGTATTGCAACTTCACTCACCATGGCGCTGAACTAAAAGCTATGTTTAAAGTAAAACTGAGTTATCTTGATGTTGCTTTACACGCAACGAACTTTGAAAATACCTTTATTACAGCGTTTTAAGTCAAGTACAAATCAACGACGAATTGAGGAAGACAAACATGTTAAGGAACAGTTTCATGTAAATTTATTCAATCTATTAATTGAACCTGTTTAGTGTATATGTTTATATGTCACACCCACACATGCATTGATAACTAGTACGCATATTATAGACTCATTATGACAACTACGTGATATTATAAAATTGAATTATACCAAACACTTTCTCCAATACATCACGACTCCTGGCAGAAAAACTCTTAGTGTAGTCGGTAAAGTACTCGATAAAATTCAGTTGTAAATTTTCTTTTCTTTTTTTTTAAATTCCATTTTCATCCCAAACAAGACATAGTGCAACTTTGATGTAGGAGGCTTCTATCGAAGACTTAAGTTTCAGGGGTACTATGTAAGGAGTTGAGCAGCAAGGTTTGTTCACATTACACTTGAACTTCTGCATGTCAATGCAGTTGGGAAAGCAGGAACTCGCAAGGGATTTCCAGAGTCTAACAGTTCTAGAGAAGAAACTATTAGAGTAGAAGCTTTTTTACATCTAGGGATCTCTACTGTGTATGAGGTGAAATATTACTGCTTGTCGGATTTGTCGGGGGTATTTACGTTGAAGGGATACAAGGGCTTGCAGTTCGTCAGAGCATCCACAATTAAGTTACATTTTTCTTGATGTTTAAGGTTAAATCCTCAGTGTGGGCAATACTAAAAAGATACAGTTGCAAATTATTTAGGACTTTTACTAAGTTCTGCCTGGTGGAATGAGAACATGCTATCCTGGTGGATTGAATAAAAGGTTTCATTCGAAATTCCATGCCGATTCTAGAGTTAGAAAGAAAGATTCCCGAATTTGACAAGAGAGCATGGAGAAGTCTGGATGCTACGTATGCATGTAACATATGCAGGTTAATTAGTGTGTCTAGACGTCTGTGTGTAAATATTTAACAGATAAACTCTTAAACTACTGATCACATAACACTGAAATTAACAGGAAATAGTAATTATATACCAGGGATGGTATATAACGAATAAAAACATTTGTTGGGATGGATAAATAACGCATACAGAAATATGTCGGCAAATTGAAATGCAAAATGTTCATTTCAACTTAGACATTTCTATTACTTTTGTGCACACGAAAATTCATAATAGCTTGGAGTGGGTTAATTTAAAATCGTTCTTACCTATGAGCTGATAGCTCAAACGGGAGGGAACGGGTCTACAGCGCTTAATTTCGATTCTAGCTGATAGTATTCAAGTTATGTTTTTAAACTTTTGAAATCGGTACTATATATGAGTTTTTTTTTTTTTTTTTTTTTTTTTTTTTTTTACACGGTGGTCACCACTTATCAAGGCTCGGAAGCCACTCAGGGATAAGGGTTATTGCAAGTACAGTACGTTAGTGTGGAGATTTGATGAAGTGTTTACTTAATGGGGCGGTTCATTAGGAATTTGTCTACGTTGGACTTGAAGACATCCAAGTTATAGTCAGGTGGGAAGCAGGCAGACGGAACAGAGTTCCACAGGCGTGCAGTTCTAAGAAAGAAGCTTTGTTCATGGAATCCACGTTTTGATTTAGGCACATATAAAGAGTGGGGGAAATTTTTCACAGTGGATTCAGCTAGACTGGTGTTTTTCGTGAAAGATTGGCGAGGGAGGACCAGAGATTGGAGTTCAGACGAGCATGAATATATTCATAAGGGCATTTTACGACCAGTCACGGCGGTGCATTATCCGCTTGTTATAAACTAATAACAATTTGATATATTAAAACTATATAAAAAATGCAATTAAAAAATCTTATCAAACTATAACGACTAATATTTCAATTTTTCTATGAGCATTGTTCTTGTACTACTGATTTCTTTATTACAGTCAGTAAAAGAATTATAGTTCTTGTCACAGCATTTGCTTGTTTTTAAGAGGAAATTGTCGATCGAGGTAAACTAGTTTTCAGATTCCTGTTAGAAAATATATTCCTTGTTAAACTATTGTCCCATTTTCTGTTAGAGATATTGTAGTTTTTGTAAGCAGTTTTGAGATGTCGTTCTTGTGAAATGATGGGTTTCTTTTACTTAAAAGAAATGAATTCTTTTCAGACATTTTTTTCCGCAAAATCATTTTTATTTTTTGTTAAACGATTTATCACATTTTATCTATGAAAAACAGTGTATTTCTGGTTACATTTGTTTTCAGTTTCTATTTGAGGTCAAACCATTTTTTTTTCTTCTGCAAGAGAAATTATCTCTTGTTATTTTTTATTTACAAAGATTTTAGTTTTTATTGAACCAATTTTTCCCCCCATTTTCTCAGCAAGAGAAATTGTGTTTCTTGTTAAAAAAAAAGAATATTGAAATTTAGAAGCCACTCATAGATCGGTTAGTTGTTTCCACATTTGTTTCATTTAAGGCTGCGTTGATTGGCCAATGAGTCAGCTAATCACTTTTCCCTTAGGAATCACGTGATCAAGCTTAAAACGTGCTAGTTTCCAACCTTTTTATCCTAACCATGGAAAGGAAAGGTTGACTGCATTGTTAAAGAACTTCATAGAAACCTGTTGCAGGCTGCCATTCTTTTTATAGGTTTCCAGGCTGACTGCATTATAAAACAATCTCTTAGAAGAGAGTTGCAGGCAAAAACCATTCCTTTTATGATGTTAAAATCATTGGCGCCATACATGTACAAGCTCTTACCAGAACATTGCATAATGTAGTCATTACATGTCAACACACTGGACCCACACGTTGTATGCAGACAGTCACATGGAGATGATGTCAAGATAAGAATTTGACTCACTTTTTTTTGTTGAAACAGACATTAATTTACAGGTACTTCCAGAATATCGCTCTGTCTCTTGTTCCAAAGTATTTTTGTGCTCCAATCTGCTTAATATGACTGCAGTGTCGAACATGTGATACTCTGTCTTTGGCCGGCCATGTTTAAGACACGTCTTTCCCTGTCACAATAATGCATCTGTCTCTGTCCTGTTTTTCTTTTTTTATAACATTTTCTTCCCTTCTTCCCCATTTTAACGTCACCTCACGCACGGCTCTGTAATTTACATACGTTGGCTGCTGCTGTTGCTGCCATGCATGCGTCTGTGCTTTGTGTATTCACTCCTTTCTATTGTATATCATTCTTCTTACAGACCCAAGTAAAAATTTATGTTTTTGAATTTTTTTTCAAATGAAGATTGATAATTTGTATTATTTGTAATAATATTATGACATTTTGTAAAAAAAAAAAAAATGTTTTGCGATTTGGGCTCTAAAGTAAAACTTCAATTCTTTCACAGACGGGGAAAATAGAAAATTTATTTGGACATGAGTGTTGGAAGCTTTATCTTTAGCAAAATATAAAATTATTATTTTGATTAAAAAAAATAAATAGTAAAATATTATAAAGTAAAGAAAAATCCAGAAAAATATGAACATCTTAATTTTTCAACTCTAAACAAAAAAGAAGCTAATATTTTGAAGAGAAAGAATCACAGTATATTGGATATTTGAGTGTGGAGCTTCTAAAATAATATCATGTAGCTGTTTATAGTTCCTTAGTCATTTCATGTATATAGCTGAGTGGAGCACTACTCTTTATGCATATTTGTGTGAAAACAAAAAAAACAAAAAACAAAAAGCCGATTTTAAATGGCATATTTGCGGATGTATCTAAAGTCAAAATATAAAACTTTAAAAACATTTAATAAACAAACTGTTTTGAAAATACATTAAGATGCAAATAGGTGTTGATAGTTCCTTAATCATTTCATTTATATAGCTGAATGGATCACTACACTATAGGCATATTTACTGTGGAAAAAAAACAGATTCCAAATGCATCTAAGGTCATTTCAACGCATCTATAGTCAATATATGAATTTAAAAATTTTAAAAACTTTTAATGAACAGAAAAACTGCTTTTAAAATACATTAAGATGCAAATAGTCTATTAAAAAAAGTAATTTTGATTTTTCCTTTATTTTCTTTTTTATTTTTAAAAATGAAATATTTCTAATAAATTTTGCATAATAACATATCCATCACCAGAGAATTAAAGAGTTCTTTTGTTTTTGTGTTTTCCTCATAAGAAAAATTTCCTCGTGTTGTTGAGATGTAAACAATAAATGCAAACATTTGAAACTTACAAAATATCAATTTTATTGCATTGGTTACTCGAATTTACTTCTGAAATAATACTGTATAGTTGATAGTTTCTGAGAATATAAGGGTGGAACGATCAAATTATTGTCATAGAAAAGCGACATGATTCCATTTCCGTTTGATGAAATACGGTTTGTTTTTGTTTTGTTTCAGACAATCTACTAGTTGGCCAGTTGTGTACAAATCCCAAGAGCGATAAGAACCTGAAAATGACACAATGTTCAACGAGCAAGATCAAAGATGCGCCATTGTACAACTCATGTTCTTTATCGATGCCAGCGCCATCAAAATGCAAATCCGGGCGGTTCAACGCTTGAGCGCACATCTTAACGTATTGGTTGACCCATGGTTCTGATCTTTGGAGTTGTTTCAAGTAAAAGCCACATCATACCACCTCACGTTTTCGAAGTCGGCTTGAAAGTCAACAACAAAGTGTACTTGGATGTGCTTAAGAGTTGCTGATCCCCTGGTGCAACCAGGTGGGCGATGGCAGGCCCTGGGTGGGGCTGCAGGACTCGGCACTGGCCCAAGTCCTAAGAGACCCAGGTTTGGCTCAGAAGGAGTGCTGCAACTTTGTACCATTCTGACTGCCCCTCTCCCCGATCTGAACCTGCTGGACAACTTTGTTTGGTCATATGTCGAGAACATCACCAACATAACCTCGCACAACACCAGAGCCAGCATGATCGCCAACATCCGCTGAGAATTTTCAGAGCTCCTGCCGACACTTGTGGAAAAGGCATGCTCTCAGTTCTGGGCCCGTATCAAGGCAATGATTGAGGCTGAAAGCAGCTACATTGAATAGATGCCAGCTCTACTAGATAATCAGGGTACCTAAATTAATTTTTCAATTAAAGTTTTAAAATAAAACTTGTGTTTTCTTTAGGGCGACAATTTTATTGTTCTACCTTGTATTCTGTCATTTTATTTCCATGGCGGATCACTACAATACATATATATTAGTCTAAACAAAATCCCATTTAAAATGGCATATTTGCGGATGTATCTAATCTCAAAATTTATTTTTGTTTCCCCCATGATCTGAACTGCATCCTTTTGGGGTGCTTTTCCGCCTTTTAATATTCTTTGTTCAATCATTTTTTTTTTTAATTGTCTTTGGCTCCCGGATAAAATTTTCTATTTCTGTCTGGTTGAAAATTGAAAATTTCTTTTTTCTTTTCCTATCAAGGTAAGTTTTTGATTAATTTTCCTGACCTTCCCCGCATCGGAAATGAAAGAGAATACTTTCAAATTTCCAATTCGATGCTTTAATTAGCTGAAGGCGACACAAGCAGATAAAAATAAAGAGATTCACAGCTTCCGAATTCTTTTGTTGACATCAAAATTGCATCTCAAAGAAATAGTGAAACGAAAACAATGTTATTGGCTGAAGTTTCTAAATTATTTTTAAAAACAATTTTCCTCTAGAAATTTTTATGTAGATTTATTTCTCTAATAAATAAATAAATAAATAAATAAAAGAATACCTAGGAGGAAGTCACAACGATAGAGACAAGAACAAGATGGATGAATCAAGACATAACTTTTAGAAAATGACTTCTGAACTATGAAAAATATCTTTTTTTGACAGAATAGACATTACTGACCAGCCATGGCACTCTGCACGAATCGTTGCCATTAACTCTAGTTCTGCGATATTCTGAGCAACTCAGCAGTGCTAATGTCAGCTCTGTCCTTCATATTATCTGACATTCGTGTTTTTGGTCTTCCATATTCTCTTTTGCCAGGAGTTATACCAAAAGAGCAGATCTTTTGTTAGGCCGCCTGTTGTGGCTACATATCCCCAACATCGCAATCTCCTGTCATTGATGTTGTCCAGCAGTCTTCAGCATGATCAAATCGTCAAGAACCCATTCGTTTGTAGGGTTCTCTACCTAGCTTATACGAAAAGGTCTACAGTAACACCTCAATTAAAAAGGAACAATTTTTCTCATGTAGACTTTCTTCAAGATCCAATATTCTGCTCCATATGTTGTTATTGAGAATACCAAAGCTTCCAAGAGTCATTTCTTTGTGTGTTGTGGAATGTATTTGTCTTGAAATAATATACAAAATGTCTTTAAAAATATACAAACATGTAAAAATTAGAAAATAAACCGAATGTTACCTTTCTGAATTTTTAAAAGGACGACTGGTTATTCATATTATATGGATTATTTGAACTAATGTTTTCACACTGTTTCAGTCGGTGTAACCTCTGACCTTATACACGTGTATCTATTAAACTCTGGAATGTTTTTATTGAACTCGGGAATCTGGACGAATTTCAAATGAAATCCTTCATTAACTTCATGGGATAGCATGCTCTTATTTCATCAGCTATGACTAGAGGTCCTAAGTAATTAGCATGTGTATTTTTCGGTCGCTGACACTGAGAATTAAACTTTCAACCTTCAGGAAATAAAATAGGTTTAAGGTTCTCAACATTCGTACTATTATGTTAGTGCAAAAATAATGTTTTTTGAGATATATATATATATATATATATATAAACGACATTAGTTTTGCACCAACATAATAAAAGAGTCTGCAAGGACTCATGGCACAGTTGTTTTAGTAGTAGAAAAAATCAATTGTAATTCTGATATGAGAATAGTGGTCCAAAGAATCCAAATAATATTTGGCTTATTTGTAAAATATTGGTAAGGTTGCTAGAAAATAGGTTGCAATATTCTACCAGGCTAGAAAGTGGCTCACTCCCAATGCAATCCTCTACCTCAAATACGCCCTAAAATGGAGTACTGTATCCACATTCGGGGAGAAACTACTCAGAGCATCCATTCTTGCCTGGGCAGGATACAACACTAACTTCGAAATTTGGTGGACAATGTCCTTTTCTCCTTCCTGCTACCTCTTTCTCACAGAAGAGACATTGTGACCCTTTCTCTGTTCTATCATTATTTAAATGGCAAGTGCTCGACTAAGCTTTACTTTATGATCCCCTTTTGTACAAAACCTCACTTAGCACTTTCCCTCATTCTCTATGTGCATCTAAAACCAAACAAAAATCTTATGAACAGAGCCCCCATCCGTCACAGAACTGTTTATCTATGGAAGACAATACCACAGAGCTACTTCTTAGCTGATTATAAAATAGTTGTGTCAAGTCCAATGAATGTAACAGAGCACGTATGAGTCCATGGGAAAGCTTGCAAGAATATTAGCAGTAGTCGTCGTAAAAGAGGTACCTATGCAAACTAGGAAGTGTGGCCAGCTGGCACGACAAGAAAAAAAAAAGGGGGCACCACATGGTCAAGAGAAGAAAAAGTGTGGTTGAAAAAGATAGACGTGAAATATCGTAGACAAGAAATGACTGCCAGCTTATAAAGGAGCAGGAATAGAAACGCATGCCACGTGAGATGAAAATGTGACAGTAATAAACAGGAAAGAAAAGCAGAGTCGGATTTATTTATTTTTCTTTATTTGTTCCTTTTTGACGGTGCTGGACAGTGCGGGGATCCAAGAGGTTTGAACTGTAATGAACACGGTTCAAGCGTAACAGTCACAAGTTATTGATGAGCCCTCTACTTCAATAAATTGACTGATCCAATTTCCACCACAACTGATCACAGTGGTCTCACCCAACACCCATTAACGTTTATCCTTGAGTGGCCTTGGTGTAACCATTGCCACTATTTATTCCACTGTGCTTTCATTAGAAAATTTGTTTCTCCTTTACTTTCTCCTTTAGTCCTCACATTCTGGGAGCGATCATTCTAACAAGGGATGGTGGAGAATTGTTGATTTCTGTATCGGAATCTATCGGGGGGGGGGGCTAATTTTTTACCTTAAAATAATATTCTTTAGCTCCTTACAGAAAGTAGCTTCATACCTTGTCTAAAGCGGTTTCCATTAAAAGCAATAATACATAAGTATTACTTGCAAAAGAAAAACAATAAAATGCAAAGTGTATGAATTGACAAAAGAAATAATAGGTAAAACTTCTGCTGTTTGACAAATAAAAGACAAAAAAGGTTTTCTATTCAGGAATCAAGAATGGAGATCAATAGCAACAAACATTTCCATTGTTAGAAACAAAATTCCATTTTTAGTTTTTCAGTTATTTCCCTTTAAGTTTGAACACAGAATTTTACAGGCTTTGTTAGACCATTGCAGTAAAGAAAATGTATTGACCTAAAGAAAAAAAAAAAAAAAAAGACTGTTCCTTGTGCTATTTTCCAAATAAATGAAATACTGGCAACAGTAAAATTAGTTTACTTTATTTAAGAAAAAAAAAATATTAACATTCATTGCTTTTTACCAAAACAATAATCACAATTCTCATCATTTGCCTTAGGCATGAAACTTAAATCGTTTTATTTCATTAATTTTTTTTTTAATTTTTTGCAGCCAGGTTGATGTCTTATATGATGTGCCGGAGCAACGCCAAGTAATCTGAATGATTATTGTGCTCGTTATTGATGATTAGAAAATAGAATGTTAGAAAAAGTATATAAGAGAAAAATTATAGGTATTTTACAAATAAAAATATTTATGGAAGAAATGTGACAGGAATGTCAGAACAAACAAAATACGTGAGAAAGATGGATCAACTGATTTGTTTCTTTGGTTACGCAAGTTGATGACGTAATAAGATTGTTTAGAAATACAGAGTTTTAGAGATGAGTTAGTCAGAAGGACAGTTGCATAGGTTAGCATGGAAGATATCGTCTTCATATTTGGAAGAAATGTGACCTTAGTACGATGTAGAACTTAAAACGCCTGGCAGTTCGGATGTCAATAAGAAAGTTTATATAAAATGAACTTAGTATTTAACATTCCTTCGAAGGGAGACATTTGTTTCAGAACTGCAAGAAACAGACTAGAATAGTGAGAGACATATTCGTCCCTGTGAAAAAGATATGTTTTCCCTTTGTCTGGACCAAGCGGACAAAGATGTTTATTTGTTGTTGTAAAAATACTGCCCAGCATATGTTTATTTCTTATGATGTAAACAGAGTTATTTGTGAAACACTCACATCGACATAAATTTTAAATATTAGATGTTCACACACTATCTCTATCTCTCTCTCTCTCTATATATATATATTATATATATATATATATATATATATATATATATATATAAAGTAATAGCGTTTGTGTGTGTACAAATCTCCTACAATTACCAAACCCGGCATGATGATTCTCCCACTATTTAGTATAGTTAAGGTCAAAGTCATAGTGTGTGTATATATATATATATATATATATATATATATATAGAGAGAGAGAGAGAGAGAGACTCTCCTGCAGCCCACACCACTGGAATGATCATGACCAAACCGGACATAATGGTTTCTGACCTATAGATAGTGTACATATTTTTTCAAAGTCCCTAGCAAAGAACAGGTATCTTTGCTAGTATATATATCTTACACACTTATATACAAACACTCACGCTATATAACACATGTTTATCCAATTTTATTAAAAAAAACAAACTGTTAGGCATAGCTTATGCTAGACACACCCAACAAAATATCACATTCAGTTGCTTAACTTAACATAGACAATCGCCTTTGCATGTTAAAAACGGGCGGAGTTTACAACCCCTTCAATTCTAATGAGTGCTTTATACAATATTTATAGTTTAATACGATTAAATGTTTGCTCATTTTTGCATTAAATACTAATTTCTTTTAATTGCTAACAGTGTGTATCGAACGGATACTATGATACATAGTTCGCTGCACCTTATAATAAAGATTCAACGTAAATTCTCTGCCAGCTCGGCCCAGTAGTTTCCAAGAAACCTTCAAAACTAAATGTGACTATTCTGTGTTAATCTTAAACTGCGCATAAAAGGAATGCTACAATACTTAGTTCACTACAACTTCTTATGCATACAAAATTTCAACCAGATCGGTGCAGTAGTTTCTGAGAATAGGTGAAACGGACTAAATAAAGAGAAATATAACATAGGTTAAGGACAAAAATGGTTGGTCACATTCAATGCTGCTAAGACTAAGCTTGTTTCCTTCAATAACTACAAGAAACCTTTCTCTACCACCAATAGCAATGACCAAGAACACATTACCTGAAAGTACTTCTTTTAAACTCCTCGGCCTAACGTTTACAGGGAATATGAACTGGAATAGATACATTGAGAGCATTGCCAAGGCTGCTGCAAGGAAGGTTGGCTCCCTCTACTGTGCTAGAAAACTACTTACGCCTGACAGTATCCTATACCTCTATAAGGCAACCATTCGCCCATGTATGGAGTACTGTTGTCACATCTGGGCTGGTGCATCTGCTGCTTGTCTCTCGCTCCTGGACAGGGTTCAAAAGAGAGTCGTCAACCTGATAGGTCCTGAACTGTCATCTAGGCTTCAGCCTCTGTCCCATCGACGAGATGTTGCATCCCTCTGCCTGTTCTACAAATACTTCAATGGTGAATGCTCTGACGAACTGCAAACACTTGTACCTCCCCGACGTAACTACCCCCGACAAACCCGACAAGCTACTAAGTCTCATCCCTTTACAGTAGAGATCCCTAGGTGCAAGAAAGCCTTTTACTCCAATAGTTTCTTCCCCAGAACTGCGGGTCTTTGGAACTCCCTTCCGGGATTCTGCTTTCCCAACTGCAATGATATGCAGAAATTCAAGTGTAATGTTAACAAACATCTTTCTACTCATCTCCCTTCATAATGACCCCGCTAATTAAGTCATTGATAGTAGCCCCTGCTTCAAAGTGGCACTGTGCCTTGTTTGGGGTGAAAATTGAATTAAAAAAAAAAAAAAACAATTAAAAAGGAGTTGAATGAGTTTTAACAAGTGTCTTCTTTATTCATCTCTGGCTAGGAAGATGGTTTCCAATTTTGAAAGAATATTGTAGTCATAAAAACTCGTGTCACTGACAGAAAAATTATATTAAAAAGTTTATCAGGAAAAGATAAAACATACAGTAACTGCTATTATGCAAACTTTAATAAACTTTAAATAAGATGTTTTGACCTCATCGTTAGTGCGAGAAATAAGCCCAATTTATATATATATGTTGGGGTGGAAAGGACTCCCGTAAGCCGTGTGGAGGCAAGCCTTCTAGGAGAAGCAACTCTCTGATTTAAAAAACTATAAAGCGGGAGACCAGTACCAGCATTAAGCTGTTCTGCAATTTGACTTGTTGCTGGCTATCTTGCTCTTGCTTGTTGCTGGTCTCAACATTTTGAACTGGGAGAGAGACTAGCTGTCGTACAAAGCTAAGACTCTGTAACATCATCTTTGTATAGATACTCCCTCAGGCATTTGGGCTCATGGACTTTAAGTGTCTGAGGGAGTGGCACTCGTCTGACAAGACGTTGCAATCATCATAATCATCATATATATATATATATATATTGCCGAGCACCAAATAAAGTTCAAAGCTATTAACAAAAGAGATATAAAACAGACTTTTTAGCTCATTAAAACCAGTAAAGGTTATAGCCCGTTGTCATAGAACGAGTGCTTTACAGACAGGGGTCAAAAGAGTCACAAACCTAATAGGTTCCGCACTATCAGCAAAGATTCAAACGCTGTCCCATCGACGAAATGTTGCAGCCTTCTGCCTGTTTTACAAGTAATTTAAAGGTAGGTGCTCTGACAAACTACAAGGCCTTGTCCCTCCCTCAGCATAAATACCCCTGACAAACTCCAACAAGCAGCAAAATCCCACCCCTACACAATAAAAATCACTAGATGTAAGAAAGTCTTCTACTCTAATAGTTCTTTCTCCAGGACTGCAAGACTTTGGAATTCTCTTCTGAGTTCCTGCTTTCCTGACTGTACTGACATGCAGAAGTTCAAGCGTAATGTAAATAGACATCTTGCTGTTCAACTCCATGCATAGTATCTCTGGAAATTATGTCGCATATAGTTACCCCTGCATAAAGGTGGTACTGTGTCTTGTATGGGGTAAAAATGCAATTAAAAAAAAAAAAATTGTGCTCATTTTTGCATTAAATACTATCCTCTATGCATCGAATAATTATCTTAGTACTTAGTCTGTTGTACCTACTCGTAATAAAAGTACATACAAAATTTCAGCCAGGTCGGTCCAGTAATTTCCAAGAAATCCTTTAGAGTAAATATGGTATTGTAGTGACTAATCTCTAACTGTGCATCGAATCGATATCATAATACAGGATGGAGAAGAGAAACTTACTTTTTAGTTTTAATTGCATGACAAATGTCCGTACAAAATTTCAGCTAGATCGGTTCAGTAGTTTGAGGAAAAGTGGAATAGACAAACCAAAAGAAATATAATATAGAGAAAAAAAAAACAAATTAGAAAATCCAACACGGGCTTTCAAAGTAAATCGATTCTTCCTAATGGCCTCTTGTCTCAATAAATTTCTTGTTATAAACAAAATGACTTCATCTGCTGAAGCTTAGCAAAAATATGTTTGCAGATATGTAGCCGAAATGTTTGTACAAATAAAACCTTACACTTCTCTGTATCTAGTGCATCCCGTTTACCTTTGTAGCAATTCACAACTGGATTCATCAAGTCTGCACTCATGAACCAGTAGAGCATTACCACTGGTGACCGAGAGAAGAGTCAGGCATGTGAGGGTTCGAGAAATATGTTGCATGGATATAAATGATATGAGAATGATATGCTGGATGTGTAATGTGAATCTCAAAGACTGGCTTAGATCTGATGACCTCAGAGGAAAATTGACTAGACAGTGTAAGAAAATGTGTGCAGAAGAGGAGACTTCCATGGCGTGGTTACATTTAAAAAATTGATAAGAGTTCTTGGTTTAGTATATGTACAACAGTTAAGAAAGCAAGGCCAGGATACAGAGGAAGGCCAAGGAAAATATTGGAGGAAGTGATAAAAATGACCGAGTGGAGAGAATAATAAAGATGTACAAAAAGTTTGTTTGGAAGTTAAGCTATTCAACATGTAAAATAGGCATTACATTGAATATTATGATGATACGTGTGGCTCTTATTTTGCTAAATGGTCTGAGTTTGGAGTTTCTAGAGGAGTAATTCCTGACAAAAAATTCGTTTTGTTTCTTCAGAAGCTAAAATGTAAAAATAATTATATATATATATATGCATAAAAAGAAACCAATCAATTATCATACTTGCTTTTATTTAGTTATTATACCTATTTACAATGCCTCCCCACGGGACAGAGTTAGACACCAGGGTCGTTTTTTAATGTGAAGAAAAGGTACTAAAATAAAACTTGTCTCAGTCGTGAAGGATGGCTCCTCCACCGAAAGAGAACAAGAAATGGAAGTGTAGCATCTGAAGAACAGATACTACACTTTGATATGTAATCATTTTTGTATGTTGTATGTTTTGCGGTGAACGTTGAAGGATTGTTTATTATTAGATTTTAAAGTAAGTATTTCTAGAAAAGCTGATGAGTGATTGTTTTGTTTCATAGGTAAACTTTATGGCGGGTTCGACTGAATCTAATTTGTTTTTAATGTTATCCATGTGCGTGTTTTAAGGAAGAAAAATTAAAATGTTGTCAATGTATCCAAAATGTTCTGTGCTTGGAGGTGATATAAATTTTAAAGAACAAGATTCCAGGAACTCTAAGAAAAGGCAGGCTAATACTCCACTGAGGGGGTTAGGGTTAGGGTTAGGGTGAGGGGGTTAGTCATAGGAAGACCGAAATTTTGTTTGTAGAAATTTTTATTGAATTCAAAAGAAGTCATGTTAGTTATAAGTCTAATAATCTTTACTTACCTTTTCCTGCCAACACTTTTATAAAATAATAAACAATCCTTCAAAGTTCACCACAAAACTAGACACAAAATGAGTACAGACATTTCTATTCACACCATAAAAACAAAATAAAAACAAGTATGATAATTGGTTTCTTCTTACGCGCATTCAGAATTTGCAGTCCAGAATATCTGGACGAAGAATTCAAATACATACATACATAGATTATATATAAAATCACTAATAGTTAAGGGTAGTTTTGCTCGTAGCCTATGTAATCTTCATAACTTTATGTGCGCATATATATATATATATAAGTTTGACTCATGTCCAGGTAACCTAAATCTAAAATTTCAAGTGTTTAAATCCAAAATTAGCGGAGGAGTTTTGTACAGCCAGTAAAGGTCATTCCTGTCAACTTTGACCTCTTGGCAGCCGAATTTCCGCTCCAAAAACTGATTAAAAAACTTTCTGCATGTCTGAATACTCTTTATATAAAATTTCAAATGTTTAGACCCAAAATTTGCTGAATAGTTTGCTAGAGACTGCAAAGGTCAAATATTTTAAACTTTGACCTCTTGGCAGCCAAAATTTCGGCCAAAAACCGATTAAAAAGCTTGCTCTATGTCTGAATACACTTTATGTAAAATTTCAAATGTTTAGCCCAAAAATTAGCCGAGAGGTCAATTTTTTTTAACTTTGACCCCAAAACATTTGTTTTGGATTCAAATCAAGTTAAAAAGTTTGATCCATGTGCAAGGAACCTACATCTAAAATTCCAATATTGGCGGAGGAGTTTGGTAGAGTTTCAAAGGTCCAATCGTTGAACTTTGACCCCTTGATAGCCAAATTTCTGGTCGAAAACCGATTAAAAAGATTTTCCCAAATCTCATACCAAATCCCTTATGTCAAATCCTGAGTCTGTAGGCTGAAAATTGACAGAGTAATTTGGTAGAGAAATGTACACACACACACACACAGATAATTTCACTTTTATATATATATACTAGCGGGGGTACCCGGCGTTGCCCGAGTGTTTGTTTCCGGGACGGGGGGGGGGGAGTTTTAAAAAATGTTATGGTAGGTAAGTAGGAAGGATAAAACCCGGAGTCATGAGTAAAAGTAGGAAAATAAAGTGTGAAAAAAAAACAAAAAAAACATCTGCAACGTTAACAGTTCGGCCACCAAGAAAAGTCCATTCCAGTTGTTTAGGAAAAAAAACAAACAAAAAAAAACGACTACGGTAGGTCGGCGCGAACGTGAAAATATGTGAATTGTCCAGCACGCTAACCACTACGCCACAGAGCACTGCAGCTTAGTTTGGTGATTTTAAATAACTTCACATGAAAGAACTACGAAGCCAAACCGGTGTTCTCTTCTCAACTGTTCCTTGTGAACGATCCCCAAACGGTGTTAAGTGGTGGCAGGGGGAGGAGGAATTTATTAGAGAGAAAATATTTTACCACTTCCATTGATCTTAACCGATTTTGGCCGTGACTTCTCAGCAGAAAAAGTATAGAAATCTAAGATTATCGAGGAATTTGAGAAATAATAAGCCTATAACACACCTCAGATATTGTTCTGCCGTTTGTGCATATTATATTTGCATGAAATATCTTGATTTGTAATCCTATTAATGTCAAAATCAGACGGGAAAAAATGAGTTCATTTTATTTATATAGAATAGATAGAATAGATAGAAGAGAAGAGATATATATATTTATCATTCACGTTACTTTCACCTAAGTCTTTAAGAAGAATTAGTCAGAGATTTTGCTCTTATTTTGATGCAGCCATAACTCCGATGAGGATCTTATTTATTTTTGCCACAATTGGAAATATTTTCAAATCTTTGCGAGCTATGGTCACTGTGGATGCCTTGGTAAAAGCTAGGGAAGTAAATCCTGATAAAAAAAGTTTCGATAAGCAGATAGCGAAGCACTACAACAACTGGCTCTGACCGTATTGACTTGCCTTTCCGGCAGACTTAGTTTGCAATGCCGAGAAGAAGACCCTGGTAACTGGGCAAATCTTCGTCTCTATTACCCGCCCAGGCCTGCATCTGGGGATGCAACTCCAGATTCGATTTCATAGTCATATTAGACGCTGCAGTGCACCAGACAAATGCAGAACGCCGTTGTCTCATTAGTAGGGCTATGGAAACAGCATATTGTGTTCATTGTTTTGACTCTCGAATATATATCCGACACAGTTACACACAGTTAATCAACTGAGAAGCACTCCATTTTAAATAAAAGCATATAAGATAACAGATACACACTCGAGAGTCAAAAGAATGAAAAGAATATGCTGTTGTCCTATCCCTACTCATTAAACAGAAGGTTTCTATCGTATACGAGTTTTAGCTGTTCATACGTACACATAAATAGACAAATAACGTTTATCCATATAAATCTGAATTCTTTGTGAGTTTCAAATAACACAAAGTCTATTTACGCTTCAGTTTAAATGTAATATCTTCCTGCTGGCCATTTTTGTTCCTACGTTTGTCGAGATTGGGTTTATGTATTATTTTCAAGTTAGCCATTTTATTTCATTATTAGTTTTTATTGCTTGTACGTAAAAAAAATGTTTTTTAAAGTTTTCATATTTTCTTAAAAAGGTTTGTGAAAAAAATTTTTTTTCTCTTTTTCTGTTTGAGATTCTTCAAATATAAAGCGAATCAAAAACAAATATTTTCGTCCGTTCTCCTCGCAGAATTATCAGAATACAGAGAAGAGCCAAAGATCTTATTTTGGAAATATCGTGTTTTAAATAACATTCGGCTTGATTAAATAAACTTGAAGTTTTATGCAGAAACTTTGTCTTTTTTGCTTTTCTAACTTTGGGAATACAGGTAGCAGTCCAGAATAAAACTTGAATAATAATTTTTTTTTTATGTGTGCAACAAAAAATGAATAAAAAATAAAATAAAAATAACCTGTAATCGTAAAACTGCATATAGTCCATATCTCTACTAACATTATAATGCTGCTGACTATTTGAGATGAGCATTGCTTGTTTTATTTGGAATGTTCGAACTACTATTTTCACCTGTTATTTTCACTAATTAATTTAATGTAACTGCCAACCTTCAGGTGTATCTTGTCGAACCGCGGAAATCTTTCTGTAAACTTGGTGTAACGTAGCCGTTACGTTCAAGCTGTGTTCATTACAGTTCAAACATCTCTCCGACCTCCATGCCGTCCATATCCTCGTAAAGGAATAAACAAACAAAAATAAATAAATCCAACTCGTCTTTTTTTTTGTCTTAGCAAAAGGAATGTATTATCGTTACTTTCCAAACAATACCTGCTTTTTTTTTACTGTTCATTTCGTCTGCTATGGAGATGAACAACCCCCCTCCATCTCGACACCAGCTTAAAAGTCCCTCGCCACCACCTCTTCAATCACATGCCGTTCTTTTTTTCACTTGCTGATCTGATTAGTGTTCAAACGGCTACTTCTGTTAATACTTTCGCTAACTATTTTTCGATTGACGCGCTGTTACATTGGTAATTTGCATTAAATCTTGAATGGAACGCTGCATTTAATTCAAGCAAGGATATGTGGCAATGTGTATAAAGTAGCTTATGAAATTCAGTTGTAAAGTCACACTCTTCTGGTGATTGAAAGTTCAATCCTCAGTGCAGGCGACACAATGTCGAATTACTTAAAACCTCTACTCGGTCATAACTTACGGAACAAGAGCATGCTACCCCCATGGATTAAATAAAGGGGTTCTGTTTGAAATTCCGTGCAGATTCCACTGAAGTCATTTGTACTACAGCTTAATATAGTGATAAGTATAGATAATCTATAGATCTAGAAAAGTGGGAATGTGTGTGTGTGTGTGTGTGTGTGTGTGTAAGGACAACTCAACCTATATATTAAACGAATTTTTAATCGACAGACTTGAAATTTGGTATATAGGGTATTCAGACAGGTGGAAACTTTTTTAATCGGTTTTCATCAGAAAAAAAAACATGCTAAGAGGTCAAAATTGGAAGATTAGTACTTGGAGACCATTGGATTTTAATCTGTCAACTGTTTTTTTTATTACATTTTTACTCCAAACAATGCACATTGCCACATTGCCACTGTACTATCAGGGGCAACAACTACTGGGGTACTATGTAGGGATTATGGCAGCAAGATTTTGGTTCACGTTGCAATTGAACTTCTGTATGTCAGTACATTTGGGGAAGCAGTGAGCTGGAATGGAATTCCAAAGTCTAGCGGTTCTGGGGAAGAAACTACTGGAGTAGAAAGATCTTTTACATCTAGGGATCTCTACAGTGTGGGGGTGGTATTTTGCAGCTTGTCGGGTCTGTCGAGGGTGTTCACGTCGTGGGGGCACAAGTGCTTGCAGTTCATCAAAGCATTCATCATTAAAATACTTGTAGAACAGGCAGAGGGATGCAACGTTTCGTCGATGGGACAGAAGCTGAAGCTTAGATGCCAGTTTAGGGCCTATCAGATTTGCGACTCTTTTGAACCTTGTCAAGGAGCGACAGACTAGTAGCCGATGCACCAGCCCAAATATGACAGCAATACTCCATACATGGGCGAATGGTTGCCTTATAGAGTTACAGGATACTTTCGGGTGTTAGTTGCTTTCTAGCACGATAGAGAGAGCCCACCCTTCTTGCAGCGGCCCTGGCAATGCCCTCGATGTAATTGTTCGAACTCATGTTTCCTGTGAACGTTAGGCCAAGGAGCTTGAAAGACGTACTCTCAGATAAAGAGTCGTTGGCCATTGCTATAGGTGGTAGAGAAGGTTTCTTGTAATTATTGAATGAAACTCGTTTAGTCTTGGCGGCATTGAATGTGACCATCCATTTTTGTTCCCATTCCACTACTGATTGGAGGTCATCCTCTGGTGTTTCTGCCATTTCTTTAGATATATGTTCATTTGTTTTCCTGTCGTGCCTGTTATAGAGGGTGGTGTCATCAGCATATATACCCATCTTAGAGGCAATTTTGTCGGGGAGGTCATTTATGAATATCAGGAACAGTAGAGGTCCAAGGATAGACCCCTGGGGCACTCCCGCATTTATATCATATTGTTTAGATGTACGACTGTCGAGGACAACCTGGATTTTTCTCTCATCTAAGAGGGATTTAATTATGTTAAGTATTCTACCAGTGATACCGTATGATCTAATCTTCCTGAGGAGACCCTCATGCTATACCCTATGAAAAGCCTTATATATATCTAGAGCTACCGCTCTTCCCTCTCCCGCTTTGTCCAGTGAATGGTATATACGTTCAGAGATTACAGTTAGGATGTCTGCTGTGGAACGGGCTTGTCTAAATCCATATTGTTGGTCAGTCAGAAGTTTAGCATCTGTAAGGTGATGGACTAGAGTATGGTTAATTATTGTCTTAAATATTTTGGTGAAAAGTGAGAGGAGGCTAATGGGGCGATAAATATAATGGGGCAGTTCTTTCGCCAGAATTCTTGAATACTGGTACCACAGAAGCAGTTTTCCAACAGCCCGGAAAGCAAGATTCATTAAGGCATCACAAATGCGTATCCGTGAATCATTCACATGACAAATTCGTTATGGGAAGAATAGGTAGATTTGAAAACACTTAAAGACCGTGTGAAACTAGTCTAATGCTTATCGTACTTGACTCGCTCTCTTTTAGTTTAGTTTCGATCTAAGCTTGAGTATTGATTTTTTTATTTTTTTTACTTACAAGAACTGAACTGTTTAGAAAAAAAAAACACGCACACATAATACTCGCATGCACATGTCTCAGTTTCTTTCTGGCTTTTTTTACGTCATTTTTTACGTTTAATACCTACGGTATTTCTGTTTATAACAAAAAAAAAAAACTCTGCATTAATTAAAATATAATATGTACGCATATTTTACGAATTAGCAACGCTGGACAGTCTGCTAGTTAACTATAAGTTTTTTCAATGACGTATTAGCAAAGTAATATTTAATTTCAGTACCATATCTCCTATTGTAATCTGTCATAGGTTTTTTTCACAAAATATTGTTGAGTCGAGATTAACAGTCATGAGTCATGTCTTGTAACAAAAGTACTAACAACCAAGGTAAAATGTTAATGTCTCCATTTCAAGGATAAGTCATGAATGAATTGAAAGCCGTGAAGATTTCAAAGATACGAGGGACGTTCCAAAGTAATGCCTACTATTTTTATTCGGCCTGAATAGATTAGAAAGGATTGCAAATTGTATTTTTATGATGATTGAACTTATGCATTCATGACCTGAAAGTTTCATCCATCTGTTGCAGACATTGACTGTGTGAGACACTAAGCAAAACAGCCCCTGTCATGGACGTGCGTTAGGAGAGATGCGTCACTGAATTTCTAGCAAAATTTCATAAAAAATGGTTGTGACAATGTAGAAAAAATAAATTCTGGAGCACAAAAGGTCGCTTGTTTTAATATTCGTGGTCTTTCAACTATTTGAATAAAAAATAGAAGAGGCTATACTTTCGGAACAATCCAACTAATGTGTGCTCTGAACGCCCATGCACAGCCATCGTTCATCGTTGGTAACAGTGCATTGAGAATGTGTGGTGACTATGTGAAAAAATGAATTCTGGACCAAAAAAGGTTGCTCGTTTTAATGAGTATATAGGTTGAGAGTTGTCCTTTCACACTCCTGTCTTCGTAGATATTCAAGTTTTTGAGTTAAAAAAAAAACTAGGAGACTTTACTTTTGAAACTACTCTTATTTCTAGTGAACCATCTGCAATCTCACATTTCTCTCTTGCATACACTCTATTCGTATTTTTCATTTATGCCCCATTTTAATTTGTAAAAATAGTTAATAATTTAAAGTCGTGCAGAATCCTATTGATTTTAGGAGTTAATTTTTTAATATAAATCAAGAAATATTGTTTATAATAGATATTAAGCTCGTTAACAATGAGCACAATTTATAACCCATTGATTTAGAATGATGGTTGAATGATACATAAACAGTATCTTAAATTCCCAGACTTTTTGTACAGGCATTTAAAATTATCGTAAACTCTAGAAAATCCATATATAATTTCTATATATCTTATGCGATGACAGATCCATTCTTATGATTTTAGGTTTAAATGAACAGCTACAGCTGTTGTGTAATAGAATACCAATATCATACAGTGATACGAACTTGTTACAAAGGGTTCATCCTGATGTGTGTACGTGTCCCTACATATCTATGGTTGGTTTTTCACTATCTGAACCCTAATTTATGTTGTTACGGTCTATTTATGTTCCAATGTTATCATTGTCTAAATGTTCATATGCGTGTGAGAATCATACATGCATTTTCAACATACCTCATCTTCATGCCTCGTTGATCTTAGTCCACCTGGAATTCATCTTGTTCAAGAAAGCTTATTGTATTTTATATAGTTTTTATTCACTTTCCAGACGTCGATTGCAGAAGAATGGAAATTGAATATCTTTGCTTGAGTGGTTAATTCTAGGTCTCCATTCTAAGACACGTTAGCTCCCTTCCTGATGACGTGGAGACGACCTGTTTAACCGTGCGCCCTGCTCAACGTCCAAATTCCAACTCCAATTATTCTTCTCAGCTAACGATCACGTAGTAACATACACGTACTTCTGCCAGCTGATCAGATGCTTCCGGTAAACTTGACTATAATATGATTTTATTATATTTTGACAGTTTTTATCAACATTCTTCATGTCCGTCTTTTGTTTATTTCTCCAGATAGATAGACACAGAAATAGATAACTAGATGAAGAGATGTACACATAGATGAATAGATAGATCGACAGACCAATAGCACATACTTTCTTGTGTTCGACCTACAATATAACACAGCAGGATTAAAAGCCTGATTGTCACAGCTGATGAATTTCAAAAATGCAATCTGGACGTGAGTACACTTTAGAGGCAGGATATACAATAAATTTATGTGTTTAACTTGGAAAAAATGCCACAGAAACGCATAGAATGCTGCAGACTTCTTTTGGGCCATCTTGCATGAATCGAGTATCAGTTTTCGGCATAAGAGATTCAAGCAAGGCAGGAAGTCTGTGATATGAGAGGTGTAGGAGGGAGCAGTAAGGAAGTCAACACACCAGAGTTGATTGGCCAAATAAATAATTTTATAGACAAAGACCGCCGTGTGTCTATAGCGACAATAAGTGCACAGTTCAATGTCAGTGTGGGAACGGTACACATAATTATTCATGAGGAATTGGAGATACCGAATATTTGTGCAAAGTTTGTCCATAATTGTCACAATCTATTTGACTAAGATGGGCATCAGGACAGTCCCACACCTTCCTTGTAGTTAGGTTCTTGCACCCTGAGACTTTTGGTTATTCCCTAAGCTCTGGGAAAACGTTAAAGGCTGTTGAGGAGATGAAAGAGACTATGACGAGGGTAATTGACACGCTCACACAAGCGAACTTCCAATGGGCTTTCCAGAAGTTGTTGGAACAATACAACTAGTGCATTGCAGCCGGAGGAGATTACTTCAATGGGAATTAAGGCTTCATGTGTGTACTATCAATAAAAGTGCCCGTATGAAAAAAGTCTGGAAACTTAATTAAGACTCATCACATATATATATATATATATATATATATATATATATGGGTGTGTATGTGTGTGTGTTTTCAAATGTTCCAGTTGATGATAATTATTATCCAGACAACGCTAATAACAGTTACATTAAAGTGTGAGTACATCTTTGAGACACTCTTTATTTGCACGCACTATATATAGACATTTTCAAAACTCATCACCCCATGGTATTACATTTTTATAAATGTATAATTAAAACTTCATAATGATCCATTCATTAGCTTAGAAAATTACTGTGTGTGCGCGCGCACACACACAGGTATATATATTTGTGTGCGTATGTGTATATATTTTCATTTAAATTTAGTAATAACTGATTGTTTAATTGTTATGGTGCTAAACTGCTGAAAACGCAATTGCGTTTGAAATCGCAGTTGGAAGTAGCAGCCCATTTCTAGACACAGAAAGGAGGTTAGAGAGCAAGGAGAAATGGTGGAGGATATGTGGGAGCAATGGCTAGCCAAAAAGGATTATAGCAGACATTTTGTGTCTACATAACGAAATTCGTTCAAAATTTAAAAACAAAAATTATGCTGTAAGTTCCCGGGAGAGAGAGCATTGCTAGGCTTGATAGAAGAGTCGCAAAGGCGAACTAGTCACAACGAAGGCTTTAATAAAGCCTCAATTAGATCATATATGCAGAAGACGCTTTGATTCTTCTCAAAACCAGTAACATAATGCATAGAACAGCATTATAAATTGACATGAAAACAGAGTTCACTGAAACTGTTACGATTTCAGTGTTTCCAGTGAAGACCATGTTATACATCTAAAAATATTTTAGACTTAATTCAGACAGTGACACTGTTGTAAGGAGGGAAAAGGAGGGCCTGTGGGTATCATACATGTGCTAGCAGCAATCAACCTCATCTCCCACCATTTCATTTGGAGGGGAGGGGGTGCAACATCTGCTTTTCCAAGTGGACCTGACTACAACACCGTGCACTATTATGTGTCATACAAAGAATAAATTGATCGCCAGTAATAACATCTAAAGACACTGTGAATATTGCGTGCTCCAGATTTAGGTGACAGCAAGATTTCATGGGGAAAGCTCGGTGATCTGTATCCTGTGAAAGATCTTTAACTACAGAGAATACGTTAAGTATTGGCCAAAGTATGACACTTAAAAAAAACAATGGTTAATACTTTTGTTTTCATTCCCCTCACACCAAAAAAGGAAAGAGAAAGTAGAATTTTCAGACCACCGTGAAAAAACATTAATATATATATATATATATATATATATATATATATATATATATATATATAGGCATAAGCATGATGAATCCTAGCGTGGATGAAATGCGGAATATTTTGTGTAGCTAAATTACCATATATATTTTATAACTTTAATATATATTTATATTAATCAGCGTGTGGTTCATCGAATGCTCTCCATTTTGCCATTGTTAATTTTGTTAAACACAGTCAATACGTCGGCTTTGTTTAGCCCCAAGGGTACTAATAAAACCTTGTACCACACTGATATAAAACGCAATAATTCAAACCTCTAAGGGGCGTTTAGCTTTTGAATTGAAACTGAATTCATCCAACACCTCATTTATTTTGTGTTTCATTCAAGCGGAACTTGTTTACACAACTCGATCTTGCTCACGGAGAACATTATTTGCTATCTCATTCGAACAGCTCGAATATCTTTGGTTCTTTTGAAAGGAAAATTGAATTCCACAAAAAAGTGGTTTAAACCAAACGCAATTAGATGAGATCACCAAGGGAACAAAACCAAAATCTTTTGTTCAGTTGTTTTAACATTTCCCTCAAATTTCTTTTACGTTTGTTGATTAAACTACAATATTATATCATCAACAGAAAAAATTGGAATGTTATATATATATATATATATATATATATATATATATATATATATATATATGCTTTTCGACGTTATCCCGTCGAAAATTACGCATAAATATATTTTAATCCATACAGAAACTGAGACAAGTGCATGCATTTATGTTTTTTCTAAACAGTTCACTTCTTGCAAGTAAAAATAAAATACGCGAGCTGAGATCACATAACCCAAATCTAAAGACAGTAAGTATGATAACTATTACGCCAGCCCGGCATGATCTTTAAGTGTTTTCAAACCTATTTATTCTCTTGTAAGTAATTTCTCGAGTGAACAATTCGCATTCCTGAAACAGTTGACAAACAGATAAAAATACGATGGTCCCTAAGTACCAATTTTCTAATTTTGACCGATTAGCATCCGTTTTTTTTCCGGGTGAAAACCGTTTAAAAAGTTTTCCACATGTCTGAATACGTTACATACCAAATTTCAAGTAGGTTTAAAATTCGTTGAGTATATAGGTTGAGAACGTTTATAGATATTTAGAATATAAGCCTCTGTGAACCGTCCGCCCGTTTGATTCTTCTTTTCTGATCAGCTTTTTCCTCTAGTTAGAAAAAGATTATTTTCGCATTTCGTTGAGGGTCTAGGAGATTAGACTGAATTTTATTTCTTGTCAGACAATACAAGAAAAGCAATTCATGTCTGATTGTTTGAGCCTGAAGGCAGTGCAAACCAGAATCTAAAAGTTTTAGACATTTCGATTGTGTCCATTTCGTATGTTTCTCGAGTTCTTCGTTCGTTTTCTTAGGTTTATCAGAATTTTTGTAGGAATTTTGGTACACCCTTAACACGAAACTGCGAATAAAATATAAAATACTCATAATTTCTCTTAAAAGTGGGTTGTTTATTTTCTTTATGGATTATACTTCCAAAATAAACTATTAAAGTTGTATAAAAAGTAATAGAAATATTATTTAAAAGAAAAACAGTAATGAAATTAATTGAATTTTACAAGTTCAGTATTTTTCAATTTTTAAACTTTAAAGATCCATCAAAATTTTTCTATTGATTCTATTTTTACGATATTTTCAGGGTGAATGTGAAATTTTATGCTCTTTCCAATAAACCGAATATATTTTAGACAAACGTTTTTTTTTAATTCCCCCCTATTTTGAAATGTCTATTAAAAAGTAAATAATTCATTTGCCAAATTTTTATATATCACAAATTGAAGATAAAAGGGCAATAAATAATATATTCTAATTTAAAACAAACAAAAAAAGAACAGTTTTTTGGAAATTTACCTATAAAGTCCGAAGTTTAAAAGCTTTTTTTTAAATAAAAACCACGTTGTTTGTATTTTTTTTAATGAAACCTTGGTCTGTGCCCCTTTAATTGAAAAAATAAATAGGGGTTGAATTACATTTTTCGAGTAGTTATAAGCTTAGAAAGACAGGGGGTCGAATTAATTCACGCCCTCCATTTTGAAATGTCTATTAAAAAGTAAATAATTTATGTGCCAAAGTTTTATATATCACAAATTGAAGATAAAAGATCAATAAATAATATATTCTAATTTAAAACAAAAAAAGAACAGTTTTTTGGAAATTTACCTGTAAAGTCCGAAGTTTAAAACCTTTTTTTTTTTAAACACGTTGTTTGTATTTTTTTAAAATGAAACCTTGGTCCTTGCTCTTTTAATTACATTTTTCGAGTAATTATAAGCTGGGAAAGACACGGGGTCGAATTATTCAATATTTTTCACGAAGTTTCTGACACACCTCACCAGTTATTCACCAGTTTCCTTCAATGGCAACTCCTGTCAACATCTCCGTTGACATGTTAATAATATGGAAATACACACACGAGAAATGTATAAAGTTCAAAGTGTTTGCGCTTCTCCAGAATAAGAAAGGGAATTCAAAGTCGCAATATTGAATTTCCAGTAATATATATATATATATATATATATATATATATATATATATATATATATATATATATATATATAATGCACTTAATTTTTTAATGTCAATTCCAACTAAAAGTAATGTTATATCTACTTAATTCTCGAAATTATTAATATATTACTGCATTAATATGCAACTCTTTACTTTCCCCGCCAAAATAAATAGTAAGAAAACAAATTTATTTTCGCATTTTGTTGAAGAGATCAAAAGAAATTTTACTTCTTGCCGGACAACAATTAAATTGCAAATTCATTGCTGAAAGAAAATCGAAAGTCGCAAAATTGAATTTTTATTAAAAACTAATGTCATCGACTTATTTTTCTTGTCAATTTCAACTAAAATCAATGTTTTATCTACCTAATTGTCATGTTTTAATTAATAATATTATTGTATTATTCCATAAAACATGTACTTTCACGCTTGACCATTTTTGGAGGCACCGTATCAAGGTATTTCAGTTATCTGTTTATTATTTAAGTATAGTTTGCAATTTGCTTCGAAAACTATTCTAATTAAAAATTAATTTTCTAATTTATCATTTTTGCAGTCTGTAGATATGCATGCGCATTAAGTAGATGCCATAGGTTGTAACTGAAATTCAATATTTCGATTTTCGTTCTCATATCGAAGAAGCACCTTGTTTAAAGTAATAAACAAAAAGAAAATGACTTAATAGTATAGCTAGTTTTGCTGATAACATTATTCCTATGATCTTGCACCGGAAGTTCTGATCAAAGTGCAGGAAGTATTAAAACATTGCGACCTAGTTAATAAGCAAGTTCGCTTTTGTAACTTCTAATGAACCACAAACTCACAAGCTAGATACAGTTTCTTTTTTTTTTCCTGAGTGACTAATATTTTTAGAGCTGTTTTGAACATGTCTTTTCTATTATAAATCGCTTGATCACTTTGTAAGATTGCATATAAAAGATATTCGTTGTGGAGTACAGAAAGTTGAGAGAGAGAGAGAGAGAGATAAAGAGTGAGATACTAGTAGATATACCCGACGTTGTTCGGGATTAAATGAGGTTCAACAAATGTTCCGCCCTTCCCATACTTTTATGGTCACTGAAATCGGTGAAAACGCCCACGTCCCAATCAAATCAATTGATTGTCTTCTCTAGTTATCCCCACCCATCCACACTGTACCAGAAGGAAGCTTTACACGCCTCCCCGCAGTGGCAACCCACACTACATTGTACGCTACTTGTAGAAAAAATACATTGTACACCCTTAAAATGTCGGTGATGGAAGGGAGATAATCACCTATCGTTCTTTATTAGAGTTGCCCCGCATTTGTCAGCCAATTTTTTCACAAATACGAACAAAAAAAAGCATAAAATAGAGACTAACTCAAAGAATACAAAAATATCTACAGACCCAGTAACTTTTTTTTTCTTTTCAAAACAGCAACCAATATGCCTGAAGACGGTCGAAGGCCGATCTGACCAAAACGGTGCGTTTTGGTCAGATCGGCCGTCGACCGATGCACAAATAACACAAGATGAAAACAATAGTCTAGTTAATAAAATTCATATAAACAATCAGCCCTTATCTAAAAAATTCAGAACTTTGCTCATTAAGGTTTTGTTTAGTTTTAGGTCGAGAAAAAGAGGAAAAAAAATAAAATTATATACTCTAACGATTCAGTATGCTTTTAACCTGTGAGAACAAAGATTTTTTTGTTTGCGGAATTTTATGTCAATAACAGCCGACTTATCGACATGAAAAAAAACAAAATGGGATGAATTAACTTGATGGGGAGGGGGTTATGCTCAAAAGATAGTAAAACAATAAACATCTACTTACCAGAGTAATAACCTCCCCTAACAAAAGCCTTATTAAAGCCACATGTAATTGCCTTAGTTTAGTGAACTTGCTATTGTTTTAATTGTGACGGAATCAAAAGAGGAAAGAGAAAAAAAAGACCTTCGTCTATAGATGGTTTATTAATATATTATGGCATTAATTAGCATATGACGACAATGGCTGATGTGAAAATGAATGAAGGAGGAAGCACAAGGCAGTCATATATATATATATATATATATATATATATATACACACACACACAGGGTGTCAGTAAAGTTACTATACAGTCTTACAAATTACTATACAGACACCCTACAGCTACACAAAAATAAATATTAACTATTAATGCAAATATAATACAATAAAACAATAAGACTGCATAGTAACTTTACGGACACCCTGTATATTTATTTTTTTGAACAGATGGGAGAGACAGAGACAGTGAAAAACGGTCAGTGAAGATTACAGTTGAAGTTGGGAGTTGGCAAGAAGGAATTTGGACGAATATTTATTATTTTTAACTCTTAGTTTCAGTTACTGATAATATAGCGTTCATCGAAATTAAATTTTGAAATATAAATTTTACAGTTTCCACATGGTATAAGTATACTGTTCGGTATAAAATGTAATTTTACTTCGCTATAAATTATTTCTTGTTTTTATTTTACTTCTTTATTTTTGACGAATTATCCAATGTAAACTATTCTGTACTCTGTATAAAAGAAGAAACATGCAATTTTCTTTTTTACCTTTAAGGGAAGGATTAGATACTTGACATTTAGATGCATACACATTTTTTTTTTCAATTTCAGGTGTTTTAAAGGTATCATTAATTATTAAAGAAAATTTGGAGTAACCAAGTTGCTTAGATGTGACAATTTAAGACGACGATTTCATAGTTTTCTTTAGGCTATCAGCAGTTTGGCAAAGGTCAATTTATAAGCAATATTATAGATATATTTACTAGGTTTCAATTTTTATTAAACATTTGCCAGTGTACTCGTGCTAAGAATGGATTATGGTTAGGAAAGAAAACATAAAATGGAGAAAATTATATGTCTATTAAAAGGACATTATAGATATAATTTTGTCCATCTATATATATATATAAATCTCACCTGTCTATTTAAATGTATGTATGCCTAAAACTTTCGACAGAGGCAACGGATTTTCACGAGATCGGTATCGTTTTGGAGCTTGACTCTTCAATTTTAATTATAAGGTAAAGCTCGAATTATTCAAACTCGAGATATATAATGCCAAAACATCCACCCATTAATATGGGAGGGGAGATTATCTTCAAAAGCGTTCTGAATTGATAATTGAGCACCGGACTTATACTAAGTAGATATTAATAAGTCCCTTGTACCCATTCCCCCAATTTATTTTTAAATGGAGAGTAGATAATACGGTGGATGTGTTATCGGCAGCTCCGGTAACTCTCGCTACCTCTTTTTTTGTCCCTCAGTCCTCATGCAAATGAGTGATTTTTCTGACAAAGGGTGAAGAAAAAGTCGGTAGTACTTAGTAAACAGTAGTCTGAGATGTCGGAAATTTTTCTGTATCTATGTCTATCCTTGTGGCCATGTCACTAGTAAGGGTGCTGGAGGTAAACATTTTGTCTGGGCTGACGTTATCCCCCTGATAGACAGGGACTCGAACCTTCGATTAACCACTAAGGAGGCTGTCCTATCAATAGGCGCAAATATTGGGACAGCTGTATTGCCATTTGGTGAATGGACCCTGGACCATGCAGTAGTCTCTGGTTGGGCCTCTCGATGCCATACTAGTGGGTAATGTTACAGCTTTACCTTTTCATGTGCTACAAAAAAAAAATTGCCTGTCTTTTTCTCTCTGACTTTCCCTCTCTATCCTGCTCTAACCAAGTATGCCGACCTTTTCCACAAATCCCAAAACCTCAACATGAAACATCTCCAGAAAAAAAAAAACTTTAATAAACCTAGAACCCCATCTTCCAACATAGGCTCCAACATCAGGGGTCTACGTTCCAACCTTCGAGAGGTTGAAACCCAATTACAGGAAACGACACCGGACATATTCTTTCTTAGCGAAACTGGAATAGGGCCAACCACTTCCCTAGATGAATTCATAATTAACGGATACTCTAACTTAACATCTAAATCTGATCCCCAAGATCGCCATGGGCATGGAATATGTGCCTACATTAAAGATGGCTTCCCATATGGCAGGGATATCTCCAGTGAAGACCCTAATTTATCTTATATGTGCTTCCGGGTTGCACTTTCTTACACCACTGCATTTATATTTGCCCTCTATCGGCCCAACAACAGCGGAGTTACTATCTTTTAGAGCATATCTGAGAAAATAGACCACATCCTGTCTGCACACCCCTCGGCTAACATCCACATCTGTGGTGACTTCAACGTTCATAACGTGGAATGGCTGCCACACTCAAATAAGACGTAGGGAAAGTACCATGAATAAATGCCTTTTATTTTAATTTCTATCCTTTGTGAGACTTTGTGCACAACGTCGAGGCTGTGTCAACATGTAACTACAATTTTACAAAGGCTGAAGGGATTGAGATAACATTATGATGATTGATAATGATGATTCAAGTTTTACAAAATCTGATTATTTAGAAGGAAAGCTCAATAAAATTTGTTAACATTGGACTTGAAAACGACAATGTAAGCTAGGAAGCAACCAACGGTATGTTGTTCTCGAGAGGGTTAGTTCTGGGAAAGAAACTTTACTCTTGAAAGTTTTCGGCAAATTGAGGGTTTTGCGAACGAACAATCATTTTGTATTTCAGTGGCTTTTTTGCTGTCGGCCTGAGGTACGTTTCTGTTTAGTCCTAGCAGGTTCATCCTTCCAGGCTTTATTTTCTCCCTGAAAAGGGGGTTACTTTATTGCTGATTGCAAAGGGCGTTCCTAGTGAGAAATACCAATGGAGTTGCTCAGGCATTAGTTATAGGCCAGAATGCGCTGATCCTTACTCATTAGCTTTTCAATAATGTACAATTTGAAACGCATTCTAAACTTATTTGGTTACATCTTTTTTTTTTGCGGGGGGGGGGGGTTGTACACATGAAAGAACAGCACCTTCGTAATTGTTCTTTGGATCATGAATCAGAGAATAACGCAAAGACATGATGGGATGATTTAGTGAATCGATTAATGCATCAGAGTACAGTGACAAACATAGATTCCATAAACAAAGATTCTTACTTATAACTGCATGCCTGTGGAACTCTCTTCGATTTCCCTGCTTCCCAGCTGACTACAATATGGTCTTCTTAACGTTCAACGTAAACAAGTTCTTGATGAGTCGTCCCCTTAAGTAATCCAATTTACCAAATTTCCACTAACAATTACTAAAATATTGTCTCATTGACTGATGTATACTCATTAACCATTGTCCTCGAATTACCTCCATAAGAGGTGAATCCTTTGTTAAAAAAAAAAAAGAAATATTGAAAAATTAACGGTAACAAACTTAAAAACTGAAAACATTTTTATGTGGTTATAAATATAAAACTGATGCTATTAGATCAGACCATCTGAAGATATTGTCGTTTTAACCTAAAATGCGCCAAATATTGATGTTATTTTTTTTCATTCCCCTTTGAAAAACTCAATCATGATATGCTAAGTCAAAAAACAACAATTTCCCTATACAAATTAACCAAACCAAACATCATGAATAAATATTTGAAGGGATAAAGAACTTGAAGCATAATTGTTTTTTTTTCTAAAGTTACTTCATTCAACATTAAATGACCCAAAAAAGAATTGATATGCCGTAAAAGAAATTACCAAACCAAACTCCATGAATAAATATTTGAAGATATAAAGAACTTGAAGTATAAAAACTTTTTCCAAAATTACTAAATTCGGCATCAAATAATCCCCCCCAGAAAGTGTTGATATGCCGTAAAAAGTGTTGATATGCCGTAAAAATAAAACAATCAAACCAAATCGACATAACAAATAAAGAGGGCACACCTGTAGTCTTCTCCATTTCATCTGACTACACCTTCTAGAAAATCGTGATTCTTCTATCTCTATTTTCTCCTGATTTATTTCAAATTTCTGTTTATTCATCTGTAATATTAGTTTTTAAATAGTATATTCATGAAAGCCTATTACTTAAAATCTAGCAGGACCCGTGGAAATTCCATGGAATGTGAAATACATTAAATCAACAAATACATTTGGATAAAGCTGGTATTTTTCTGGATAGCACAAAAAAGTTTTTTTTTTTTTTTTTTTTTTGGACAGAAAACCAATAATACATAGCAAATAATAGTATATTAACATTTCTCAGAAAATAGTGTCCACTATTTTAAATATACTGATCCAATAGAACTGACCCAAATGAGATAAATTAATAAATACTAATAAATACTCAAAGTAATATTGTGCTACATAGTTCAATACAAAAAATATATAATCACTTTGTAAGAGAGACTCTAATTTACTCCTTCAGTCCAGCACCTCTTAACAGAGAATTTGTTTTGTTTGTTTTTGTTTTTTTTTTTGCATTGTTTCTTTAAAATAGCACATTTTCACATAACGTTCCGCTGAAATCTTTTTTCAGTGGTAAACTGTTGCACGTCAAAATCTCGAGTTTTTCTTATCATGCATTATTATAAGGATATTAAAAAATGAGGCTACATCAAAGAGAGGTCACGTTCATATTCTTGTTCAGGGTTGCCAGAGAGAAAGGAGAGAACATGGAAAGAAAAGGAGGCATAGAGAGCAAGAGACAAAGAAAGACAAAGAGAGACAAAGAGAGAGATAGAGAGACAAAGAGAGAGATAGGGAGAGAAAGGGAGAGAAAGGGAGAGAAAGCGAGAGAAAGGGAGAGAAAGCGAGAGAAAGGGAGAGAAAGGGAGAAAAAGGGAGAGAAAGGGAGAAAAAGGGAGAGAAAGGGAGAAAAAGGGAGAGAAAGGGAGAAAAAGGGAGAGAAAGGGAGAAAAAGGGAGAGAAAGGGAGAAAAAGGGAGAGAAAGGGAGAAAAAGGGAGAGAAAGGGAGAAAAAGGGAGAGAAAGAGAGAAAGGGAGAAAGGGAGAGAAAGGGAGAAAGGGAGAGAAAGGGAGAAAGGGAGAGAAAGGGAGAAAGGGAGAGAAAGGGAGAAAGGGAGAGAAAGGGAGAAAGGGAGAGAAAGGGAGAAAGGGAGAGAAAGGGAGAAAGGGAGAGAAAGGGAGAAAGGGAGAGAAAGGGAGAAAGGGAGAGAAAGGGAGAGAAAGAGAGAAAGGGAGAGAAAGAGAGAAAGGGAGAGAAAGAGAGAAAGGGAGAGAAAGGGAGAGAAAGAGAGAAAGGGAGAGAAAGAGAGAAAGGGAGAGAAAGAGAGAAAGGGAGAGAAAGGGAGAAAGAGAAAAAGAGGGAGAAAGAGAAAAAGAGGGAGAAAGAGAAAAAGAGGGAGAAAGAGAAAAAGAGGGAGAAAGAGAAAAAGAGGGAGAAAGAGAAAAAGAGGGAGAAAGAGAAAAAGAGGGAGAACGAGAAAAAGAGGGAGAAAGAGAAAAAGAGGGAGAAAGAGAAAAAGAGGGAGAAAGAGAAAAAGAGGGAGAAAGAGAAAAAAGAGGGAGAAAGAGAAAAAGAGGGAGAAAGAGAAAAAGAGGGAGAAAGAGAAAAAAGAGGGAGAAAGAGAAAAAAGAGGGAGAAAGAGAAAAAGAGGGAGAAAGAGAAAAAGAGGGAGAAAGAGAAAAAGAGGGAGAAAGAGAGCGAGGGAGAAAGAGAGCGAGGGAGAAAGAGAGCGAGGGAGAAAGAGAGCGAGGGAGAAAGTGAGCGAGGGAGAAAGTGAGCGAGGGAGAAAGTGAGCGAGGGAGAAAGTGAGCGAGGGAGAAAGAGAGCGAGGGAGAAAGAGAGCGAGAGTAAGAATCTGTTTTAATTTTGATGGAGAGATGTATCTGGAAGTCATGTAAACTGAGTTCGAGCAAATGGTAAAATAGTAATCGAAACCCTTGATTTTTACTAAATGAAACCTGGTTTTTATTTTACTTCCTGTCAATATTTGAGATGGATTATGCTTAGCAAAATGACAAAAAAAAAAAAAAAAAGAAAAAAGAAATATGTAAACATGGAAAAAATAAGGTAAAAAAATATATATATATTTAAATCTCTCTGTGGAAATATAATAATTATTCAACAAGGAAAACCGAACTTTTTTTTCGTTGTATTTTTAAAAAAATCATTTTGGGATGAGTTTTTACGTCTTTATAAGCAGATGCATCAGTCATTTGTGTCAGTTGAAAATTATATTTTCGTCACTAAAACCATCGATTGAATGGAGGACTTTTACTTTAACTGCACCAAAGTAAATCGGAATGATGCTCTGACCGTTCGTCATATGATTGAAAATAGAATTCTTTATAACCTCTCACGGTACATTTTACAATTGAAATTCAAGACAGCCTCTCACAGTAAAGTCCGAAAATGGAATTCTAAACAATTTATCACTGTACAGTTCGAAAATGTAATTCTAAACAATTTATCACTGTACAGTTCGAAAATGGAATTCTAAACAATTTATCACTGTACAGTTCGAAAATGGAATTCTAAACAGTTTTTCACTGCATCGTTAAAAAAATAGAATTCTAGATAGCCTCTCTGCTACAGTTGCTAATTCTAGTCATTCTTCAATTTAAATAGCATTTTAAACCGCCTGTTTCACACAGAGTTTGAAAATACCATTTTCCATAGTTTTACGCTAACGTTCTTCGTTCAACTCCAAGGCTTAACTTTCAGAGAACATGAACTGAAATACATGGAAATTGAGAACATTGAAAAGGCTGCTGCAAAGAAGTTGGGTTTCTTCTACCGTGGTTGAAAATTTCTTACTCCTGAAAGTATCCGGTAAGCCAGCATTCGTCTATGCATTGAATATTATTGCCACATCCGAGTTGAAGCATCTATCACTATACTCTCGCTCTGTGTCAGGGTCCCAAAATGTCCACAATCTAGTAAGTCAAACACGATCAACCCAGCTCCAACCTCTACCATAATATTGTATCTCTGCTCTTGTTTTATAATTTAATGGAATATACGTTGATGAAATTATTGCACAAATACCTCATTGATGTGCATATCCCAAACAAACCTGCCTATCAGCAAAATTACACTCCTTCACAGTTGACGTCTCTAGATACCGGTAAGCCTTCTACTCAAATATTTTCTTTCACTCCACTGCTAATCTTTGGAATCCTCACCTCCTGTTTTCTGCTTCCCTAACCGTACTGACCTGCTGGAATTTAAATGTAATATGAACACAAACCACGTTGCTCATCTCACAGTCTCCTGTTTACATGGGATCATATAGTATCTTCTTATGTCCAAGTGGCAATATGCTCTGCTTTGTTTGAGGTAAAAGAATGGAAAAAGTGTTTTTCTGTCAAATGTGTAGATCGAACGAATGCAGATTAAGGATAAATTTTCTTAATTTTTTTGTAAATTTTAGTTTTTGTACTTTTATCCTGATATTTTTTTCATATATCTTGACAATCAACAAATTATAGCCCACATATTTGTGAATGTCTATGGCTCTTTTCGTCATCATAGTGCTGCAAAAATGACGAATTGCTATATGCATGAACTGGAAAAAAAGAAACGAAGGAGCGATTGCATTGGCAGAATCTGGTGAAGTCAATGAGAGAAAACACAAAAAAACAAAACTCCATAGAAATGCCAAAGCAGTTTGCATAAAGAGTGTCACTTTCAAATAAATTTAAACACAAAGAAGTTTTTAAAAATATTTAAATATCAAATAACAGCTTAAACAGTTAACGTCAAACAGGGTGCGATGAATCAGTTTTATCCCCAAAATAATAATGGTTGAATAAGCCGCCTTAATCCCTATGTGTCATTTTCATCTGGATAGATCATGCCAGAAGCCGTGAATAAACTAAATCCTTCTTTGTGATTTGTTCTCCTTTTTATTGGTCACGTACTCCCTGTATTTTTAACATTGTATGCATTTAATACATATTGGACCATTTGTTATATTATTTTTTATTATAATAAAATGTATTTATTTTACCGAAGGGCTTAAATCTCTCTCTCTCTCTCTCTATATATATATATATATACATATACATATATATACACACACACACACACACTGGTTGTATCGATTGGTTTCTCAAAATGTAAATCCAATGGAACTCACGTGATTATTAAAGAGTGCTTAATGTAGGACAGAACTGGTATACAGTCTATTGTACAAACATTATTAGTTACATATGTGCATGCATGTTTCAGTGGAGTCCCAATTCAGGGACAACACTTCATCAGACCAAAAAGCATTCATATCAATAATTTTTGTATAATAAACACATTATTATATATATAGGGGAAATTTATGCGTGTGAGTTCGTTCTCTATGGACTCGAAAACGGCTCGGCCGAGTGTGATGAAATTTCACACAAAGGTACTTTATGTGCCTAGCAGAGTTTTTAAATAGATTTTGTATGAATGTATTCGATAACTATTGATAATCGATAATAAAAACAATCCAATGAAGTAAGAAACAAACGATTTTTGACCAAAGGTAACGCCTTACGCAGCCTAACATCACGCATGAACTTGAGAAGTTTTGATTACCACGCTAACCAAAAGTCCCGGTATATAAAATCATGTATACATTCTTAGCTATACCATGGGCGCGTTCGAAATGACCGTAGAGCACAAATGAAGCATGATACTTGACTTTTGCATTTCAAACTTTAATTTAAGCCATTATATAAAAATAAATTTTAAAATCAACAGTAGGTTCTCCGCACTGGTTTGATTGAAAAATGGTAGATTTCACCGTTTCGATAACAATAAAATATTGGAAGGCGAAAAATTCGTTCGTCCTCATACAAACCGGGACAACGTTGGGTCTCCCTGTTAATATAGTATGAAAGCAAAAAAACACTTACATGCATGTACTTAATCCTTATATATGCACAGATTATACATGGCTAAATAAGAAGTTGATTTTTCTTGATCTCAAGGCAATATCAACGAATCAACTTACTTCAAAACGATACCAAGACACGACTTATATTTCAGACATGACTCTTGCCACTGCAGGAGCGTAGCTGCTAGGCGATCGACGTTGGAAAAGAAATTACATGTTTCTCAAAACAGCTTATCATTTTTATTAGAAACTCTGCCCAGATCTCATGCGGAGGAGGAAATTAACTGCTATCTTTCCTTCCTGCTGATGGCTATGTTCTTTCACTTTTCACAGTAAGAATTAACCCTAAACATTTTATTACTATGATGACAAGCTTTTAAATTTGTAACTTTCAAGGGGAGATAAGTCAATTGTCTTCACAGGTATGTCTATATACTTCTGATGTTCTACTAGAACGCACAGCCGGCATCAAAACTGGGGCAACAGGTTTGTATGTGTTTCAGTTTTTGAAAGGGGTCTCAGTTCAGATTGTAGAACGGCTGACTATATTGCATTTTTTTTATATTATAGCACCAACAACGCTCAGATTCTTGTTTTTCTCAAGTTGAAATGAATGGCTTTCTCCTTAAACTTGGGTTGCTTAATTTTATAGCAGGGAGACTCGACGTTGCCCGGGATTGAATGATGATCTACGAATATTTCACGCCTATGTTTTTATTGCCATTGCAATCCGTGAAATCGCCCGGGAGGAAGCTTCACATGCCTCCTTGTAATAACTTAGTCCAATATGTGTTATTCTATATTGCACTTTAGAGAATCTACTGTTTCTTTTATAAAATTATTTTATATAAACTTCTTTCCAGTTAACGAAAAAAAAACAAAAGCATTAAAAAAAACAAAAAAAATGTAAATTTTCTAATCTTGTTTAACTCTTTGCAGTTAATCTCTCTCTCTCTCTCTATATATATATATATAAAATTGAAATTGTCTGTGTGTTTGTGTGCGTGTACAGTTCCCTACCAAATTACTGTCACTTTTCAGCCTACAGACTTGAGATATAGCCGTTTTGGAGTCTATAAGGAATGAACTCACACAGACAAAGTTACATTTATATAATTGTAGAGATCAACCCTTTTCAGGTTGTTTCATTTAGTAATTTAAAAAAAAAAGGGTTATGCTTCAAGTTCTTTATATTTTCAAATATTTGTTCATGGTGTTGTGTTAGGTTTATTTTTTACGACATATCAACCCCTGTTAGAGTTATTTAATGCTGAATCCAATAATCATGGAAATAGTTTTCTTTGGTTTAAATTATTTATTTAAATATTTGTTCATGATATTTGGGTTGGGTGATTTGTAAATGGAAATTAGCGTTTTCGTTTTTTTTTTTTTTTTGCAAAACATGCTTAAGTTTTGTAAAGTGAAATAGGAAAAATAAAAAAAATAAAATAAATCAATGTTTAATGAACGTTAAGTCAGGAAGCCTGTATCTTCTGACAGCCTGATCCGATAGTGTCAGATCTCTGCGAGAAAGTCTCCTGCTTTGGTAAGGACTTATTTTCATACCAGCCTTGAAATTGAAGACTTACATCAAATTTGTTGCTAAGATTTTTGCGAAAATAGTTGGATCATTCTGCTGCTACATATCTGACAAAATCTTCTACAGAAGAGTCAAATAGGTACTAATTCCACATTTGATGACAAAGAGGCGACGGTGGCTAAGTGGTTAATGACACAGCCTAACAAACTAGATGTGCAAAGTTCGAATCTAGTTCTTTCCACAAAAAACATTTATTTAGGATGTTGCTAGCTTCATTTAGTCTCTCTTCTAACTAAATGTCTTCCCAGATAGAATTCTAACCAGAGCGATACTGGAGAAACCAATGAAAACAATAAAATAATCAGATTCATATAAAATGAATCTTTTTTTCCTTGATAGTCTATAAAATTGAAATCTAGTGAAAGAGGATCACTCTCTCTTTCTTTCCCTCCAACTCCTTTCTCCACATGTTTTACTCATAGATGTTCGACTGAGCTCCAATCTTGTGTTTCTCCTTTTATAACATTCACAACAAAATATCTTCTTACTTCCAATGCAAGGAACTTTTTTTCTCAATGCTCCTATAACCAAACAGGTTTTCAATTGAAAAAATATTTTTTCCAATAACTTCCCATGTGTGGAACGCATTTCCATGATAGTTCTTCCCTGCAGACTCTAACATGGGCAGCTTCTATAAATAATGAAATTTTGTCCATTCCATTCATGGGTTTTTTAAGCCTCTCATGGTATTGTTAATTCTCGAACTGACAATCTTATACACCTTTATCCTTGAGTGGCTTTTGGTATTAAGTGGTGACTCATTAATCTATCATTTGGTTGGTTGAAGATTTTCTATGGCTTTAAGGGCAGTGAATTGCCAAGACTATAGAGGAGGTCTTCGTGATAATGTAACTTAAAGCGTTCCGATTTCCATTAATCCCTCCATATTGCCTCAACGCAGACCACCTTAACGGTTTCAATTAATGTTCTGTGGAGCATTTTTTTGTTTGTTTCTCTTCAAAACTCAATTCTTGTTGTAAGGACTGGTGTCTGTTAAAAATGGTGTTAACTTTGATCTGTTCGTTTAAAGTTAAAGGCTGGTTGACCTTTGGCTTTCTATGCTACGCCCTCCCACTTGCTGGTCCGTGCCAGAAGTACATTTTTTTTATATCACATATTACAGCCCATCTTCAATAAAACTTTCAGCATTTATTAGCACACTGACTGGCGTTGCCCAGTTGTAAAATACGCTTAAATATATTTTAATTTAGATTTCGTATTATTTTAGAACCAATTCTCTATTGTTTATTATATTGTACCTAATATATAGTAGTGATTTCAAAAGTTTTAAAAAGAAATATGACTTGAGTGCCATCAACTATAATCAAAACCAAAAGATTTAGCTATCAGATAAGTTCAATATTGCAGCATAAAGAATTAAAAAATATTTTGGCTTTTTCTTTTCCTTTTACTTTTCTAAGCTTAATCTCAACCATATAACTTTTCATGCTCGCATTTTTTTATGCAATCCATGATTTTTTTTTCAGGCTTTGCTTTGAAATAATATTTGCTTTTCTGTATTCAATATCATACGCATGGTCAACAATCTATAAAAAATTAGTACCAACTTCTTAAATCGACTACATAAAAAAAAACAAATAAAAGACGTAATTAAGTAAATAAACAGAAAAGGACAAAAATGGAGAGAAACAGAATTAACGGGCGACATCGTAAGCGAAATATTATCAGATTTATCACGGCAAAGAGCATCACTTTTGTTAACTCTCTACATAACCCAAAATAATATGGCATGCGAGCAACATTTCTGCTATGATTTATGAAGGTGTCGACGAGGGAAAAGTTGCTATGGTAATCAATAGCTAATCAGAAGAAACCGTCTCTCGCATTCTTTACTTATTATGAAGACTTTAAACATCAGTAATTTTATTTTAACTCGTTTTAATGAACGAAAATTGAAAAAAAAAATTATTTCCAAATATAGTTGAGCAAGTGACCTATGAATTGTAACAATTAATTGAAATTCGGTTGCTAAATGAGTGATCGATGAAGCTTTAAAGCAGTTTTAAATGAGTAAAAATTATGAAGACTTTAAACATCAGTAATTTTATTTTAACTCGTTTTAATGAACGAAAATTGAAAAAAAAAATTATTTCCAAATATAGTTGAGCAAGTGACCTATGAATTGTAACAATTAATTGAAATTCGGTTGCTAAATGAGTGATCGATGAAGCTTTAAAGCAGTTTTAAATGAGTAAAAATTATGAAGACTTTAAACATCAGTAATTTTATTTTAACTCGTTTTAATGAACGAAAATTGAAAAAAAAATTATTTCCAAATATAGTTGAGCAAGTGACCTATGAATTGTAACAATTAATTGAAATTCGGTTGCTAAATGAGTGATCGATGAAGCTTTAAAGCAGTTTTAAATGAGTAAAAAAAACAAGATGCAAGCAAGCTAGAACGCCCGGATAATCTATAGATTTTTATAATTATGGAGATTCAATAAGTGTTGCTTTAGAATGTTTTTAAAATTGAACAATTCGCGATTTTTAAAAGAATTGTATTTTGATAAAGTTTGGGTCAGACTGACGCGCATGTGCAGTAATGTTTGTTTGTTTCTTGTTTTCACTATAGTGTTACTGCTGATAGCGTTTGATTGTTTTGTTTTACGGTATATCAACCCGTTTCGAGTTATTAAATGTCTAATCCGTTAAGTTTTGAAAAAGCTTTTACACTTGAAGTTCTTCATATTTTCAAATATTTGTTCAAGGTGTTTTCTTTGGTTATTTACTTTTACGGCACATCAACCCTTTTCGATATTAGTCATTTTAACAATTTTTTTTTTTTTCAAATTCCTTATATCTTAAAATATATGTGCATAGTACTTAGTTTGGGTGTTTTGATTGAGAAGGATAGTTTTTGTTATTGGCTTTGCAGAACATGAGTGAGTTTTTGAAAGGAGAGGGGGAAACAATACCATCAATGTTTGGTGCATTCGAGTTAGAAAGCCGATATCTTTAGACAGCCTGATCTGGTAGCAGCAAGGCTGCTAAACGCTTTTCTCTATATCTTTAGGATTTTAAATAAGACGAAAACTAAGAAAGCGTAAAAAGCATGTCTAAAACTATCTTTTTGCCTCTCTCTCTCACACACACGCACACTCGCACGCATACTCACACTATCACACACACTCACACCAAAGGTTTAAGTGTGTGCAGCACATACGTTTTTATAATTTAACAAAACATTCGTAAAAATTATCTTTTCAGCCTATAACTATACACAATATATTTTCAAAAATCAATTCTTTTTATTAAAACGAAGATCTGCATATGAAAATAATGATAACCTTTATGATCGTGTTCAGGAGATGAGAAATTTTATTAGATCAGCAATTAGTATTTTCACATATGCCCTCAAGATATATGGCGTCTCGGGGTCACAGTAAAATGCCTACAGCAAAGGTTGAAGAAAACTAGATTAAAACCGAGATAAAAATGATTAATAAACGGCAATCGAAAACATAAAATAATCTGTTAATTTTGCTGCAAAGCTGAGTTGATGAAAAATCGAGAAAGTAAATGACCATCATAAGATTGAGAAAATGCCTTTAATCATTTTAGCATTTCAACTACAAACATTCAGTTACAACAGAGCTAATTAGTGGACACGATTTTTTTTAGCCAACATTAAAAATATTCCCAATTAAATCTAATTGTGCAAAAAAAAAAAAAAAATCCATGACATTTCAAATCAACCACAAATTGATTTTTTTTCTAAATAATATGCAAATTGAAAAAAGAAAATGTCAGTTTTGTCAGAAATTACGATAAAAATATTTTATAGCATTTTTTTTTTTTTTGTTATGACTAAACTGCTTATATAAGTGACAATTTGTTGAACGGATCAACAAGGTGATTGATTTTATAATCAATTAGAATATTACTCGTCCCAGGATGGGTAAAATTAATTCCCTGAACGAGATTTATAGCACTTCCATGTATTCTTACACAGATTAAATGTATGACACTTAACCTTACCTTTAGAATCCTTATTCCAATTTTGCTACAAATCCATTATATACTTTTCATTCTAGAAAATGTTTCAAAATTAATGTTAAGCGGTCTTAAGAAATCCAGGGAATATTGCTTCGTGTGTGTCTAATGAGTATGGATCACATTTAATGCAAATCTGAAATATCTGATTTTCCATATAGGATGTTGTGCCTATATTGTATCCCCTAAAATACTTTAAAGCACCCCCCCCCCGCCTAAAAAATGAAGAAATATTTGATGTCAACTATGTATCAATAAATTTTAAAAAGTTGAAGATATCGGAATTTACATGGAAGGCTTCTATGCATGATACTAAAATAAACTAATTAAAGCCTGCATTTGGACACCTTAAGCATAGCAGTGGTGTTCCAATTTCATAATGCTCAATTTATTAATTTAAAAGGGAATCATGCACGCAATATACAACGATTAACACATAACTTTATATATAAACAGATTATCAACCTTTTAATTATGTAATGTCATTTTAACACTGATAGATAACGAATTTAATGACAGTAAAGTTAAACAAAATCAAATATTGACTGGTAATCAAGTGATGAAGCTTTATAGATATTAGTATTTCATCTATAATATAAATCTCATATGTCTGTTTAAATGTATGTATGTATGTTTGTATGTATGTCCAAAACTTCCGACAGAGGCGACGGATTTTCGCAAGATCGGTATCGTTCTGAAGCTCAACCCTTCAGACGATAAATATCGAAAAATTAGTTAAAAACATTAATTCCTTCACCCTCAAATGGACACTTTTCCACAGAGAGGGGTCGCTTTTTTGCCGCCATTTTCGATTGGCTAGCCTTAATTTAAACCGTCGCTACTTCCGGGTTGATGATGAACGCAATGGCAAAAACGTCACTTTTTTCACGTTCTTTTCCTCCTTTGTGGTACGCTTCGAGCCTGCTTGCCTACTACCACATTTTTGTTTTTTTGCTCAACACACCTCCAAACACCCGGGCAACGCTGGGCACCCATGCTAGTAGAAACATAAATTGTGGACTCCCTGACAAAAATTCTTTAGATTCTGAATGAAACAATCGACCAGATTTCTTTTTGAATTCAATAAATTTGGCTCAAAATTAAACATGCATGCTTCAGGTACCATGGAGGTGGAAATTTACACAGGGGATATAATGGTGTAGTACCTGTCTAATTTCGCCTTGAATTGCTGCACATCATTGACATGTGATCCATGGATCAGGGTTTTAAAAAACTGTCTTCTTCCGGTTCTGAAATTGTCGATCAAACTCTTTCTGGCGCAGAAGTGGATAGCCGACACCAAGGGAGATCATAATGGTCATTGATAGGATTGTAGGTAAAAGTAAGATCATCGGTTAAACGTCGAAACTCAAAGGAAAAAAAAAAAATCTTCAAGTCGACGTTCGTAGGGCAGACACCATTGTCGTTGCAGCATTTGAGAAAACAGTCGTTAATATCTGTCCATGTGCTGAATGTTACATTATATAGGGGGCGGAGGCCTCGATACCATACTCTTACAGTTATTTGGTTCTTTTTGTTTTACGGCATATCAACCCTTTTCAGATTATTTAATGCCGAATCCAGTTATTTTGAAAAATAATTTTTTAATAGAATTTTTTTTTCAAGTCGGTTTCTATTTAACCCATAGGTGGGACCCTAACAGGTACTAACCACTCAGAGTCAGAGTAACCCTGGGAACAATAGAAATAAAAGGATGGCTCCACACTCTCCAAATCCTGCAAGCCGGAACCTCACCATCGGATATAGTTTAAGGTCATATCCAGGACCGTTTGATGAGGGAGACATAAAGAGTTAAAAATATTTCAGGAGTTTGCAGAAAGAAAGCCATATGATAAATAGGATAATCCTTGTTTTGTTAGCAGTCTGAATGCAATGTTTAGATGGTTTGAAGGACAAGTCGTGTTAAGCAGTAGTGTTTAGTTTACCGGAGGAGTGTGTGTCGGTGTTAATATTTTGACACTGGATTGAATTGCTGATAATTTGTAAAGTGTGGCGATCAATTTTAAGTTCGCGCTCCGTCTTTTCTATAAATTATAGCATAGCTACACGATAAATATTTTAATGATATTTTAACCATAAAATAACCATTTTCCAACATTTTAAAGACAACTATAGGTGTAAGTGAGATCACCACATAAACTTTGGTGCTCAAGGGAGAACGGATTAAAATTCTCGAATCAGCTTTCATAAGGCAAATCCCATAGTCCCTGCACCATTTGAGCCATTGAACTCTACGAGCTGAATGTCAGGAATAGACAAAAGGACTGGGTACAATACGTTAACAGAAGTCTGACGAGGGAGACGATAACGCATTTGAAGTATTTAACAGTGGTGAAGTGTAATGAATAGACGGGGGAGGGTCAGCGCTTATAAAGGCCCATAGAATACCCGAGGATAAAAGGGTTAACGGGTGTCAGGTAGCTATTAAAACGGAATTGTTGAACAGTTTTTCCAACATTTTTAACGAGGTCAATTGAAAGTTGGTCACTAGTTTCTCATAATATAAAGTAGAGGAACATCTTGTTTTAGATTTTTGCAAGAAGAGGTGTCAACAGCTATCGCCTTTGATAGCAGGTGCTATGGCGTTAAACATATGCAACAAAAACATTCAGAGGTGACGAGCTGTATCTCTTAACTGTTATCACCTGCTATTGTAGAGATTAGACAAATTATGTTTACATCATGAGACATTAACAAAACTAAAAAAAAAAATTAAATTTTAGTGGAAATGGTTTTGCCAATATTTTTCTTGCGAGTTACTTTGTATTCGTCACATCGACCTGCCGAAAATGAAACGAAAGATTTTCTTTTCCGTCTCCTATTTGATCTGCCAAGAGAAATTTGAACAAAACACTTCATAAGTTTTCCGACAGAGAATTGATTTAACTTACTTTGACTAATCTGTATGTGAATATATTTGGACACCATTTTTATTTTTTTTATTTTTTGTGGTGGGGAAGAATTTTTCTGCTTGTGTGAATATGAATGGTGATAAACATTGCGATTGCGAGTATAAATGATCTAAGCTTTTTTCCTTCCTGGATGTACAGAAAATATGGTGTCAGTATAAAGCGTGTCTGAAAAGTGATGGGACTGATTGTCATGAACAAGTTATTTCAATTCTAAACAACCAAGTACATAGTCTCTCTTTGAAAGAAACGCAGCGATTGGTCCAATCTATGTTGATTCATTTTCTAATGTTCATAAAGTGTGTTCGTTTACATGTAATTTGAAAAGTAAAATTAACATGATGGATACAAAGCGTGGCTTAATATTAACAGGACTGCAATCATAAACAATTTATTTCAATTCCACGCAAAATTTGAATATGAAGCGTGTCTGAAAAGTGATGGGATTGATTGATATAAACAATTTATTTCAACTTGCGGGACATGGGGAAATTCCACAGCGGCATCTTTTATATGAAATATATTGCAGTTGGGTATTCTGTGAACGTGCAACGTGAATGGCGATCTCATGATATTGTAGCCCTTTTGTTAAAGCTGTAAAAATATTTATCGAAGTAATCTGGTTCATGTAGTGTTAACGGTTTATTTCTAATATGCTTATAGGAGTCAGTGATATATTTCTATTGTATAGGCACCCGGCGCAAACGGAAACCGCACGAGATCATTATACAGTCATTAAACAGAACTGATACCACCCTTGGATCCTAGCCAGAAGATCAAGAAGGTATATTTTAGTTTCACGTACAACCTAGAAACGGCATCATTCATTTATTTATTTACTTTTTACGTGTCGTCTTCGATGATCAGGAGATCCTATTTATTAAAAAGGAGAATAGAAGGTAACAAAATGCAGCGATGTGTCAAATCTATGTTGATTCATTTTCTAATGATCTTAAAATGTGTTCGTTTACATGTAATTTGCAAAGTAACATTAACATGATATAGACAAAGTGCGGCTTAATATTAACGGAACTGCTGTCATAAACAATTTATTTTAATTCCATACAACAAACTAAATTAGTGTGGGACGATGCCATTATTTTTCCCCGATTCCGATACAATTACCGATTCCAATTCTTTAAAAAACCTTTTAATATTTAACTATAGAACCGTTATTTTTCCTCATTACCGTAAAAAACATACGCTAAATGTGCAGATATTTTTTCAAACGTAAAATACAGTTATGAGAGACAATCTTTAGATTTTAGTTTTGCTGGTGCAGTAGAACGCCGGGATAGGGCATTAAAAATTAGTAACCAAATACAGTACAGTATATAATACATCATCAATGCTCTGATCCCTATCTGGCATCAATTGAAATGGATGGCTCTCGTTTTGAGGAGGCTCCATGTTTTGACAAGCTTCTGGGTTTGACCTTTACTCCTCGTCTGAAATGGAACACGTACATCAGGTCTTTTGCCAAGGACACTGGGAAAATGGTGGGATCCTTCTATCGCTCCAGAAGATATCTCACTACTGATGCAATTCTCTATCTGTATAAAAGCCAAGTACGTCCAAGTGTGGAGTACTGCTGCCACATTTGGGCAGGAGCTGCTAAAACAGCCTATCCTGCCTTGACAGAGTACAAAATAGACTTCGTGGCTTAGTGGGGGATGCCCTTTTCTCTTCCCTGCAGCCTCTCTCCTACAGAAGAGACGTTGCGAGCCTGTCTGTTTTATCATTATTTCCATAGCAAGTGCTCGTCCGAGTTCCAATCTCTGGTCCCCCTCGGCAATCTTTCACGAAAAACACCCGTCTAGCTGAAACAACTGTCACTAATTTTCTCCACTCTTTATCTGTGCCTAAATCCAAACGTAGATTCCATGAGCAGAGCTTCTTTCTTAGAAGTGCAAGACTGTGGCACTCTCTTCCGTTTGGCTGTTTCTCACCTGACTACAACTTGGATGTCTTTAAGTCCAACATAAACAAATTCCTGCCAAACCGCTCTCTTAAGTAAGACACCCTATCAAATATCTAATACTAATGATTACTACGAAACTATCTCATTTATTACTGTACACGCAATAACCCTTATCCCCGAGTGGCTTCCGGGCCTTGATAAGTGGTGACCTCCATGTAAAAAAAAAATGTATATAATCAAATAACATTGTACATAATACCGTAAAGCAGGGCAAATATAGTAACCAGGGGCCGGAAAAACATATTCCACATCATAGCCTGAAAAAAAAAAAAAAAAAAAAAAGTATCCTAGGGCCAATGTATCCCGGGGTTCTACTGTAGTTTAAAATCAATACATATTTATCATTTTATTATTATCATTATTATTATTATTATTAATAAATATTAATCAATAAATATTAATCATATTATTATTATTATTATTATTATTATTATTATTATTATTACCAACAGTGGAAAATTTTGCTTTAAACAAAATCAAATAAAAAGACAAAAGAATCGTTTTTAGCATTGGAAAATAGGCACAATTTTTTCAGGTTTCGATACCAATTCCGATACCCCTAAAAGTTCTGATTTTTCGATTCACGATTAATCGTCCCAACACTGCTAAATATAACGCCCATCGACTTTTCTGTTTTATAACGTTTTCTATGCATTGCGAGCAGGATTAAACATTAAATGACCCTAATCATCATTACGGTCATTCGAAAACGGTCGTTTTGAGGATTCATTTAAACACGAGTAAAAGAAAAACGCTTTTCTATATACTGCTGCTTTTTTACAGCCATGATCTGCTAGATATTAGGGGAGTTTTAAGCCGGTGCATTGTCGAGGTGAAGAGAAAGCACCCAAAATAGGTGTATAAAACTGAGATTACTGGTATTAGTTTTGAGCCAATGAACAAATAGTAGCATATGTTCTGGCACTGCAATCAATTTGCCTCATCATTTAGTGAAAAAAAACATCCTTCTACACAGAGGCAGTTTTAATTTTTTTTCTAATCTAGAACCCCTTTTTGGAAGATGCATTTTTCTCTACATAAAAACCGGCGTTGTGTATGAAAGGTGATAATCATAACGAATTGATTTCAAATTCGAACAAGAAGCTACATGGTCTCTTTTTGGAAGAAACTCAGTGATTGGCCAAATCTATATGCATTCATTTACATGTAATTGTGATTAAATGATTTGGTTTGGAATAGGTGCTGTATTCATCGTATGAGCCAGTGTGATGACTATGCTGAGAGGTCTTGGAATATGTGGTCTGAAATGTTACCAAAGACAGGATGTTAAAAATTAGTACAAACCTGTTCTGGGGCAGCCAGATAAAATGAAGAAAGAAAAATAGTGGCCATTGTTCTCTTTATACGGCGCCATGTTTGTCACGTGATATGCAAATGAGATGCTCTGGTTAGGAATAAAAAAGCCTGGGTTTTGAGAGATTGGAAAGGTTAGATTAGGATGCAAGTCTTGTGAGCAGTGAGTCGCATTTTTTATAGGTGAGGGTTTAGATAGCGAAGTGTTGAATGTTGGTGTTGAATTTTTGACAGCAGAGTGACGAGTGGTGGGGTTGTATTTGTTGACATTAGAACCAAGAGTAGGAGACAAGTAACACTTGAATGCTTTAATTTACAATAATTTACAAAGCAAAATTAACCTGATATATACGAGACCTTTCCGAGTAGTAATGAAACTGAGGTCATAATTTACTTCAATTGAATTTTCCTTAGCAAGCTTCCATCCATTATCGGAAGTAACCACTTAGTCCCGTGGTTATGGCGCTCTTTATTCCGTCCATACCTTCAAAACAGTCTCCCCAATGAGACTCCCTTGAGTTTAGGCAAAAGGAACATATCAGATGCAGCCAAATCAGAAATGCAAGCTCATAAATGTTAGTGTTCATCATCACAAAAGGTCAACAATTTATCATTTGGATTATTCGGACGACTCTTCTCATAAGGGTTATTTTCACGACGTCTCAGCAGATGTAACCACCTTTTTTCTTCGCGTGTATCTTGTCGAAGTCTGGGTTATTTTGTCAAGAACTGGAGAGATAACGGATAAAATACCAAGTAAAATTTCAGTTCCAAATGACACTCTTCTGGAGGTTAAACGTTCATTCCTCAGTGCAGGCGATACTTAGAGAAAATTTACAATTACATAGGGTTTCTACACGGCCATGGCTGAGGACCGACAGCATGCTACCCCGATTGATTAAATAACAAAAAAAGGTTTCGTTCAAAATTCTATACAGATTCCTAATTATGAGATAAAGATTCCAGAGTTCGATAATATATACACGGAGGAGATCGTAGTTTACATTGTGGAGAAACGTTGTGTAAATAAGACTCGAGATGAGAACAGTAGTCACAATTCAAATCAATTTTCATCTTTAAAATTTAGAAACATAAGGCCAAAATTATTCTTGATCTACAATCTCATATCAAAGAAATTGATACAAAACAGAGGAATTTCATGTTATTTGAATATAAATTTAATGTGTATAGAAATAATAATGTAAGAAACGACTGCAAGTTATTCTTAGAATTCTTTTTTCTTTTGCAAACGGTGTAACGCCTTTCATATTTGATTTGTTTTTTCAAAATATCATTTGAAAAGAAAAATCACGAAATATATTTAAAAAACATACATATATTACTATTTTTAAGTATGAAAATCGGAAGGAACTTCCTGGAGGCCAGATTATTATCGAATTCCTTATCTATGCAATGCAATATACATGGCCAATCTATTTTTGTGCTTTATCACAAAATTATGGAACGCCAATAGTGACACAATGTTTCTTTTACACTTTTAGTTGGACGAGTTTGTAGAAGACAACGAAAAAGGCTATATATAAAATATATATAAATATCTCCTGGTAGGCGATAAATAGTGGAGGGAGAGAGAGATAGAGATAGTGGATGGAGGGAGAGAGAGATAGAGATAGTGGATGGAGGGAGAGAGAGATAGAGATAGTGGATGGAGGGAGAGAGAGATAGAGATAGTGGATGGAGGGAGAGAGAGATAGAGATAGTGGATGGAGGGAGAGAGAGATAGTGGAGAGAGAGAGAGAGATAGTGGAGGGAGAGAGAGAGATAGTGGAGGGAGAGAGAGATAGTGGAGGGAGAGAGAGATAGTGGAGGGAGAGAGAGATAGTGGAGGGAGAGAGAGAGATAGTGGAGGGAGAGAGAGATAGTGGAGGGAGAGAGAGAGAGATAGTGGAGGGAGAGAGAGAGAGATAGTGGAGGGAGAGAGAGAGAGATAGTGGAGGGAGAGAGAGAGATAGTGGAGGGAGAGAGAGAGAGATAGTGGAGGGAGAGAGAGAGAGATAGTGGAGGGAGAGAGAGAGATAGTGGAGGGAGAGAGAGAGAGATAGTGGAGGGAGAGAGAGAGAGATAGTGGAGGGAGAGAGAGAGAGATAGTGGAGGGAGAGAGAGAGATAGTGGAGGGAGAGAGAGAGATAGTGGAGGGAGAGAGAGAGAGATAGTGGAGGGAGAGAGAGAGAGATAGTGGAGGGAGAGAGAGAGAGATAGTGGAGGGAGAGAGAGAGAGATAGTGGAGGGAGAGAGAGAGAGATAGTGGAGGGAGAGAGAGAGAGATAGTGGAGGGAGAGAGAGAGATAGTGGAGGGAGAGAGAGAGATAGTGGAGGGAGAGAGAGAGATAGTGGAGGGAGAGAGAGAGATAGTGGAGGGAGAGAGAGAGATAGTGGAGGGAGAGAGAGATAGTGGAGGGAGAGAGAGATAGTGGAGGGAGAGAGAGAAATAGAAATAGTGGATGGAGGGAGAGAGATAGAGATAGTGGATGGAGGGAGAGAGATAGAGATAGTGGAGGGAGGTAGAGAGATAGAGATAGTGGAGGGAGGGAGAGAGATAGAGATAGTGGAAGGGCAGGGGAAAAGAGAGAGGGGCAAGGGAAAAGAGAGAGGGGCAAGGCAAAAGAGAGAGGGGCAAGGGAAAAGAGAGAGGGGCAAGGGAAAAGAGAGAGGGGCAAGGGAAAAGAGAGAGGGGCAAGGGAAAAGAGAGAGGGGCAAGGGAAAAGAGATAGGGGCAAGGGAAAAGAGAGAGGGGCAAGGGAAAAGAGAGAGGGGCAAGGGAAAAGAGAGAGGGGCAAGGGAAAAGAGAGAGGGGCAAGGGAAAAGAGAGAGGGGCAAGGGAAAAGAGAGAGGGGCAAGGGAAAAGAGAGAGGGGCAAGGGAAAAGAGAGAGGGGCAAGGGAAAAGAGAGAGGGGCAAGGGAAAAGAGAGAGGGGCAAGGGAAAAGAGAGAGGGGCAAGGGAAAAGAGAGAGGGGCAAGGGAAAAGAGAGAGGGGCAAGGGAAAAGAGAGAGGGGCAAGGGAAAAGAGAGAGGGGCAAGGGAAAAGAGAGAGGGGCAAGGGAAAAGAGAGAGGGGCAAGGGAAAAGAGAGAGGGGCAAGGGAAAAGAGAGAGGGGCAAGGGAAAAGAGAGAGGGGCAAGGGAAAAGAGAGAGGGGCAAGGGAAAAGAGAAAGGGGCAAGGGAAAAGAGAAAGGGGCAAGGGAAAAGAGAGAGGGGCAAGGGAAAAGAGAGAGGGGCAAGGGAAAAGAGAAAGGGGCAAGGGAAAAGAGAAAGGGGCAAGGGAAAAGAGAGAGGGGCAAGGGAAAAGAGAGAGGGGCAAGGGAAAAGAGAGAGGGGCAAGGGAAAAGAGAGAGGGGTAAGGGAAAAGAGAGAGGGGCAAGGGAAAAGAGAGAGGGGCAAGGGAAAAGAGAGAGGGGCAAGGGAAAAAGAGAGGGGCAAGGGAAAAAGAGAGGGGCAGGGAAAAAGAGAGGGGCAGGGAAAAAGAGAGGGGGCAGGGAAAAGAGAGAGGGCAGGGAAAAGAGAGGGGGCAGGGAAAAAGAGAGGGGGCAGGGAAAAGAGAGAGGGCAGGGAAAAAGAGAGAGGGCAGGGAAAAAGAGAGAGGGCAGGGAAAAAGAGAGAGGGCAGGGAAAAAGAGAGAGGGCAGGGAAAAAGAGAGAGGGCAGGGAAAAAGAGAGAGGGCAGGGAAAAAGAGAGAGGAGTAGTTCACGGAGAAAAAGCAGAAAAGGGGAAGGAAAAATAGCAAATACAAAGGAGAGGAAAGATAGAGAGAGAGAGAGGGAGAGAGAGAGAAAAGAGGGAGAAGAAACTGTTGTTTATGTGTGTATTTAAGTAGGTATATTATAAGTTTGAATTAAATATTTTATTCCAGATGAATGATTCTTTACTCATGCAAGATATTCCAATTTCCTCTTATTTATCCAACCGCTTGGGAAATAGATGCCTTTTGCAAGATACTTGCATAAAACGAATTAAGTCCTCATAATTCAAAAAGGCATAAATCCGGTTCTCCCTGATTTCTATCTTACTGCTAACCACCATCACACCCTACCTCATCACTATTCCATAAAGAAAGCAATCAGAGTTTGTTTTTTTGTTTTTTCTGAACATTTTCATTGCTTTGTGCAGGTGTCACAAACGCATATGTTGCAAGCAAAAGCACATTGGCTGCACAATTATTAGGAGATAGATAACAAAGTAAGGATCTATTCTGAAGATGCGTCCTTTTAATCAGCACGACAAAACTGATTTCTCACACTTATGTGTGACAGACCAACACAAAAATGCACTTTAAACGCCAGCATGACAGACAAACAAAATGCATTTTCAAATTTAAGCATGGCAGACGAACAAAAGTTTTTTTCAACTTAAACACGACAAACAAGAATGCTATTATACTCGTATGACAAAAACAAATCGGCCATCAGACTGAGGCGCTTTTCATTGCATCGATACATCTAAAATCAAGTAGGTGAGTTTTATCTGCATTTAGCGATAAAAAATGCCATTTTAAATTGAAGTGTGACAAACTAATCGGCCATCTAAAATGCAGATGCTAAGATGAACGGAAAAATATGTCTTGGTAAAAATGACATTCCTTGAGATGGTATCTAAGAAGGAATGTAACCTGTCATCTCAAAATTTCAAACCCTTCTACCCCCCCACCTCTGTTTACGTTTTGAAGAATTTTCTCTTTTTGTCTTGGGCATAATATTCCTTTTATTCTAAACAAAAACCAGACTTACGGTCTCCAAGAAACCTACAAGGTTAACAAAAAAGGCTACGATCCTTATATTATTTCTGTTGCTCTGGCTGACATATTGTCAGGTTTCTAATTCATGTTTCTTTAAAACTGAACGCAGCACATTCTCTTGACATGTTCGCCCCCACCTCGCTTTCCTATTCGTAAGACCACTTATGAGAGAACAAATTCCATTTTGTCAAGGAAGGCATGATACTTCTCAATCTTCTGTGGAAATTCGTAATGTCTAGAGCAGAATATTTGTTTTAGATTTCTCCATTTTCCATACAGATTCCTGCCGATAGAAGTTCACAGCAAATATCAGTTACAATGTAATACAATCACCACTTCGCACCCTTGTTCTCAAGCATTAGGAGTAAAAAAAAAAGGGGGGATATAATGAAAAGAAAAGTTTATCAGCAAAACAAAGTCATAGAAAGTTGCTCACAAAGGAAAACAAAAGTAAGCTAAATAGAATTGTTAATCAAGGTGTGGTAGTTATTTTAGGATAAAGGACTGAACAATGGAGGTTAATAATGTGAGTTTGTTACCTCAGCTTTGGTCGAAACATGACATTAACTGCTCAGGTTTGCCTGTAGTCTGACCTAAGATGCCGATCAGCCAATCAATGCATGGCAACGAGCAGATGGCTTGGAAGAAAAAATATATAAATAAATAAAATAAAACTAGATGCTACATGGAAAGCATGGAGACTAAGAGCACTATGAATTTATTAATGTTAGACAAACAACTGCAGACACCCGAAGAAGTAGTTGCTTCCTTCTGTCAAAATTAGAAATTCATCGTTGGTTGGTTGTTTTACGGCATATCAACCCTTTCCAGGTTATTTAATACCAAATCCAGTTATTTTGAAGAAAATGTTTTTAATAGGATATGTTTTTTTTTTTGTGTCGGTTTCTATTTAACCTATAGTTGGGACCCTAACAGATAGAAAACCAAGTTTATTTTTACATGTTTTATTTAAACAGAGAAAAGACAGAAAATTGAAATGTGTGTGCATGAGAGAGAGAGAGAGACAGAGAGAGAGAGAGACAGAGAGAGATAGAGAGAGAAATAAAATAGAAATAGTATGATCTGGCCTTTGAGTTAAGATTACACCATTTCCTGAGATCTGTCTTAAAGTCCATCAGCTTTAATCCAGACTTCCACAAATGGGTTTCCATTCCGTAGCACAGCCCAACGGTAGTGGTATAGATCAATGGTGGGCTTTCGGGGTCTTTTATTGTCTCTCGGTTGGTGCATCAGGGTTGCCTGCTGTCGCTGCTGTTGTATGTCCTGACGTCTGAACGCTTCTTTTGCAAGTAAAGGGACGGGGCAGGTACACCAATCCTGCGTGGAATAGCTCTCTCTGGCAGTACATGAGCCAGGGTTTTCATGCTGGCTAAGGATAATGATATCTTCTAAGCATATGCCAATCTCTGGGGAAAGGGCGTCTCCTTGCTGGTGAAACACACCCTGTTTATTGTGGTAAGCATGGTGTATAAGGACGAAGAGGGAAGGCTGACCAAAGCTGATGTTGCCATCAAACAGTGTGTGTTTCAGGTTATTGCAGTTCATATGCCTAGCACTGCTTGGGAGAGGGCTTTTTCATCATATGTCCAAAGTGGGTAGTGCTAGTGGAGGATTGGAATGCCATCCTTGACCGCAACATAGATAAGGTAGGAGAAGAGCGAGAGGGACAGGGGGTGCAAGACGAACCTGATCAAACTTCTGGCTAGATGCGATCTGATCAACAGGTTTCGAGTCGAACACCCTGGGAGGAAGACGTGGACATGGACCAATAGCATATTTTCCTAGCCAAACACTTACCTGGATAGGATGCTAGTCAGAAGAGGCAGCTTACACTTTATTGCATATTCAGAGTTTCACTGGCTAGGTTTTTTGGACCATAAACTAGTTATGGCCCATCTAAAATTAACGAATAGGCATAAGCTAGCAGGGTACTGGAAGTTGAATAGCTCCGTACTGGAGATATAGGACTTATAGGAACAACTAGTGCTATGCATACAGAGGGCTTTAATGGGGGTGGTTATAGGGAGTAGATGGTAGCTTAGTCTTAAGGCTAAGATTAGAGACTTCTGTCGGATATTCTCAGCGCCTTACCTAGAAGAAGCACCTACAAGAAAAACTAGCAAGAGCAACAGGGACGGGGAATAACAATAGTCAAGAACTAGCTAAGTAGGATTTTTGGCATGAGGCTAGTGAGCGCTATGAAATGGAAGGTAGTTAGGGCTAGACTAGGTAAGGTAGCCAATGCAGCTAAGAACTCCAACACAGACGAGCATTGTGAAGCCTCCAGTTGCGACTTGAACATCACAATCATCAAACACTCGGATGGACAAACCCTGATATCGACGCAGGAGATCTACGGGTTTTAGGAACATTTTGAGGAGCATTTTACGCAAGAGCTTTGCCTACTCATACAGAAATTCGGCGACTACTTGGCTAACATCCTCACCTCTAGGTGGCTAGAATGGCTAGTTTAAAAAGCAGAGTGACTCAACAGGAGGTCCTGGCTGTGATGAAGCAGGTCAGCTACAACAGATCGTCAGGGCTCGATAATCTGCACTACAAGCTGTATTTGAGGCTGTTGCCCAGGTTTATACCGATTCTGATGGATGTGTTCAACCATTGGTTTGATCAGAGGTCCATCCTGGCAGTGAACTGGTATAGGCGATCTGGACAAACCTGAGCAGATCCACACTGTGAAAGAGAGATCGATCCAAAGCAAACCATACCTGATCTGCATGATCCTAAAGGGAGGGATAGAAGATGACACAGAAGCTGCACTAATCAATTTGGATTAGTCGACCATCATTTCCTTGCATGTGTTCTGGAGACCATTGGTTTTAAACTTGACTTTCGAAAATGGACCTCTGTTCTGTACTGCGTGCTGACATCCGTGATGCAAGTGAACAGAAAGTGCTTGAAATCCTTTGTTTTCTCCCAGTTAGTCTGTCAGGGCTCTTCACTGTCCTCCCTGCTTTACATACTTGTGGGCTTTGAGAAAGCAATTTTATAAGGAATTGAGGTTGTCAGAGGAGGAAATCTGCTTCTAGTGGTGCTGGGCGCCAGGCACGGGAAAAATGAATAACTCCGAATTCTCCCTGACCTGGCAACTGTCCCAAAAAGCATCAGGTTTAATCTTGGCCAGATCAGGATACGGTTACGTTCTTCAAACACTAATTGAAGGTCAAGATCAGGACTTATTAGAAGAGATTACATCTCATGGCTTTCGAAAGATGATGGATTAAGGCAGCAAGCTTGTGCGCATGAAGAGGAGTCAAGTTAGAGTATGTGTTCTCTGCTTAGGCATGGCGCATGCAGCTCCTAGTACTGTCAGACCTTAGTCCCAGTAAGGTAAGCCTTGTTTCCCTTAGCTAGTCGAGTGAATGGTCCTCCTCGTTTCTCCCCATAGAGAAATTGCTCACCACCCATTTTTTTTTTTTTTTACCCCGGCTTTTTTTCCCTCCAAAACTTAGAGTGTACCCCTTCCCAAAACTCCTCCATCATTGATTTTGTCAAAACCCCTTACGGATCGATCTGCTTGTTTTCGGCCTTCTAGCGAGGGTTGGGAGGGCCCTACTAACAAGTTTTTCTTTTTAGATTGTTTCCCCCCACCCCCGCCCACTAATGAATGTTTTTCTACTTTTGTTGAATTTGTTTATTTGTAAATAAAAAGCGTTCAACTTTTTCTGTTATATAAATAAAAAAAATCGATTTGATTTGGGAGCAGTAAGTACGACAGCCCCTGGAGCGATTGTTGTGAGTGAGAACTTCAGCTAGGGACACCCCTTAGACAAGTTAAAAGAGTACAGTGACAAGGACGACTACAGACCCCCCCTCCCCATGTTTTTTGAGCTGACCTTGTACCTAATTGTTTATTTTTTTACTAATATTTCTAATTTTTACATTTACAGAAAATGAGAAAAAAATCTCAGTATAGTATATGTCCTGATGCTGCACTAATTTGTCCTTAGTCAATGGAGGGGACACCCTTCTATACTAAGGTAAGTTTTATTTGTGCCTACTTCCAGAGTGCCCCCTTTTGGAGTAGCTGTTTTACCTTCTCATTAAAAATTACCTCATGTCACATTTTCCTTTCATGGGAAAGCAAATAAATGCCAATAGAGGCCAATAGCCTAAAAGAGAGGTCAACCGTTTTCCTGTCTCTGCTAGAGCTAGTCCAGACGATTTTTTTGCATCTATTCAGATCAGTTGTCAGCAGACCAAGGAAAAAAAAAGATTTTCCTTGACTTTACTTTAAACTGTCGTCTAAGGAGAGTTTATAAACGATCCTCAAGTTGGGCTACTCTAAAATTAACCGAGTTACGGATATATATATATATATATACATACATACATACATACATACATACACACACGTTATTTCTCTTTCATTTTAGTTTTCTGTTTTTGTTCTATTTAAATAAAACCTGAAAAAGATAGGTCGACTTAGAGCTATCTGCATGCCACTGTTTTCCTGCTTCTGCTAGAGCTAGTCAAGACGAGTTTTTGCATCTATTCAGATCAGTTGTCAGCAGACAAAGGAAAAAAAAAAACAAAATATTACGCGTTTTTCTATCAACAGCAGAGTTTAGCAATGTTAGGATAAGGATTTGTCAGATAGGCAGTAAGATAAACCCTATGATAATTTATAACTACAGAAGAAATTAGAATTTTATTATCTAAGAGGATGATTCAACAAGAATTTGTTTACATTGGACTTGTTGGAACTAGCTGAGAAACAGCACGGCAATATTTTGTAATTCTAGGAAAGAAACTCTGGTCATAAAAGCTCAGTTTAGTTTTAGATACACAAAAGACAAAAGGAAAATGATTGACAGTGTTTGTAGGTAAACGAGTTTTTGTTGTGCATTTTTATGTGTGCATGGCGGTCATGAATTAATTATAACGATAGAGCAGAGAGAGATTAGCAACATTTCTCATGTGAGAAGGTAGCAGCATGAAAGATACTTCCCACTAGATTTCGAATATTAAACGATAGTAATATTATATAGGTTTAACTAGTTTTTATGTGAAATTTTTTATGCATGGGAGAGGGCATAACTTAGTGCGCAGACATTATAAGATAGGAATAGTATCAGTTTAACTTCAAGAAGGTACCATATCTCCATTAATTATAGAGGTAATAGTAAAGTTTTGGCTTCAGACAGACAGATACGGAATCTTCATTGGAATGGAATAGAATGAAAACGGCACTAACCCTTTGTGGGTTTAACCGGCTTTCTTCAAAAAGAGGAAGTTGCATGGGAGTATGAAATTTACAAGCCGCCCCCAGTCGCATGTATACCCCCCGTTGGGTTTTTGCAACTCTTGCAGGGAGGTATCGATGTCCTTCTACATACAGCGACTTGAACTCCCAAATTGGTCACCCATTGTGTACTGACCAAGCTCAACCTTGCTTAACTTCAGTGATTTAGTGAAAACCGGAGTGTCAACTTGATTATGCTCCATTAGTAATAGAATAGTATAGTTTCAGCTTCAGACATATCAAGTCACTATTTGTAATAGAGGTACAGACATATCAATTCCCCATTATAATAGAATAATAGTATAGTTTCAGCTTCTGACATATCAAGTCAATATTTGTAATAGAGGTACAGACATATCAATTCCCCATTATAATAGAATAATAGTATAGTTTCAGCTTCAGACATATCAAGTCACTATTTGTAATAGAGGTACAGACATATCAATTCCCCATTATAATAGAATAATAGTATAGTTTCAGCTTCAGACATATCAAGTCACTATTTGTAATAGAGGTATAGACATATCAAATCCCCATTATAATAGAAGTAATAATGTAGTTTCAGCTCCAGACAGACAGATACCAAATCCAGCAGTTTCAGAATTGCTATTAAATAATAGTAATAGAAATAATAGTATGCTTCAGTGTCAAACAGATAGTAGACCTTTATTAGTAATAAAATAATAGTACAGTTTAAGCTTCATACATATCAAATCCTTATTAGTATTAGAAGTTATAATACAGTTTTTGCATAAATAAATCCCTATTATTAGAAGTAATAATATAGTTTTTGCATCAGACTAAATAAATCCCTATTATTAGAAGTAATAATATAGTTTTTGCTTCAGACTAAATAAATCCCTATTATTAGAACAAATAATATAGTTTTTGCTTCAGACTAAATAAATCTCTATTATTAAAAGTAATAATAGTTTTTGCTTCAGACAAAATAAATCCTTACTTTTATAAGTAATAATATAGTTTTTGCTTCAGAAATATCAAATCCCCATTGTAATAGAAGTAATAGTATATTTTCAGCTCTAGACAGACAGATACCAAATCTTCATTAGTGGTATGTTAGAAAGCCAATTTGACAGTTACACATAGCTATGTGCCAATTATCCGATTTAGACGGAAAATATCTGAAAAATTTCACTTCAATCCAACATGGTTATTTTTCTTGTTGTCTGGGAGAGGCATTTTCTACTTAATGCATGAATATATTGCGCATGTCTATTTCCCAAATCAATGACTACCTGCTGCAGAAAATTACGTTTCGTTTGCAATAATGCGGCAATCAACATTGACAACTTAGGTTTTCGTCATTCGAATACAATACTTTGAGAAAAGCGCCTTTTCTTTACAATTGAAGCAAAAAATGATAATTTTCTCGGAGAAAAAAAAATGACAATGAAATAGTCACTAAACTCGAAATGATAGACCAGATAATTTTACGTTTGACAAAATAAGACGCTTAGAAAAACGTTTTTTTGTTTTTTGTCAGAAAATCTTTAAAATTTTTGTTATACAATTCTTTTTCTTTCTTTAGGTTCATATAATTACTAGCTGATCTAGCTTAATATGTAGGGGTGTGTTAGTATACTCACTTGGAGCATTTTAGCAAGTGCACTGTATGTATTATTTTATCCCCCAAAGAAAACTCAATTCTTGCTCATAAGAAATAATTCTCGTAAATAAAGTGATGGAATTTGGATAAGGAGTTACAGAATTTGGAGAGAAAGCAACAAATCAGGATATTCGTAACTTAATTGCTGAACAATATCATGAGGTACGTGTATGCTGTCATCCTTTAAGGAGTGAGGCTAATTCCGTTAGCTGAAACAAAATCAATGTGACATGCTTTCTTTAACTTCTGTGGTCTGAAATGTTACCAAAGGCAAGATAAGTTACTGTTCTTTGATCAACGCCTTAAAATTGCTACAAACCTGTTTTTGCGCCGCCTGTAGGTTCCCACGCAGACAATCAAAATGAAGAAAATAAAAATAAATTACCGACTTTTCTCTTTATATGCTTTTGTCACTAGATCACCGAAGTTAAGCAACGTTGAGATTAGTCAGTACCAGATGAGTGACCAATTTGGGAATTCCAGGTGCTATCACCTAATATGCAACTGAGATGCTTACGGTTTGGAAAAAAAAAACCCTGATTTTTCAGGAAGTGAGTTGATTTTAAATTTGAACGTGGGAGTTGCAAGTTTTGTCAGCAGTGGATACTGTTTTGGAGTAGTTCATTTTGACGGTAGAGTTTTGGAGTAGTTAATAATTTTGGAAATATTTATGCTTCAAGTTCTTTATAATCTCCAAATATTTATTCATGGAATTTAGTTTGGTTGGCATGTTTTACAGCATATGTTTTTCTTGGGTGGGGGGTATTAACTGCTGAATTAAGTAATGTTAGTAAAGTTACTATTCTTCAAGTTTTTTTTATATGTTCCAATATTTATTTATGGTGCTTGGTTTGATTGTTTTGTAGAGAAAAAATTGGTGATTTTACTTTGCAGAACATGATTGTGTTTTGTAAAGGAAAACAAAAAAATAACATAAATGTTTAATATATTCTTTGGTTCAAAAATACTATCAATAATTCCCCCCCCACTCTTTATCTGTGCCTAAAGCTAAACAGATTCCATGAACAAAGCTTCTTTCTTAGAACTGCACGCCTGTGGAATTGTCTTCCATTTTTCTGCTTTCCCACTGACTACAATATGGTTGTCTTTAAGTCCAAAGAAACAAGTTCTTGATGAGACGTTCCACTTGTTAATAAATTTGCCGAATTTCCATTACTAACGATTACTATATTGTCCAATTTTAATACTGTACACTCTTTAACCTTTATCCTCGAGTGGCCCTTGATAAGTGGCCTATGTACAAAAAAAGCATAAAAATGTCATAACAGGTATTACCACTCTGGGACAGAGTTGCCCTTAGAGCAATGCTAAGAGGCGGCTTTATATTCCCCACAGTCTCTAGATAGATTCTCATCACTGAATACCTTTTTAGAACCTGTTAAGAAGGTTGGGAGTAAATCAGCTAAAATGTGACGAGAATATTAATCGTTATAGTGACGTCACTTCCGGTATCGAGTACCGATGCCTGGCAGTCAGTCATCTAAATAAAGGCTGCGGCAGCATTTTTTTTTTTTTTTTTTACATAGGCATCACCACATTATCAAGGCCAAGAGGCCACTCACGGATAAGGGTTAAAGAGTGTACGGTAGAAATTGGACAATATAGTAATCATTAGCAATGAAAATTTGGTAAATTTGATAACATATTGAACGGCTCATCAAGAACTTATTTACGTTAGACTTGAACACAACCATATTGTAGTCAGCCGGAAAGCAGGAAAACGGAAGACAATTCCACAGGGGTGCAGTTCTAAGAAAGAAGCTTTGTTCATGGAATCTACGTTTAGGTTTAGGCACAAATAAAGAGTGGGGGGAATTATTGATAGTGTTTACAGCTAGACGAGTGTTTCTTGTGAAAGTTTGGCGAGGGGGGACCATAGATTGAAGCTCAGTCGAACACTTTCCATGAAAATAACGATACATCAGAGACAAACTCGCAACATCTCTTCTGTGATATAGAGGTTGCAAGGAAGAGATGAGGACATCTCCTACGAGGCTATGAAGTCTATTTTGAACTATCAAGGCAGGACAAGTCCTTTCTAGCAGCTCCTGCCCAGATGTGGCAACAGTATTCCATCCTTGGACGTACCTGGCTCTTATATAGATAGAGAATAGCATCAGCAGTGAGATATCTACCGGATCGATAGAAAGATCACACCATTTTTCCAGCGGCCTTGGCAACAGATTTGATCTCCCACATTTTAAACGTTCAGTTATGTTGCTAATAGACATGTGTTGGAGACGTCCCTCCATGGGATTAATGGACTGTCGCATGACGTCACTTTCTTTAGTGACGTCACTTCCGATATCGAGTACTGGTGCCTGGCAGTCAGAGATTGCCATGCGACCAAACAGGTCGTGTACAAACGCCCTACCATTGACGAATGGATATACTCAACTCACTTTGCCTGTAATATATGTGAATACATGTTTCGTTCCTACAAATCCTGTGTTCCTTCGTTTATTAGTATTTAACCCCATAATTATGTACGTGCATTTTTTCATCAGGTACCCTTACCAAGAAATATAATTTGGACTGATGCAAAGGTTTTTGAAAAAGGGTGAATCTGTCACTGCAACACAGAAAGCTTTTCGAATTTATTACAAGTTAGGATGCCATGATGCTGTTCCAGATAAAAAAAATCAATACAGTTATGGGTTCCAAATTTCAGGACTACATGTTTGGCACTAAAAAATACTGGGAAGGCCTCAAAGCGCTCGAACGTGTTTGAGCTGCGAGACTTTTTGTTACTCAGTCTCCTACACGTACAGCTCACAAACACGCCTTGGCCTCGGGATTGTCTGATATGCAGTTCCATACATTCTATTACAAATTAATGATTGCTCAGAAATTGCATGAACACGACTGGGAAGATCGCATGTCAAAATGTGGGAGATATTTATGCCGTACTCTATATAAATCAAGTTTAAACCGTCTTTAGAAAACGTATGAAAAATGTATATTAATTGAATAACAGAAAACTTGAGTAAAATAGGCATCATGAATAAATGTTTTACTTATATGAAACAGAAGTTTATCTTTTTTTCCCCCCTTTTTATTTTTCTTATCCGTCGGGCATTTATTTTGAATTAGAAATATCACATTTAATTGCAGAGATATTTTAAACATCCCCTCATGTTTTTTTTTCATTATATTTTACGTTCACAAAATGTCTTCCAGTGATAAAGCACCACGTGGCAGTCGATTTAAATTAAGTTGAAAACCAACATATTGAGATATAACATGATGACACAGAAGTTTATTGGCGAAAAACTTTAATCATTTTGTTAAATCATTACAAACACAATATATGTTACAATTTGTCATTACGAGGGGTAAGAATTACCTCTGACCCACTTCCAGCTATCTGATCTAGCTGAAATTTTGCATGCGCAATGATTTATATCTCTACGGGTTATGTGGCAAATTACAGCTCTGAACTAATTGTGGTTTCTGTTTTACAGCTATTTGAACTGAGTCAGGTGTCAAATGGAGCCTGTTGAATGTCGAGCAATGATCCGGTTTTTGTATTTGAAAGAACGCACACCACAGGAGACTTTTGATGAAATGAAAGAAACTTATGGCGATAATGCCCCATCATATAACCTTGTAAAACGTTGCATCATGAATTCAAACATGACCGGAAGTCTGTGGAAACAGCTCCCAGACCTGGTCGCCCCCCCTCTTCTGCCATTGATGAGGCATCTGTCTGCCAAGTTGAGGCTGCCATTTTGGAAGATCGGCGTATTACTATTCGCAAAATAGCCCAAGATGTCAAGATTAGTACAGGGTCTGTGGAAACTATCATTTATGACCATTTGCATATGCATAAGGTGTCTGCCAGATGGATTCCCAGGTTGCTCCCACCATTCCAGAAGTGAGAACGCCTCCAGTGCTCGAGGATGAATTTGGAGATGTGCCAAGAAGATGAGTCAAAGTTTTTCAAAAGACTGATTATACAGGATGAAACCTGGGTCCATCACTATGATCCAGAGACCAAAGCCCAGTCAATGCAATGGAAGCACTTGGACTCACCACCTCCAAAGAAGGCAAGTGTGCAGCCCTCTGCTAGCAAGGTCATGCTCCCAGTCTTCTGGGATCAGGACGGAGTAGTGATGACAGATTTCCTGGCAAAGGGTACCGCAATTACAGAAGCCTATTATGCTTCATTTTGAGGAAATTAAGGGAAGCTATCAAAATCAAGAGGCGGGGCAATATCAGCAAAGGTACCCTTCTCCTGCAGGACAATGCTCTGGCCCACAACTCGCATGTCACCAGATCAGAAGCACGGGCGTGTGGTTATGATATCCTCTTTCATCCTCCCTACTCTCCTGACCTTGCACCCTCTGACTTTCACCTCTTTCCAGCCATGAAGTTGTTTTTGAAAGGAAAGCGTTCCCAGATGATGCAGCCTTAATTTTTGAAGTCACGTCGTGGTTGGAGGACAAACCTGGGATTTTCTACAAAAACGGTCTCCAGAGCTGCATCAAACGATGGGAGGAATGCATAACTCTGGGTGGTTCCTACGTGGAGAAAGAATAATAACTGTGCCAAATTTCGTTGCTCTACTGCTATGGGAAGTGGGTCAGGGAAATTACTTATTGCACGCCCGTCGTATGATGTCAGTCAATGGATGATAGGTTATGATTTTGTAAAAATTGTGATGCAAGTTATACTGACACACAAAAGGTCGAGCTGACATTCGAGTACACTAGCTGCCCCTGACTGGACACTGTTCTTGTTGTCCTCAACAAAAATTATACTCTCTTAATATTTAGTAATAAAGAAAAGCAAAACTTTTTGAAAGCAAAAAAAAAAAAAAATATTTGTACGTGTTTTCCTTTTTGTGTCTTTTATGAATTCTCAAAAACAAGCAAAAATATTAAACAGGAACTGCAATAGCCAAATTCTTAAAGGGGTTTCCAAATCAAAGAGATTAAAGGCTATGGTATAAAGACAATTATACAGACTTTTTTGAGTCACAATATGACAGTACATTCAAATAAGCGAAGATATTTAGAATAATTTCTCGAATAATTAGCATGCACAATTAAAATGATTCAAAAGAATCTTGATTTCAGCATATTTAAACTGTGGAAAGAAAAAATATTACAAAAAGAAAATGTTGCTATTAATATTTGGTGATGAGGGACGAAAATCTCGGGCATATCATTTGCTAAGAGCTTTCATCCTTAACTCCCTCTATTGAAATAAATTAATTGAAGGACATTTTAATAATAAAAAAAATATCCCTGCACAAAGTATGTGGAGGAATTGTAATGAACAGATAATTACTTAAATTTAATTCAGAGAGAAACGGTAAAAAAAAGAAAACATAAAAGCAATTTTTTTGACAGTTAAAAAAGGTATTAAAAAGTTTGAAAAAAAAGAAAGATTATTTAACATAAAAAAAATATTAAAAATATGAAAACTTAATTCGAAAGTATTTAAGACCTCTTTTCAAAACTTCCTTTTGAATTCCCATATTAATACAGGTTGGCTTTAGTTCAAAAGTATCTATCTTATGCATTCACGTCATAGAAGCATAGTAAAACCAGAGTGATATTCATGTGAAAATATCACTGGAATAGCAGTGTAGTTGCTTGCGCAGTATAATGAGATTTCAAATAAATATATTTTAGGTAAAAAAAAGCATCACTGCATGTTGCGTCGAAATTTATAAAATTTCCAAAAATTACGGAAAATGTCGAATATAAAGTAAAAATAAAATAAAGTAAAAATAAAATAAAGTAAAAATAAAATAAAGTAAAAATAAAATAAAGTAAAAATAAAATAAAGTAAAAATAAAATAAAGTAAAAATAAAATAAAGTAAAAATAAAATAAAGTAAAAAATAAAATAAAGTAAAAAATAAAATAAAGTAAAATTTCCAAAAATTACGGAAAATGATCGAATATAAAGTAAAAATAAAATAAAGTAAAAATAAAGTAAAAATAAAATAAAGTAAAAATAAAATAAAGTAAAAATAAAATAAAGTAAAAATAAAATAAAGTAAAAATAATATAAAGTAAAAATAATATAAAGTAAAAATAATATAAAGTAAAAATAAAATAAAGTAAAAATAAAATAAAGTAAAAATAAAATAAAGTAAAAAATAAAATAAAGTAAAAATAAAATAAAGTAAAAATAAAATAAAGTAAAAATAATATAAAGTAAAAATAAAATAAAGTAAAAATAATATAAAGTAAAAATAAAATAAAGTAAAAATAAAATAAAGTAAAAAATAAAATAAAGTAAAATTTCCAAAAATTACGGAAAATGATCGAATATAAAGTAAAAATAAAATAAAGTAAAAAATAAAATAAAGTAAAAAATAAAATAAAGTAAAAAATAAAATAAAGTAAAAAATAAAATAAAGTAAAAAATAAAATAAAGTAAAAAATAAAATAAAGTAAAAAATAAAATAAAGTAAAAAATAAAATAAAGTAAAAAATAAAATAAAGTAAAAAATAAAATAAAGTAAAAAATAAAATAAAGTAAAAAATAAAATAAAGTAAAAAATAAAATAAAGTAAAAAATAAAATAAAGTAAAAATAAAATAAAGTAAAAAATAAAATAAAGTAAAAAATAAAATAAAGTAAAAATAAAATAAAGTAAAAATAAAATAAAGTAAAAAATAAAATAAAGTAAAAATAAAATAAAGTAAAAATAAAATAAAGTAAAAAATAAAATAAAGTAAAAAATAAAATAAAGTAAAAATAAAATAAAGTAAAAAATAAAATAAAGTAAAAAATAAAATAAAGTAAAAAATAAAATAAAGTAAAAAATAAAATAAAGTAAAAATAAAATAAAGTAAAAATAAAATAAAGTAAAAATAAAATAAAGTAAAAATAAAATAAAGTAAAAATAAAATAAAGTAAAATAAAATAAAGTAAAAAATAAAATAAAGTAAAATTTCCAAAAATTAAGGAAAATGATCGAATATAAAGTAAAAATAAAACAAAGTAAAAAATAAAATAAAGTAAAAAATAAAATAAAGTAAAAATAAAATAAAGTAAAAATAAAATAAAGTAAAAATAAAATAAAGTAAACATAAAATAAAGTAAACATAAAATAAAGTAAAAATAAAATAAAGTAAAAATAAAATAAAGTAAAAATAAAATAAAGTAAAAGATAAAATAAAGTAAAAATAAAATAAAGTAAAAAATAAAATAAAGTAAAAATAAAATAAAGTAAAATTTCCAAAAATTACGGAAAATGATCGAATATAAATTAAAAATAAAATAAAGTAAAAATAAAATTTGTCTAATCATACGGTTTTCTCATAATAGCAAATATTGAAGACTTCTTAAATTCCAAGAGAGGTAATTGCAGTCTATGATTTCGACAAATTTACCATTTCAAAATAGAAAATCTCGGATTGCTAATGTATTTTTTTTCTGTAAAAGATAGTTTTGGCAGATCTATAATTTTTGGAATTTTTACTAATTTCGACGTAAGTATGTGTTAAGTGTAAATTGCATGTTTTTGGAAATCTGATTATACTGAACATGCGCCAAAATGTATTCCATAAATAAAAAAATACATATTTACTAATAAGTGAATACAATTAGTTGGCTGGTTTCCGGTTTGAAAGCGTTGGTATGTAGGAAATCAAATAGAACACATATATAAAATACGTTTTGAGGCAATTCAACGCAAAAAAAACAAACAATTAAAAATAAACAATTAAAAATAAACAATTAAAAATAAACAATTAAAAATAAACAATTAAAAATAAATAAACAATTAAAAATAAATATGCAATTAAAAATAAATATGCAATTTAAACAATTGTTTATTATTTTATTTGCGTTGGATGGCTTCAAAACGTATTTTATATACGTGTTCTATTTGATTTTTAAAAGTATTTTATTTTCAGTCCATGAGGTAATTTTGATTCGACGCCAAAATATCTGAGGCAAACATGTAATTTAGAACAAGGTTAATGTTTTAACCCGATCTTGATATTTGGACATGCGTTGTTGGAGAAAAAGACATCCACAGAAAAATTATTATCTTTTACTGACAAATCAACACTATGCAAGATAAAGTGTTCATAAAAAAATAAATTAAAACTGTCCAAGAACGTTCTCGTGAAATGTGTATTGTTTGTAAAAAATCAAATTCTTTGTTTTGTCTATTAGATTACAATTTTGTTATTATTGTTACATACTTAATCCATTACAGCAGACTCGTTCATATGCAATATATTGATATTGGTCTTCTGTGAATGTTCAGCATAAATGGAAATGCCCTGCGATATTATTGTAGCTCTTTTGTTAAAACTGCAAAAGTATTTATCTAAGCTAGCAGGAGTTTTATTACCACACAAGTCGAAAGGTCCGACATACAAAACCAACAGTCGGTTCTTTGACATGACAGGGACGCGTTTAAAATTATGTTTCTGTTTAAAGCACAATTCAAGCATGATACTTGACTTTTGCACTTTAATCTTTAATTCAATTCACTTATCTGAAAATAATTTTATGAAATCAATAGTAGGTTCTCTACAGGGCAATGTAGACAACAATATATTGAAGACTAAGTAACTGCCGGGAAGGATGTGAAGCTTCCTCTCGGTGCACCGCGATGGGTTTCCAACTAGAGCAGGCTGTCAGTGGATTTGATTGAAAAATGTGCGCTTTAACCGATTTCGATGACAATAAAATTATAGGAGTATGATATACTCATTGATCATCATTCAATCCCGAGCAACGTCAGTCTCTCTGCTAGTAAAATCTAAATACAAATCTTGAGACCTTCAATAAATACGCGTACATCTCCCAGTAAACAAAATAGAAACTTTGTTGTTGTTTTTTTTTTTTTTTTTTTTTTTTTTTTCCTGTGCCTCCTTTCAGCTTCTGTAAATCTGTGGGGACTATGTGAAGGAAGAACCTGTTTTCTATTAACCTAAATAACATTAGATATTAATGTTTCAACCATCTTAAAAAAAAAAAAATGTATATTTGTCGATGAAATTTTTTTTTTTTTTTCTTGGAATTCTTCAAGATATGACAACTGCAAATTTCAACAGAATATCTTCAGGTGATGCGTTTGAATCAAAGTGACAGACTTTATTCTCACACCTCCCATCAGTAATACTGATAGAAATGGATGGAAAAAAATTTTTTTTTTCAATATCAAAAGCTGTACACAAGTTTTTACCGACTGGTTAGAAGGCAAACATCACTTCTTTTATATTCAAACCGTCTGTGATGGTGCTTTGCAAACTCATTCAGCTGTCGTGAGGTGCTTATAACCATCACTGGCAGAATCCATAGATAAGAGCAGCGGTTTTCAATCACCGGGCAGCAGCACATTTGTTTGGGTTGGTTTGGTTGGTTTGTTTTCCGGCATATCAACCCTTTTCAGGTTATTTAATGCCGAATCCAGTTATTTAGGAAATAGTATTCATGTTGCATCCGATTATTTTGTAGAAGGTTTTTATTCTTCAAGCTCTTTGTATCTTCAATCGCTAATTTGTATTGTTTGGTTTGGTTGTTTTGTAGTGGATTTTATCATTTTGTTACCTGCCTTGCAGAGAATGAAGGAGTTTTACAATGGAAGAAGGAAAATGATTACAGTTTAATGCTGGTACATTTAAGTTAAGAAACTAGTCAGGATTGGTTGGTTGTTTTTGTTTTATGGCATATCAACCCTTTTCGGGTTATTTAATGTCGAATCCAAAGATTTTAAAGAAATTTTTTTTTAATAGAGTATATTTGTTGTTTCCACGTCGGTTTCTATTTAACCCATAGTTGGGACCCTAACAGGTACTACCACTCCGGGTCAGAGTGGACCTGGGAGCAATGGTAATTAAAGGGTGGCTCCACACTCCCCAAAGCCCACAAGCTGGGCCTCACAACTGGATACAGTTTAAGGTCATATCCAGGACCCCCATTGAGGGACTTTTACCATCTGCAGGGGGGCAGTCGGCGTATTCTAATGCCCCACCCACAGGGCCAACTAATCAGGAAGTGGTAGAGATAGAAAGCGGAAATGGGAGGAAGGAAAAGAGGGAAAAGGTGGGTTGTTTTGGTTTTACAGAACATAAATTTTACAGAAAAAAGTAGAAAAACAAAAGGCATCAATGTAAGGTGCATTTCGCCCCAGGATGCCAATATATTCAGACAGCCTGATCTGGTAGCATCAGGGCACATTTGTCTGCCGTGGAATAATTACTAGAATGGTCGGAATCAAAAAGAAATTAGCCTTTTAACTTACAATTTAGAAACAATCAAGATGGTCCTCAGAAAAGATCAGCAACATAGATTCTACAGACGAAGATACCAAAATGTGTATCTCAAAAGCATGGGCTGCATTGGATAAGCTGCCGTCAGTATGAACCTCAAGGTTAAGTGACAAACTGAAAAGACAATTGTTCAGAGCAGTAGTGGAGTCTATCCTTGTTTACAGTGCTACAACCTGGACACTCATCAAAAGATTGGAAAAAGAGCTAGACGGCTAGATAGCACGTACTAGTATGCAACAAACCGCGTTAATTATATCTTGGCAAGATCATTCCACAAAGCAGCAACTTTATGGAAACCTACCTGTCATATCTACTACCATTAGAGAGTGACGTCTACGATTTGTCGGCCACTGTCTGAGGAGCAAGTGAGCAAGGAGCTGGTGAGAAATGTATTGCTGTTGACTCCACAGCACGGTCGAACAAGTATAGGATAACCTAGATCCACGTACATCCAGCAAATTACACAACACGCTAACTGTGATCCTGGGAATCTGAAGCGACTTATGGAAGACAAGGACATCTAGAAAGAAAGAATCACATTAATCCGCGTAAGGAGCCCGAACAGATAGATTGAAAGAAAATAATTATTTTAACACAAATGCAAAATATTTGTCCAGAAAATAAAACATCATTGCAAAACTGAACTATTTGGTGTATAAAAATCCAAATTGAATTAAAAAACAAACAAACAAACAAAAAAATACAAATAAAATAAGTTTAACCAAATTAACCTTTTCAAAACCAATATGCAAATTAGTTAACGCTGTGACTTATATCGCATATATATAAACGCAGTATATAAAAATATGGCGCGTCTATTGTGCAAATCCGTGCGTTCTACCTTTATCGTTAGTACGAGAAATGGGCCCAACTTTGATTCCTTTCATTTAAAGAAAGTATATGAACAAATAATGATACAGTGTTCAGTTGCATTAGTAAGAATAAACTACAATTTATGTAAATAATATACTATTTAAATTTAAATTGCTGATTAACTATTCGTGCCAGCAGTTTTTAAGGCAGTAGATGCTTAAAAATACTCCTTCAACGACAGATTTCTAATCCAAATTATTAGTTAATAATTTCAGACAATGTTTAAATTAGTTTATTTCCTTATAAATCCCCAGCATGGATAGCAAATCTGCATTATATTTCTTAGTTATTCTGTCTGCTCGGTGGATCTGGCTAAAATTTTGTATGTACCTTTGTTATGAGCTGCCGCGAACGATATACTATGGTATCCGTTGGATGCGCAATTAGGAAATATTATGAATTAGTATTCAGTGTAAAAATGAGCATAAATTTAACAATATTGAACCACCATCAAGTTGGTATAAGCACGACGGAGTATATCTCCTACCGTTTTTAACAGGTGAAAAAACGAGTGTGTATATATATATATATATATATATATATATATATATATATATATATATATATATTGTAAGGTATCTGAGGACACCTATAACACTTTTAGGAAAACTGAAAATAAAACTTAAATCGTTGAAATTTGCATTTTCTCATAACAAAGCAAAAACATATATTAATCTACGTATTATTCTGTATATATCCTCAGTCGGCTTCCGTCACCAACTCTATTCGAGTTCGAAAGCGACTGCAAACTTTAATCAGATCGTCTTTATTCATATCCGACATTGCTCAGACTACTGCTTCCAGCAGAGAGAATTTGGTGTAAGGATATTGCTTATAAACTTCCTTTTCAACGACGCCCCACACGAAATGATCCAAACGATTAAAGTTTAGTGAGATAGGAAGCCATAAGTTTGATGTGACATGACCATGAATATTCTCGGACATCCAATGTTGAATTTTGAGAACTTTATTGGATGGTGCCGAATCTTCTTGGAAGACATAGGGGTTCCGTTAGCTATGCTGTCTATCCAAGACTTAACAATGGTTTGAAGAGTCTTCGCATTAACTCTAAGATCACTTCGAAAAACATCAGGAGGTATTATGTGCTCTTAACTGCTAACACCGAAAACCATCACTGGCGATTTTTAGAAATTTTGCAATCTGTTGTTTCACTTTAATACACACTATTATAGCATATGTTTTTTTTATTTTATAAGTTTTTATTTGCCATGCGACCTTCTGGAAGGGGGGGGGGAAACAGCCATTACTATATTTTTAATTTAAAGTACAAAAATATAAGTGTCCTCAAATAACTTACGCACCCTGTATGTATATATATATATATATATTCTTGCACTCTCCCGTCGTGTTCGACGCATCAGGGCCAAAAATTCCCTCCGTTTCACTCTGCCTTCAATGCTTGTGCCGCATGTGTGACACGAAGCCAGCTCTGCTCCCACAAACCAAGCCGCACAACTCACAAGATACAGACTGGGAAGGTGCTGTACCTACTCTTGCTCTACGTAGATTTGTTTGATTCGATAGCCGTGTGTCAATGTATATGTTAATAAATATATATATATATATATATATATATATATATATATATGATTACTTCATTTATTCACATGAATTAATATACGAAGATATAATTTTATGCATAAATTTATCAGTATTTACTTCAACAGTGCACAATACATAGGTAGAGCTAGGTAGTCAATTATGAAAAATATATATTCATAAATAACTAATATATATATATATATATACTATTATATGGTATTAAAATATGTGTATGTAAAGTTGTGCGTAAACCGAGGATATAAGTTAAATGTATTGCTCTGATTTAAAAAGAATAAATGACTATTTCATAAAAAGGAAATCTACAAATAAAATACTAAAAGGCGCATTTTGCTTAAAGGTAATGCCATATTTGTTAGGTTTTCGATGCATGTGAAATCTTTTATAGGGAAAAGTTCATTTGGTTTCTGAAGTAAAAATAGTTCATTTATATCTGTATGACACCAGTCATCGCAAATGAAATATCAAACATCTTGTTCTTGAAACTTTTCTGAATCTGCCCGGCGATATATTTCACCCATCCTCCTAAGAATATTCCATATCTTACAGTACAGATATGCTTCAAGGTACTGCAAGCATTTTTCAAAAATAATACGCACACTCACGCATATAATATATCATATATATGTGCATTCAAATAAGATTTTTAGACAAACCATTGGGACAATAACGGATTAATAGATGGATACAAAGATAAGAAATGACAAAAAGTATCGCAAATGCAAACATCAAAATAAAAATATGCATGATAGATACGAATTCAAATGAATACGCAGAAGTTCATCGCCCAAAATTTATTATACAACGATCCTCAGAAAAGAAAACGCTTCTTACCCCTTTTTCCTCTTTACTTGTACTGTTTTTTTTATGGAAATCGCTCGAGACAAGGCATGAAGCCACTTGTTTTAAGGAGCTAATAAAAACAAAATGAAGTAAAAAAAAACGGAAAGAAATGAGACATGTGCATGAGAGTATTATGTTTTTTTTTCTGAACAGTTCACCTCTTGTCAGGAACAAAAAATAATCGAGCTGAGATCGAAACCAAAATACAAAGACACTGTGTCAATTACGATAACCATTAGGCCAGCTTGCCACGTATTAAAGATGTTTTCAAACCCACTTATTCTTAACATAAGGAAGATATCACGTGAATGATTCGCGCATGTGCAGTAATGAAACAGTTAACAGAAATGCGATGTACCCATTTTAAATTTTGACCCCGTTAGCAGTCCCTTTTCGGGAGTGAAAACCAATTGCAAAGTTTTCCATATGTCTGACTACCCTATATACCAAATTTCAAGTCTGTAGATAAAAAAATTCGTTGAATATATAGGTTGAGAATTTTCCTCACACACACATTTTTACTTTTATAGATATATAGATTATTTTTAAGATTAAAAAAAAAACGCCTGCGTTAATGTCATGTTAAGATGAATGGCTATAGAGCAGGACTTGATTTTTTGACATTTGTCTTGAAAGAATATAATTATATTAAATATTCGTTCAACAATAGCGTACAAATAGATGAATTCGTTTCAGCGAGACTATTTGCAACTTTAAACACGTTTACTTATGTAGACACAACACGTAGTTACAGAGTACGTCATTTTTTACATGGGGTCACCACTTATCAAGGCCCATGGAGCCACTCGAGCATAAGGGTTAATGGGTATACATTTGTCATTGTGATTTTAGCGTAGTAAACATTAGTGGGAATTTTATAACTTGAATTACTTAGGGGGACGGTTCAGTAAGAACTTGTTCACGTTGGACTTGAAGACAATCAGCTTGTAGTCAGCTGGAAAGCCGGCAAACGGAATAGAGTTTCACAGGCGAGCAGTTCTAAGAAAGAAGCTCTGTTCGTGGAATTTACGTTTAGGTTTAGGCTCAGATAAAGAGTGTGGGAAATTGTTGATAGCGGTTCTGGCTAGACGAGATGAACACCTGTCATGAAAATAACGATAAAGCAGAGACAGGATCGCAACGTCTCTGTGGCAAAGAGGTTGCAGGGAAGAGAAAATGGCATCCCCATTAAGCTACAAAGTCTATTTTGAACTCTGTCAAGAGAGTATAAGCTGCTTCTAGCAGCTCCAGCCTAGATGTGGCAACAGTTGGCCGAACCTGGCTTTTATATATTTATATATATAGGTAGAAAATTGCACCACGATTTTTTAAATCAAGGAGTCAATTCAATTACGAATTGTCTTTAAGGACAGATTTTAAACTCTTCCGACTTAAGGTTATCAATACTACAATCTAAAAGGTTATGGAAACAAAAAGCTACATTCCAAAGATTTATTTTTTTTAATTTACATTTTTATTAAATTAGGCTTTTTACGCATGATTAAAATTATAAGACCATAGACCAAAATTCTATTAAATTGTACAAAAACTATGAAAATATTAAACAATCAAACTTAATGATTTTGATGACTTAAAAATTCTTTGGGGCATGCTAGAAATAAGGGTTTCCATTAAGGTGCAGGGGATCCTGCTCCAGTTTGAAGATGGCTTCACGAAGTGCATTTTTTTGTGTAATATTGTTTGCCATTTCGAGTGTATATCCAGAGAGAGGAATGGTCAAGATGGAGAAGATAGAAAAAGTGTGGATCGAGAAAGGGTAAAAAAAGAAGAGATAGAAACAAAGTCGCTGACGCATATTTAAATGCAAATGACCAAGCCGGTCAGCGAGCTGACCTCACAGAAGAGGAAGAGAGGAAAAAGGAAAGCAGAGAGAAAAAAGGCACCACATGGTGAAAGGACGAGCAAGGCGGCCGACTTGAGATGGACGTGTGGCCATGTGGGAGTGTTAAGAACTTAACAGGAGATGTCGACACGGCAAGGTTTGTAAATTGCATGGCGAACTAAGAGACTTTTAAAAAAATGCAAGGCGTTATATTGGATAGTACCATGAATAAATGCCTTTTATATTAATGGAAAAAGCAAAGTCGATTTTTTTCTTTCCTTTGCACCTATTTCTGCATGTAACTTGTGCGTTTGTGTTAACATGTAACGACCGCGTTACAGAAGTTTAACTAGAAATATGTAACACTTTTACTCTGGGTAACACCAGTTACCCCTGTTTGTAATAAATAACAAAACTTAATTTTTCATCATATGATATCACACACACGCACACACACACACAGACACACACGTGAAGAGATGTATATGCTTATTGGTAAAATACGAGTTTAAATTATTGACTGTTTTCCAAAGGAAGCCAATCCAGTTTTTAACTGTGCATCCCTCACCTGAAAATGGTGCTTTGACGTCATATAATGGGAGCAGGGAAACATCAGTTAAAAGTGGATTAAACTCCCGCCGCTGACTGACCTAAATCCATATTCGAAAACAACTTTTAAAGTAACAAACAAATGCATTCGCTCAAAGAAAGACCTAGCAGGAGGGAGGGCCCTGCTGATGAGAAAGCTGTAATGTTATTTACGCATCTAACTTCAGCCTACAAAATTAATGTTTGTTTACGCGTACGCACGCTCAACAAGATTGAAGAAATAACCAGATCTCAACGATTCGAAAGCAAAAAAAAAAAAAAAAAAAAATCCAACCAGGGATTTTTATCCCCGTCCTCGCCTACCCCTTAAAAGATTAACAGAGATCAGACCATTTCTGTAATGACCTGGCCCCTGTTAATTGCGGTGTAATGCTGACTTTTGCAGCTCTAGAAGGTCCACCCTTCCAGGTTTTGCCTTCTCTCTTTGAAAATGGAGTGTGTTTGTTGCTAATCGCCTGAGATGACAAGACTGTGTAGGCACTTTTTAAAGGCCTGAGTACTCCTGCTTGGGACTGCTAACTTCTTATAAATCCCAATTTTCGACCCTGGTCTCACAGTTTTTGCAGTGGTAGAGGACTATATACCTTGAAGGCAGAAAACGTTAAAACCTGGCAGACTGGATAAGGGACGAAAATTAAACTACATAAAATAAACTGGTTATTTTTCTAGCTATTGCCCGATAGAGAGGGGGATACACAATGGCCATCTTTGTTGACAGATAGCGGAAGAATAACAAAATTAAAAATTAAACGAGTTATAAAGAATTAATCATTTTTATCTAAGCCTCCTCCGTTTCAGCATAAAATATGCATGCAATCAATTCAAACATCTAGTGATAAAAATCCTATTTCCAATCGACGGATGGACAGACTAAGCCTTTTAGAAAGATGTGTGGACACATTCGATAAAAATGCTTTGGTTTGTAATGTGTTGGATAATAGCCGTATTGAAGCATTTAATACCTGTATGATTATCTATCTAGCGATGAGTGGACAACAGAGATTTGAATGGTTACATGCTTTGACATATATCAAACTTTGTGAACGGTCGGTTTGCACTGGAAAATATGCGAATGGGGACTGTCCGTGATTTGTTACATGTTTCAGTTAGTGCAAGCATAGTCGGAGTCGGAGCTGAGGCACCGAGAGAGATAGATGGGCTAAAATGGCTCTCCCCATGAAGGAGACGGGCTCAGAACCCTTCTCCCAAACCAAAGATCGTCGGTCACTCCATTTCTGCTGAGGAAAGGCTTGGGAGTGAATAAAGAGTATATATAAAAACACACAATCGTATTGGGTCCTTGTCGTGAAGTATCTTTGTTACAGCAGGTTCCAGCTCCTCTAAGGACGCTTGATGAATCCCCCGGAAGCGATCAGCAACAGAAACAGGTATGTCGTCATATGTATATATGTTGCCATGCAAACACCAAAACCACTAGACGAGTCATGGGCTATTAAGATAGACATTTAGACAGGAGGGCAACAGGCCGTTATACTATAACATAACATACATATTTATATACGTCCATTAATTAATTAAGAAAATATAAAAAATAATATGCTTTAAATAACACACGATATACAACATATCTACTTTAGTAACACTTTGTTATGAAATCTACACCTTGTATTGCAACGAACACGGTACAAGATAATGGAAAAGACTTCTAATTAATTTTGGAAGAATAACATTCATTTCGAATGCGACCCTGTCATATCAAAGACATTACTGTTGATTTTATATGTCGGATCTTTCGGCTTGTGTAGTAATAAAACTTCAAATACACTTGTGATGTTAGGCTGTGCAAAGTTTTAACTTTGGTTTAAATTGTATGTTTCTTTTTTCATCGGATTATTTCGATTTACAATACTTATTGAAGAGATTCAGGTAGAAATCATACTGAAAAACACTGCCAAGCACATAAAGTACCTTTGTGTGAAATTTCATAAAAATCAGCCCAACCGCTTTGGGGTTAATAGGAAACCAAATCAAAGTTCCTTATATATATATAACACTACACATCTAAGAAAAGCTCCTAAATTCTACACTAGAATTGTCTGTGGCGCAACAGATAAAGTGCTAAGTAATTATGAATCCGAAGCGACATCATCTAGCGTTTGATGGTTAAGTTTTCTGTACAGGAGATTGAATGCTGAATCTCTCATGGCTGATAGAACGGGAACAATCTTCTATGGATTAAACAAACGATTCTGTTCGAAATTTTGTACAAGATGTAAGGTTCGACAAGAGGTATCTGAACAAGGCCGTAGGTTATATCAAGTTGGGAATAATAGACCAAATTATATAAATTTTCAATATTTGCTTCAAAAATCACTTCCTCTAATCTAGATAAAAAATCATTTCCTCGAATCTAAAGAAAAAAATCATTTCCTCGAATCTAAAGAAAAAAATCATTTCCTCTAATCTAAAAAAAAAAATTCCTTTAATCTAAAATAATAATTTCCTCTAATCTAAAATAATTTCCTCTAACCTAAAAAATAATTTCCTTTAACCTAAAAAAATAATTTCCTTTAACCTAAAAAAATAATTTCCTTTAACCTAAAAAATATTTTCCTTTAATCTAAGAAAAAAAAACATCATTTCCTTTAATCTTAAATAAAAACATTTCCTTTAATCTAAGAAAATAATTTCCTCTAATTTAAAAAAATAATTTCCTCTAATTTAAAAAAATCATTTCCTCTAATTTAAAAAAATCATTTCCTCTAATTTAAAAAAATAATTTCCTCTAATTTAAAAAAATCATTTCCTCTAATTTAAAAAAATCATTTCCTCTAATTTAAAAAAATCATTTCCTCTAATTTAAAAAAATCATTTCCTCTAATTTAAAAAAATCATTTCCTCTAATTTAAAAAAAATCATTTCCTCTAATTTAAAAAAATCATTTCCTCTAATTTAAAAAAATCATTTCCTCTAATTTAAAAAAATCATTTCCTCTAATTTAAAAAAATCATTTCCTCTAATTTAAAAAAATCATTTCCTCTAATTTAAAAAAATCATTTCCTCTAATCTAAAAAAAAAAAAAGAAATCATTTCTTCTAAAAAAAAAAAAAAAAATCGTTTCCTCTAATTAAAAAAAAAATAAAAAAAAAAAAAATAATAATAATGATAATTTACTCAATTTAAAAAAAGAATTATGTTGATTTTCTCGCTTATCTTTTCCTTAAAATTCGCAAGTGTTTGAGGATGATACTCGGAAAACATTCTCTGTTCCTAATGTCTCTGAACAAACAAAGTCACAAGGGTTTACAGTTGATGACATTATCAGCCACCTAGAATCGCCTATTAAAGAGATCAAACGCTGTGGAAACATTTCCCCCGACGCTCAATTATAGAGAAATTATTGATAATTACAGAAAAGCGAAGATGATACGAAGTTGCCTATCCACGAAACGTGTACTGTCTCTTCACCTGCGCTAGAGATCTTTATAACTCATCTAGATTAACAGTGTCTACAATCAGGAGCACCAGTAACGATAAATAAATAACGGAATTTATATATAAAGTTAGGCCCGTGTATGTACGTTTTTATATTTTAATATAAACGCTTCACGATACTAATCAACCGATCATTATTAACTTTAATCCAAGAGGAGGGGAAGGTCTTCATGAAAATTCAGACAATTAGTATGTATGCAGAGATACATGTATATTATTTCTGTGTATATGTATGTCGAGAAGGTTATTTGCATAAAAGAACACACATTATTATTATTATATTATATGGTGGCTCCTTCAGTCTTCAGAGACTATCGATACCCACTGTGAGGATGCATGCTGGTGGATTTTTTGTGGCAACAGTTGCAAAATCTCCAATCACACCTCTCTTGAGTCGAAATTGTTAAATATCAGTGGCAAGGCGAGGTTCAGGACGACTGGAAATAATGCCGATCGTTCAGAATTCTCAAATGGTCACCCATCTGTTACTGGCCAGGCTCAACTTTGCTTAACTGTATATATATATATATATATATATATATATATATATATACACACACCTGGAGAGAACCTCAGTGCCAACTGGACACTCTCCTCGAGTGTCTAAGGTCTTCCTATACAGGAGTTTGTTATGACAACCTGGGATGGAGATATGTTTTACTACAAGTAAACGTTGTTTAAGTATTCAAAATTATATAGTATTCACAACCTTATATAGTATTCAAAATTATATAGTATTCAAAATTATATAGTATTCAAAATTATATAGTATTCACAACCTAAGATAGCATCGGTATGGCTAATGCACCTTGGTTTTTACTAGGAATCTTGCCCCTTATCCAAGTGATGTTATCTCAAATAATAACATGAAGCTGTATACTCCACCAAACTAGATCAATTCTTGTCCTGGAATCCAATTAAATCAAGAGAATACAAGAAAGGTACACTGTAACAAATTTTAATAGTCGACTGAGGATAGGAAAATTATGTTCTTATCTTTTTTACCAACTCAGTACTTGAGAGGTAAGAGAAAAATTTAATGAGCTACTCTAACATTTATGTATCTCATTTAAAGAACGAGTGTGTACACCAGAAAGAGGGCCCCTTGACTTCAGAGAACTTCGATTAAAATAAAAAAAACACACACACAGATATTATGACAGAAGTCTATATTCCAAATTTCATGATGCCTACCATCTTATAATTTATTCCTTTAATTATGTCATTTAATTATTGTCATCTAAGGCAAAATAGATCCATTGATTGATATAATAATCAAATGTATGATTTTGTCTTATGAAACAGTTGCTGTCAAGAATTGTAAATGTCAACTTAAGAAATAAATTATAAGATGGTCAACATGAAAAATTTGGAATATAAACGTTTGTCATGTTTTTGTTATATGCTCTGTTATTACATTGTGCTTCATAAATGAAGGATTAGTATATACAGAATAGGTGAAATATAATTGAAAAAAATCATATTTCCACAGAAATATATATGGTTATTACATTGTACCAAATATATAGTAATGATTTAAAAAGTAAAAAAGAAATCATAATTGGGTGCTATTAGCAAGAACCGGAACCAGAACATTTAGCTCTCCAGCTTATGTCGTTACTATTTGAGCTGTCATCAGATGGATAAGAAAACGTTGAAATTTAATCTATATTAACGTATAAATTTATTTTTCTGCATGCATACAAGAGAATTTTAAGTCGACCTAGGACTGCCAAGTTCAATTTTTTATTAAAAAATTTGAACACCTTAACAGCAATTTTTACCGGCTAAAGACAAATCGAATTTGTTCTACAGGTTCAAATCCCCTATATATCAAGTTTCAAATCTGTAGACCAAGACTTGACAGAGTAGTTTGATAGAGACTGTTCCTCAGACAGATAGGATCACTTTTGTATAAAGTGATATACGCGTGTATGTGTATACTTTTGGGTTTCTTTATGCGGATGAAATAGTTATGCATGAGTGCACATATAAATATCAATTACTGAACGCATTTTTCCGAAACAATACTACTACTACTACCACCACTACCACTACTACTACTACTAATAATAATAATAATGCAGACGATTAAAGAATGGGGCATATGAAACTTTCTCCATTCCCATGTGTGAATGCTGTCAAACTGATGCCAGAAATGATGGAGTAGTTGAGAGACTCTTCGACTTTAAAAGTTTATCATTTTCTACCCTTCTTCCTGTAAGCCTTTATAACCCCCGAGGCGTTTCATCCTTTCTATCGATTCTTCGACGTGTGAATTGAAACCAAAGATAAGTGCATATACCAACCTTATGATTGCAAGAAGGACCTGTTTGTGCGCATGCGTAAACCAGGTTCTATACGTTTGTGAGTCAGATTATTTTCTACTTCATATATATATATATATATATATATATATATATATATATATATATGTTAGTGTATGTATATGCATGTATCTAAGTGGCTTATTTTTATTTATATTATTTATTTCGATTTTGATATCTTCTTAGTCAGGCATGAGCTGATGCCTAGTTGTTTGTGATCCCTCGTCTATCTGCATTTTGGAAAAGATTACCAAAATATTTGATATACAGGAAGCTCTGAGGAATCAGATCTTCGCCGCATGGAAACACGGTTTTTGTTTAAGAACTTTGAAGTTGATCCAAGATTATACGCTACAAGAATTAATACCTGCAAGATTATAGATTTCTTCTAAAAAGAAACATATTTCTGCTTTCTCTTCTGATATTAAGAAGTTGAGGGTTCAGTACCGGACAAAAATATGTTTATGATCAGTCTCCCACTTCCCACCCCTCCCTCAGTATTTAAGTACATCCAATAATTTCGAGAACATGGAGTACTTATTTACTTGCTTCCCTACGAAAGCAGATTTATAAGAACTTACCTTCACAGATTGTAAGATCAACACCTATAATACTTTGGATACTGAGCCAGAACCTGACTTATGATTGTGTAAGCATCTTCCGCTAGTTTATGATAAGCCGGAAAATCTACTGGAAAAAAGGCGACACAAACACTATTGATGATAAATTCCAAACATTAAAAACGAAACTTTAATATAAGTAGATCACATTTTTTTTTCAAGTAAAATATATTAAATTATTTCAAAGAAATATTTTTGAATATTAAAAATCTAGGTATAAAGAAAAATCCAAATTTATTTGTCTTGTTGAAAGTATATGAAAAGTTGGTGTTTCTTTTAACAGAAAAAAATTAAATAAATTCAAAACGCTAAAAATTAAACGGTAATACTTTTTTCAAGTAAATTTTAAGTAATTTCAAGTAAACAAAAAATATTTTAAAGAAATCTTTTTTAAATATTAAAATCCTAGGCACAACTATTAACAAAAACCGAAATTGATTTATTTTTTCTTGAAAGCATAAAAAAGGTTGTTTTTTTTTACAGAAATAATTCGAAACTTTAAAAACGAAACTTTAATACAAAATGACTAACTGAAAGTTGAATTATATGAAAGACATGTTTTTAAAAAAAGTATATTAAAAAATAATTATTTCGAGAAATATTTAAAAAGAAATATGTATATATGTTTAATTCTTTAAAGATTAAAAGCTGACAACTATTAACAAAAATCAAACCTTTTTGTTATAAAAGTTGTTGAAAACTATCTAAGAAGTTATTTTTTTTTCAAGAAAAATAGAAAAGTGGTTTTCGGATTTAGGTAAGGGTTAAGATGGATGCCCATGCTCTGAATTTTGTAATTGTGCACCCCCATGCATATATAGTCGCTTACTCGGTGGTGAATATAATCTGAGTTCTAGCTGATTTCTTTCAGGACGAACAGGATGTGAGTAACAATGAATCTCACTTACATAAATCACAGATAAAGCTTAAGAAGCAGGAATTAAGAAGAACATATATGTTTAAACCTCTCTCGGAATATTTTTAATCAATATCTTCACTCTTTTAATTGGCGTTTTACATAGCTCTACTAAATTTTAAAAATCATGATTATTATTGAAAAGGGTTGGAGCAAACAGGTTTGAAGTACACAAAACAATACTTAATCCCGTCCCCCTTATAACCATTTATCGTTCAAGGGTTCTTTTATGTAGATATGCATGAGAAAGTATTGAATAATTTTTCTTATTTTGATTGGTTGGATTTTTGCAAAATATATTTTCAAGTAATTTAAAAAGATTTCAAAGAATTTTTTAATATTAAAACCTAGAAACTATTAACAAAAATAAAAATTTATTAGTTGTTTCTTAGGTGTTTCACGACGGTTCGGCCAACTATACCTCTGGGCTTCGTCAGGTGGCAACCGCGACGGGATAGGAACTCCAAATCTAACTACATTCTCAACAATTACCTGGCAAAGGCCAGAGGAATAGTTGGCCGAAATGTCGTAAAACAACTAAGAATGATGAGGATACTAGTCCGCAATAAATAAATAATACTCACCTAAATAATGGATTCCAATTAAAATAGTATATATACCATTCAGTACGGACCTGACCATGGACGATCAGATGAATAAACTTGGATTTATGAGACCAAAAAATCCAACCTTGACCACCCTTCAGAGCCCATGGAGCGGTGGATAGAGACGTTTAATCTCTATGGTTCTAGGTGAGAATTGTTTTCAATCCTACCCAAAGCCGACCAGAGGCTTACTTGGCCAAAACGTTGCGAAATGACAACAACTACGGATGACAGCAACGTTGAGCTTGGCCAGTACCAGACGGGCGACCATTTGGGAATGCGAGGTGCTGTATGTACCGTGAGGTAAAAACACCAGGTTGAGAAACTGGCGCGGTCTATCCTTCTCGAGTGTAGATGGGACTCTCTTAAGCCGTGATAGACCCCCCCCCTATCTAGTGCTGGCGTCACGATAAAAAATACCGTTGATAGCCCTGGCGAAGCATCAAGTATTCAGTTACCGACAATACTTTAATTACACTACAACTCGTGTAGTGAGTTCAATCTCAGCTGTGGCCGCGCTGGCTGGCTGGATGGATTGATTTCTGGTTAGGAGTCTTTTTTCCTGGCGGAAACAGATTACTCCTCAGAGAACCTTCCTAATTTACGAGATTATATCGACTGAATCGTTGTGCAAATAACACTCAAGATGAGAACTATATAGTGAATAATGTATACGACCTGTGGAAATTCCAGAGTAGCATCTTTCCTATGCAATATATTGCTGCTGGGCATTGTGTGGACGTTCAGCATGAAATGAGACCTCGTGATATCATTATAGCCCTTTTGTCAAAACTGTAAAAGTATTTATCAAAATAATACGGTTTATCTCCAAGGAGTCTGTGACATGGAAATTCCATTGTATGGACCCCCGTCGCGAACAGAAACGCCACGATATCATTATACCATCTTTAGACAGAACAGATACTACCCTTGGATTTTAGCCAGAAGACCAAGAAGGTATAGTCTTACGTATGGCCCAAAAGCAACATAATTTTTATTTTATTTTATTTTTTACATTGCGTTTTCGCTGACCAGGAGATCCTATTCATAAAAAAAGAGGGTAGAAGGTGATAATATACTACGAACATTAAATTAGCGCATCTATATACTTATGATGTAATGTTCGTAGTATGTTATCCCCTATCCTCCTTTTTATTAAATAGGACCTCCCGATCAAATTTATAATCTGGAAACCGTGACACACGTACGTACGTTCATTAAAGGTACTACGATATTAATATATAGACATTATGAAATATCAATTCTGGTCTAAGGATTGTGATTGTTTTACGGCATATCAACCCTTTTCAGGTTATTTAATGCCGAATTCAAAGATTTTGTAGAAGTTTTTTTTAATAGAATATATTTGTTGTTTCCAAGTCGGTTTCTGTTTAACCCATAGTTGGGACCCTAACAGGTACCACCGCTCCGGGTCAGAGTGGACCTAAGAGCAATGGTAATTAAAGGGTGGCTCCACACTCCCCAAAGCCCGCAAGCTGGGGTCTCACCACTGGATATAGTTTAAGGTCATATCTAGGACCGTCTCGTCTAAGGAATCTAGATATATAATGCCTAAATATTTGTTTGGTAATACTTTTGACGTTCAGTTCTTACAATAGTTATCTTATCAACATTGGATTCTCAAGTTTATTTTAGACGTAAGTTAAAGGAAAATCAGAAATGTCGTATTTTATGATTATCGCCTATGACAAAAAATACTATTTATACTGTCACAATTCAATTTCTAGAAGAGCAAATTATTGGTCTAGACCGAAATATTTTTTTAAGCAGTACGAAAGAGTTTAGGCGAGGTTCGGCGCACTTAAATGCCACCAAAGGGAAACATTTAAATCCTAATAACATCACTCACAAATAAGTAGAAGTTTTTATGAATAGGTAAAATTCGAATAAACGATCGGATTGTTGTCTCTCGAGTATAATTATTTTTTTGCTCAAAACATAGCGTATACATACAGAACGATACCCGCGAGATGACTGTCACTTCTTGACAGAAAAAGCCATCTCATCAATTTCTTCCTAAAATGTGTCATATATAATCTCACACACACATTAACGCTTCGCCCGCTCGTACAATGCACTTAAATATGACAATGTAATTCATGTAGTATTCGTATTTAGTATTATAGAGTCAATTTTCTATTGATTATTATATTGTACCAAATATATAATGATTTCAATATATCTTGGGGGCATCAATTAGAATCGAAACCAAAAAGTGTGATTATCCAGCATTATTTAACCTCTGAGCGACGTCCAAGTGCATATAAAAATTACAAAACTAACGTTCTAAAACGTAGGGATTTCGGCATGCGTAGTAATAAAAAGTTTAGTCAAAATACGCCTGACAAGTTCTATGTTTCATTTAGACCCATTAGCAGCTTTTTATACCGACTAAAAAACAAACCGAACTTGATCCCCAGCAAAAAATCTCCCGTATATTCAGTTTCAAGTCTGTAGACTGAAAATTAACAGATTTGTTTGGTACAAACCGTTCCTTACACAGACAAGATCGCCGCATATATATATATATATATATATATATATATATATATATATATATATATATATATATATATATATATATATAGTAAGTTATAAAATATATATGGCCATTAAGATACACCGAATATTCCGCGTTTCATCCATGCTAGGATTCGTCAGGCTTATGCGAACAGCTGTGGTTGTCTCGCGTTTTCATATACGCACATTCTATTGACTTTATAGTTAGCCAATCAGATTCCTAGTTCCCACCGCTCTCTTCCTAATTAACCAATGGGCAGGCATATATATATACACACACACACACACGCTAGCACGCAACCCGGCATTGCCCAGTCATAAAATACGCTTAAATACGATATTTTCATGAATGCAGATTTCTTAGGTATACTATATTGAACGTAATATATAGAAATGATTTAAAAAGTTAAAAAAATAAAATGACTTGTGCGCCATCACTGAGAATCGAAACCAAAACGTTTAGCTTAGGATTTACTTTTTCTTTTGACGTTAATGCCTGAGCTATGAAGACATGTTTGCTGCAAGGTTAAAAATTAAAACATGAACCAATCGCTATTACGTTACGCATACATATTCGTAATGCCATCGTTCGACCTTCAGTTTCATGTCTGTAGACCAAAAAACTGACAGGAGCTTAGAAGCCAACATTTTTAAAACAAATATATATATATACACATACATAAATACAAAAATAAATAGAAAAGGTTTTGTGTTTATTATAACCTTTTACGCAAATATTACGCAAGTATAAATCATGTAGAATATCTGCATGAATATAACTACACGTAATAATTAACTAAAGATGATCATCCCATCAGAAAACTAAAAAGAAAAAAAACTAATACAGAAAAATGAATGTTTAAAAGTATATGTAAGTTTGCTAGATCTTTTGCAGATGAATGAAATTCCATGACCCATATATAACATACTTGTATTTTCTTTTTAAATAGAAAAAAAGGGTTTTACATATGAATATGATTGCAAAAAAAATGGAGTATATATATATATAATATAAAGCTGAAATTCAGTGTGTGTCTGGTCACGAATAGGCTCCTATATGGTTGACTATTATAGAAAACTGATCACATATAATGATAGAAGATGTATCGAGACACAGGAATGGATAGGTTTGATCTGCCATAATGATGATTCATTAAAATTGTGGGGGGGGTCAGTGTATGCGCCTGGTCCACAAAGTATGGAAATAAAAAATTTCAAAATTAAAAAAAAAACGTTTATAAGTGTTTTTTATATAGATGTACATAATACTTTGATAAGTATGTTTTAACTTAAATATGGATGGTATAATAAAATTGTGGGGTCTGCGTTCGCGCCTGGCCTTCATAGAATGGAAATAGGCACAAACTTTAATAAAAACTTTTCATATCTATCTGCGTAAGTATACTTTGATAATTATGTTTCAGTTTGAAGAAATATGGTATAATAAAATTATGGGGTGCTCGTCCGCGCCTGACCTCCATAGAATGGAAATATGTCACAAAGTTTAACAAGTTTTTTTTTTATATAGATCCACAGAATATTGTGATAAGTGTTTCAGTGTCAACAGGTATGTTATAATAAATTATGGGGTTTATCTATTTCATTTTCATCATATTTTGCTTTGGTTTTGATACCCCCAAATTCGAAGCTATCTCTTTAAAATCCTTCCTTTTCATAACCTATCATACTTTCATAAATCAGAGTCCATTTTCTGTAGGCTGTTTTTGAACCGAGTCAACGACGGGTACTTTTGTAGGTATATATATATATATATAGTGTATCACAAAAGTGAGTACACCCCTCACATTTCTTCAAATATTTAAGTATATCTCTTCATGGGACAACACTTAAAATGATTTTTTGACACAATGAAAAGTAGTCTATCTGAAGCATATATAAAAGTTAATTTATTTTCCACTCAAAATAACTAAATAAAATGAAGAGAGAGAGTAATGGAGAGAGAGAGAGAGAGTAATGGAGAGAGAGTAATGGAGAGAGAGTAATGGAGAGAGAGTAATGGAGAGAGAGTAATGGAGAGAGAGAGAGAAAGTAATGCAGAGAGAGAGAAAGTAATGCAGGGAGAGAGAAAGTAATGAGAGAGAGAGAGAGAGTAATGAGAGAGAGAGAGAGAGTAATGAGAGAGAGAGAGAGAGAGTAATGAGAGAGAGAGAGAGTAATGAGAGAGAGAGAGAGAGTAATGAGAGAGAGAGAGTAATGAGAGAGAGAGAGAGAGTAATGAGAGAGAGAGAGAGAGTAATGAGAGAGAGAGAGAGTAATGAGAGAGAGAGAGAGAGTAATGAGAGAGAGAGTAATGAGAGAGAGAGTAATGAGAGAGAGAGTAATGAGAGAGAGAGTAATGAGAGAGAGAGTAATGAGAGAGAGAGTAATGAGAGAGAGAGTAATGAAGAGAGAGAGTAATGAAGAGAGAGAGTAATGAAGAGAGAGAGTAATGAAGAGAGAGAGTAATGAAGAGAGAGAGAGAGTAATGAAGAGAGAGAGAGAGTAATGAAGAGAGAGAGAGAGTAATGAAGAGAGAGAGAGAGTAATGAAGAGAGAGAGAGAGTAATGAAGAGAGAGAGAGAGTAATGAAGAGAGAGAGAGAGAGTAATGAAGAGAGAGAGAGAGAGTAATGAAGAGAGAGAGAGAGAGTAATGAAGAGAGAGAGAGAGTAATGAAGAGAGAGAGAGTAATGAAGAGAGAGAGAGTAATGAAGAGAGAGAGAGTAATGAAGAGAAAGAGGGAGTAATGAAGAGAAAGAGGGAGTAATGAAGAGAGAGAGAGTAATGAAGAGAGAGAGAGTAATGAAGAGAGAGAGAGTAATGAAGAGAGAGAGAGTAATGAAGAGAGAGAGAGTAATGAAGAGAGAGAGAGAGTAATGAAGAGAGAGAGAGAGTAATGAAGAGAGAGAGAGAGTAATGAAGAGAGAGAGAGAGTAATGAAGAGAAAGAGGGAGTAATGAAGAGAGAGAGAGTAATGAAGAGAGAGAGAGTAATGAAGAGAGAGAGAGAGTAATGAAGAGAGAGAGAGAGTAATGAAGAGAGAGAGAGAGTAATGAAGAGAGAGAGAGAGTAATGAAGAGAGAGAGAGAGTAATGAAGAGAGAGAGAGAGTAATGAGAGAGAGAGAGTAATGAGAGAGAGAGAGTAATGAGAGATAGAGAGAGTAATGAGAGATAGAGAGTAATGAAGAGAGAGAGTAATGAAGAGAGAGAGTAATGAGAGAGAGAGAGTAATGAGAGAGAGAGTAATGAGAGAGAGAGTAATGAGAGAGAGAGAGAGTAATGAAGAGAGAGAGAGTAATGAAGAGAGAGAGAGAGTAATGAAGAGAGAGAGAGAGTAATGAAGAGAGAGAGAGAGAGTAATGAAGAGAGAGAGAGAGAGTAATGAAGAGAGAGAGAGAGTAATGAAGAGAGAGAGAGAGTAATGAAGAGAGAGAGAGAGTAATGAAGAGAGAGAGAGAGAGAGTAATGAAGAGAGAGAGAGAGAGAATAATGAAGAGAGAGAGAGAGAGTAATGAAGAGAGAGAGTAATGAAGAGAGAGAGTAATGAAGAGAGAGAGAGTAATGAAGAGAGAGAGAGTAATGCAGAGAGAGAGAGAGAGTAATGCAGAGAGAGAGAGAGTAATGCAGAGAGAGAGAGAGAGAGTAATGCAGAGAGAGAGAGTAATGCAGAGAGAGAGAGTAATGAAGAGAGAGAGAGAGTAATGCAGAGAGAGAGAGTAATGCAGAGAGAGAGAGTAATGAAGAGAGACAGAGAGTAATGCAGAGAGAGAGAGTAATGAGAGAGAGTAATGAGAGAGAGTAATGAAGAGAGGGTGATGAAGAGAGGGTGATGAAGAGAGGGTGATGAAGAGAGGGTGATGAAGAGAGGGTGATGAAGAGAGGGTGATGAAGAGAGGGTGATGAAGAGAGGGTGATGAAGAGAGGGTGATGAAGAGAGGGTGATGAAGAGAGGGTGATGAAGAGAGGGTGATGAAGAGAGGGTGATGAAGAGAGGGTGATGAAGAGAGAGTGATGAAGAGAGGGTGATGAAGAGAGGGTGATGAAGAGAGGGTGATGAAGAGAGGGTGATGAAGAGAGGGTGATGAAGAGAGGGTGATGAAGAGAGGGTGATGAAGAGAGGGTGATGAAGAGAGGGTGATGAAGAGAGGGTGATGAAGAGAGGGTGATGAAGAGAGAGTGATGAAGAGAGGGTGATGAAGAGAGGGTGATGAAGAGAGGGTGATGAAGAGAGGGTGATGAAGAGAGGGTGATGAAGAGAGGGTGATGAAGAGAGGGTGATGAAGAGAGGGTGATGAAGAGAGGGTGATGAAGAGAGAGTGATGAAGAGAGGGTGATGAAGAGAGGGTGATGAAGAGAGAGTGATGAAGAGAGAGTGATGAAGAGAGGGTGATGAAGAGAGATAGAGTCAAATACTTAAGAGGGAAAGGGTGTGGTGAATGAGGTAAAAGTTTAGAACTTTTGTGTTCTAATTCTGTCACGTGTGATTCTGATGCACTGATGTATTCCTATTGTTCATTTCGGTAGACATTCTAATCAAATTTCAACGCAAATAATTCTATAAACAAAACATGCAGGCAAACACCGACGAAAACGATGCAGAGAAATACACCATAAACATACACTGTTTCAATTTGTATTTCAACATTCTCAAACAAGTTTATTGATTATGTATATATACAATGTCTCAAATATTTGTTTTTTTGTTGTTGAATCTAATACATGTATAATCGAATCTATATAAAGCAAACAGTAGATGTGTGTGTGTGTGTGTGAAAATATTTAACCGATAATCTTTTAAACTACTGCTTATATAACATTGAAATTAACAAGAAATAGTAATCATACACCAAGGATTATTCATAACGAGTAAAATCTTTGAATGAATAAATAACACGTACAGATGTATGTCGGCAAATAGAAATCAAATATTTATTTCAACTTACTGACATATTTCTATTACTTTTGCGCATTCATTCATGACAGGGCTGTCCCCTTTCCATGTAAATAAAAATATTAGATAAGTGAAAATGAGATTAGGATAAGCCTAGAATTGAACCCTGTAGGCAAAGTTAAGAAATAAAATGTTACAAATTTACTCTATTGTTAAATTATTAGAATAGTTAAATATTGTTTATATCGGAAAAAGAGTGGATGGCCCATCCACGTGAAATTAGTCACGTTTGACAAACGCACTTCTGACGTCATAGACAGAGGGCAGTTCTCCATATAGTTCTATGGGTTCGGATTTTAGATTCAGTCAGTTAGCCAGTCAGTCAGAGAAAGTTGATCAGCTCAGAGTTGACAGTCAGAGGAGAGTCCCCTTAGAGGCGAAGGGGTGGATGATTAACCACGTAGATACAAGTGAATTCCTGACGTCATTCGACCGGTCGATCCGATAAAGAAGTCATCTTGTTTCGTACGTGTTGTCTCGTGTCGTCATTCAGTTACAACAGAAAAGGTAATTGTTATTATCATTATCTATAATGAACATTGTGTAACCCTTCGAGGTTTATGCATCTCCCCTCCTGTGTTAAGAAATTGTATACATCTCCAATCAGTATATAACATGAATAGGTTAAATAAAGTAATTAAGAATAGGAAACTAGATCTAATATTTGTAACATGTTTTTTTTTCCTAAGATTAAGGGAGGTCGTGTTTGATCAACACTGTTGGGGAGCCATGATGTAATATACTGTTTTGTTTTTAAATCCCCGAAACAGTGTTTCATGGTAAACAACCGATGATCTCTTAAAAACATCAATTATTGGTACTATAGTGAATTCGGGAGAGAAAGTTTATGGAGTGATTGCAGGTGATTGAATGACTTACTGACTAAATGGTTTTCTAACGAATAATATTTTTTGTATAGTTTTAAAGATTGAAAACTTCCAAGACTATATATATATATATATATATATATATATATGTATGTATGTGTGTGTGTGTGTGTGTCAAGTTCCAAGCACCCCAGAACTGTAATATAAATGTCTCATCATCACTATCGTTATGTCTGTATTACATGAGCCCCGTTATATATGTGCCCCAATATGAAATCTGCGTCATCTCCAATATATACCCCATCAAGACAACATTCAAAGTTTGAAGTTTCGTGGTAAATCTTTCTTATTTGTAAATAGTTCAAATGGTAAGGAATACGGATTGAGTGCTAAATATTTTGGTTTCGATTTAAGCTGATGGCAGCCAAGTCATTTAATTTTTTTTAATCGGTATTATATATCAAGTATAATATAATATTCAAAAGAGAATTGACTCTGTAATAATAAGCACTAAATATGCATGAATTAAAATATACTAAAATCTATTTTACTACCAGGCAAGGCTGGACGCATTCTGCTAGTAATAAATAATGTAAAACATCTTTACTTCTACAATCAATCAAAGACACTTCACGTAAACAATAGTGTTACATTTATCCAACTTAATGGAACAGGATAGCGGTCATTTTGTAATTATATATATATATATATATATATATATATTTATACAAAATATATATATATATATATTTTTATTTATTTATTTATTTATTTATTTATTTATATAAAATGGGTTAATAAATTCCAACGAAAGAAAGATGTATATTTAAATAAGGTCTGTGATGCGTCCTCGTCAGTTCTGACGAGGACGCATCACAGACCGTCTGAAACGCGCGTAAACGATTTCAATGATTTAAAAACATTATTACAATGATCCAAACATAATTCTCAATGAAAAACCAAGACGCGGAATAATAAAATAACGTTAAAAAATACACATTGTTGGTGACTACTCCCTTATTTAAATATATATATGATGAATATGATGTCATGTCAGACGAGTGCCACTCCCTCCATCACTGAACGTCCATATGCCGGAAGATGACTCTTCAGTCCTGCCAGCGACTTGCACACCCTCATACAGACATGACACTGATTATGGTCATTGGTTTGGACGAAACAGCGATGGGACCCGTATTATCGTGCGCTTTCATGTGATTAACGAGACCTGCTTTGGACAACAAAGCCTGGTCACACACCCCACAGATCCAGAGGTCCTCATGATTGGGTGGCAAGGTTTGGTGTTTCCTACATGATCTCTTGAGCTTTGCTCCGACTAACATAACCACTTCAAAGTGCACTTCGTCCCTGTATATTAGTGTCATCTAGTGCTTACTATCAGGTGTTAGGGACTCCCAAGTCTCAACAAGAACATGAAAGTTCCGTAAACTCTCCTTGATATCACGAAAATGTTTGAGCTTGTGCTGAGGTCTTTTGCCAAGAAGGAACTCACCATAAATAAAACACTTGTTTTGATAGTTGATAGTCATCAAGCCGGCCAAGATATCCCACCCAACTGATTTGGTTCTTAATAGCAATGGTAGCAATACTGGTGGTTTTGGGGAGAGAACTTGAATGCTTACTAGACACTGTCCTCGAGTGTCTAAGGTCTCTCTGTACAGGGTTTGTCAGAACAACCTGGCATGAGGATACTTTTTCCATAGAAATAAACCCTGACCAATTATTCAAAATCACATAGTATTCGCCGCCCAAATAAGATCTCACTATGGCTAAACCACATTAGCTTTTACGAGGATGGTGCACCTTCTCCAAGTGATGTTACCTCAAGTAATAGCACGAAGCTGGATACCCCACCAGACTAGATAAATTCTTGTCCTTGAATCCAGTAAATCCAAGAGACTAAAATGAAAGATATACTCCACATATGAAAATGGTTAATTGGGGAGAGGAAAATTATGTTCTCAATTTCTTTACTAACAGTGTTTGAGAGATAAAAAAAACTTTAAATGGAACATTCGAATATCTATGTATCTCATATAGAGTTGGCCCCAGGTTGTGGGCCCCTTGATTTCTGAGAACTTCGACTGAAGTAAAATAAAACAAGTAGTTTTGGCCTTATTTAAAACATATGTATCAGGGAGGAAACTAACATTTTAAACCAAGAATGTGTCTAAAGCAGTGCCGATGAAATCTCTCGAGCTGTTCCAAATGTACAGAACCCAAGATTAAGGATGGTACTACACATGTTTAATATACTGACATTTTAACGGTCAGAGTTAGATCACCATCAGACCAGACTATGGTGTAACCTTTCAAATGCGTCTGATGCCTTGGTGATTCTCTGTCCTATTTCTGCATCAAGAGTGTCATCATTTGATAAAGTACTAACAAGGTAGATAAAATTTAAGGTAAGACAATATATACAATTAGCGATAGATCTCTTCACGAATGCCTCGGACTGACAATTAGCATTAAGAAGACTAAGGTCATGTACGCTCCCGCTCCTGGTGATCTGTATGTGGAACCGGGTATTTTCGTCTATGGAAAGCGCCTTGAAGGCGTTATATATATATATATATATATATATATATATATATATGTGTGTGTGTATACATACACATATATAACAAATAAATGACAAAAGTCTATATTCCAAATATCAAGATGTTCACCATCTTACAATTTATTCCCTTAAATACGTTGACATGCACAGTTCTTGACAGCATCCGTTTCGTGGCGTAAAAATCATTCATTAAATTATTATATCAGTCAATGAATATGTCTTGCCATTAACTCATCAGAAGAAAAAGCACCTATTAATTCATAAAAAGAAATAAATGCATATGGGCAGGATTACGAATCCGAAAACTAAAAGAGAAGTTGCAATTAACTTTTTGCAATTATTCACAATTTTCGGATTCGCAATTATGCATATATGCATTTATTTTTCTTTTGCATTTTAACTTCTGCGTGATTTCAAAAGTAAAAAACAAAAAAGAATTTGGCTGCCATCAGCTAGAATCGAAACCGAAAGCAAAACTGTAGCATTATAAGATCGTGACGTTACCACTGTACCAGCGTGACACGTGTATGATTTGATTAAAAATAAACTAAGATGAATGTACAAAACTGCGACTTTTAGTTTTGGAAAAGAAAGAGTTCGAAACTATGGAGACTGGTTAAAAGTAAAGAACCTTACCTCATGCATCGTGCGGCTCGTGTTAGGAAAGAAAAAAAGAGAAAATGAAAATGGCCGCCACCTGGTATTTATGGACTGAAAATAACGTGATGTGACGAGAGGGGGAAGGGGGTATGCAAATAAGATGTGGGTGGGTCTCTCTATAAAAGAACCGTCTTCTTTATTTTGGGCGTCAGTGTGGAAAGTGCAGAGAGAAGAGAACAGTTGGATTTGAGTTTGAGACTTTTGATCTGAGGCTGAGAGACAACCAGACAGATACTATGAGTTTTATAAATAAGGCATACAGATATAAATTTTACGTAAAACCATGATGATTATTTAAAAATCGAAGTGACTTACCTTCTTAACATCAAACTGTCACAAGAAAAATTTTAGCTTCACTCACCTGTAGAATAAAAATAAAGGCGCATTAAAAATAAGTACATTTTTTTTTTTAAATTAAAAATAAGGGCACGTTAAAAATAAGACGTTTATTTCAATAAAAATAAAAGCACGTTAAGAACTCCTTTTTTTCAATTAAAAATAAAGGTTGAGTAAAAATAAGAAATATACTTTTCAATTAAAAATAATCGCACGTTAAAGAACTACACATTTTTTCAATTAAACATAAAGGCAACCTATTTGGCATTGTCCTGGCATTTTCAATTAAAAATAATCGCACGTTAAAGAACTACACATTTTTTCAATTAAACATAAAGGCAACCTATTTGGCATTGTCCTGGCATCATTTAACTTTTCATTTTGATTTACTGTAATAATGACTTTTTCGAAAGCAATATATTCGTTATAAGTAACTGAGTGATCTTTGCTACTATTTAAGTGATACTTTAGTAAGTCATTTTACTAAAAAAGTGTTCGTGGTCAAAGCTCGTATGCTCTTTGCAGGAAGCTTTAGTATACCTATAAATGTCACTCACAGATGACTTTACAAGTCGGTATTCATGCTTTTACCAATCAACCATATTCTTCTAAGGAGGAAGGGCTCCGGTGTGTTCATATTCAAATCAAAAAGTTATTTAAATATTTAATGTGAATTGAACATTTGAATTTAATTACGTTATGTTATTAAATTATTTAAATGTTATTGTTATGTTGTTATGTTATTAAATTATCTAAATGTTAATTTACTTGTCTGCACGTCCAGTGTCACATCGCAAACATTAATTAATGCGAACAAATTATCCCCTTTGTAGTCAGTCTTTGTCAGTTAAAAATCATGAAAACATTCCTCCAAAAGTAATTAAAAAAATAACGTGGCTGTCTGTTTACGGTTTAAAATTAGCTATTTTATTTTTATTATTAAATAAGTCATGTTGACGAGACTAAGTTTTTTATTATAGTTTTTTGTTTGTTTTAAATTTAAAAAAATATGCAAGGAAATTGACATCTGTTCCTTTAAAAAAACTCAGAAAAACTAAAACAAAACAATTGAAAAAAAAATTAAATTTTTTAAAAACAATTCTTTTTTAGCTTTACAAGGTTAACAATGAATTTGCTGAAAAATTGTTTTAAATTCGTCGTTATTTTTATTTTATTTCTTTTTATTCATTTTATATATGTTTTTAAAATTTTCAACTACCGTCGAATTACCACGGGTGCTGCTAGTTAATATTAATTATTTTGTTTATATTTATTAAAAAATATTTTGAGATGAGATTTTTTAAAATTCAATTTTCACCCCAAACAAGGCACAGTGCCACTTTAAAGTAAGAGGCTACTATCGGGGACATAAGTTGCGGGGGTATTATGAAGGGAGATGAGTAGCAAGATGGCTGTTCACATTACATTTGAACTTCTGCATGCCAGTACAGTTGGGAAAGCAGAAACCCGGAAGGGAGTTCCAAAGTCTAGCAGTTCTGGGGAAGAAACTATTGGAGTAGAAGGTTTTCTTACACCTAGAGATCTCTAGTATGAAGGGGTGGGATTTAGCTGCTTGTCGGGTTTGTCAGGGTGTATTCACGTCGAGAGGATACAAGTGCTTGTAGTTCGTCAGAGCATTCACCAATAAAGTACTTGTAGAACAGGCAGAGGGATGCAACATTTCGTCGATGGGACAGGGGCTGAAGCTTAGATGACAGTTCAGGACCTATCAGGTTGGCGAAATTTCATAATTTTTGCATTCCTCTTTTGCCGACTGTTATCCTCAGCTTAATTGTTATTTCACCACATTTCGGCCAACTCATCCTCCAGATGAGTTCAAGGCCAGAGAATGAGTTCAGGGCCAGAGAATGAGTTCAGGGCCAGAGAATGACTTCAGGGCCAGAGAATGACTTCAGGGCCAGAGAATGACTTCAGGGCCAGAGAATGACTTCAGGGCCAGAGAATGACTTCAGGGCCAGAGAATGACTTCAGGGCCAGAGAATGACTTCAGGGCCAGAGAATGACTTCAGGGCCAGAGAATGACTTCAGGGCCAGAGAATGAGTTCAGGGCCAGAGAATGAGTTCAGGGCCAGAGAATGAGTTCAAGGCCAGAGAATGAGTTCAAGGCCAGAGAATGAGTTCAAGGCCAGAGAATGAGTTCAAGGCCAGAGAATGAGTTCAAGGCCTGAGAATTAGTTCAAGGCCTGAGAATTAGTTCAAGGCCTGAGAATGAGTTCAAGGCCAGAGAATGAGTTCAAGGCCAGAGAATGAGTTCAAGGCCAGAGAATGAGTTCAAGGCCAGAGAATGAGTTCAAGGCCAGAGAATGAGTTGGCCAAAACGTGGTGAAACAACAACTATGAAGAGGAGAATAACAATTCACGAAAAAAATGATTACTCAAATTAAATTCATGAAGTGAATGCCCCTCCTCTATTCCCGATAGGAAACTCCAAGATGCCCACACCTCAATTTTTCTTTTTCATCCCCGGCCACCCTAATAAGTGATCTATCTTGGAGCGACTTCATATACTACCCTGTTTCTCCCAACCCATTTTTCTTTCGTCCCAGCTAGAATTGAGAGATTGGCTTGCTTTGCTTTCGGGTCCCCCATCAAGCCGAAAAACAGTGGGCGGTCTACCATCTAGAGAGGGATTGGGAGGATCATACAATTTTTGTTAATTTTTATAGACTTTTCCCCACCCCACGCTAACGAATTTAGTTAAAAAAAAAAAAAGAAAAGATTATTATATAAAGTTATTTCTACTTATACTAGCATGGATACCCGGCATTGCCCGGGTGGACATAACATTCGGTTTGTACAGAGCTACTATACTTAGAATATTGAGCAACCCTCAGAAAAGAACAGAAGAATCTGTGACAGGCTGTGTGCTGGAACTCCCCCCCCCAAAAAAAAAAAATGAATCAAAACAACTTTTCTTTCTATTAATATAGCAGCGAGTGCCCGTGCCACCACAATATATATATATATATATATATATATATATATATATATATATATATATATACCCAGTAAGCAAGTGCGAACCTGAAAAGGGGGAAAAGCTAACGCGGTAGGTGTCATGGCCACAACAACAACTTATGACGTCATGACGCTGCAAAATAACGTTTTTTAAACATACATTAAGTTTGCTAAGCGTGTATGTCTAGCAAAAATCTTCACACAAAAAGTGACCCCTCCTTGTAAGAAATGGTTCAGTTGACCACTACAGAATCTTTTTTCTCATTTTTAGATATTATGCACCTGAAGGATGACTTTCAGATGGTACTGGTTTCGACCCGGTCCGATGCAGTAAAAAAAAAAAAAAAAAAAAAAAAAAATTGCGAGCACAAAAAATATTATGAGTACTAGGCAGGCTTGAACCCGTGATGTAAAGGAGGTTATAAAGAGCAAACGATATCGATGTGTCCACCATGATTGTGGCGTCAATGGCGGTCGAAGTAACGTTTTTATGCGACGTCATTGACGCGAGGTTTGAAGGACTTACAAAAATATCGACGAAAAAAAATGAACCCTCCTTGTAAAAAAAACAGTCCAGTTGACGGTTGAAAGAATTAATGTTTTTCGCCATTTTTTTTTTTTTTTTTTTTTTTTTTTTTTTAGGTTTGTCGTCCGACACATCAGGCTTTAAAATGATATCAATGTCATTATAGTCCGATACATCAAGATTTTGGCAGACATAAACACACACAAATTTTGCCTTTTATATATAAGATCTATACATTGTATTTATTAATAAAATAAAAAGAAACGATTCGCTTCAAGTAGGACGACCCCTGATTTTTTTTCGGTATTGTAGCCAAATATAACCCTAGCTAGGACTAGCATAGACCAGCAAAGGCACTGTGACGAAGATGACCATAGACACCACTCCCAATTTTTTAGTGACCTTGTGCCTAATTAGCCTTTTTACTGTTTTGTTGCTTTTTGTAAGAATTCATGAGAATAAAAAATATTAAACTCCAAGTAAATTCATTGGACAAACTTATTACAAAAAATAACTAATTTTGTTAAGTTAATGTTTTAATCCTCATGAAATTATTCGATGCCACGATCTTCCAAACATAAGTTATTGAAAAGAATTGTAAAACCAGAAATGACTTTCTATTTAACAAATTAAATAGCTCTCAATTCCTTTAATTTTTCGAAGGGTCAAGAATTAACTTATTTTTTAACTATCAAAAAATTAAAATTGTTTAATTGTTTGAGAAGAAAAAGAACCAATATGAATTCTGGTAGATTCAATTACGTATTTGTAAATAGAATTTAAAAAAATACATTTTACTAGTTAACGATATCATTTTTCTTTCCTAAAATAATTTATTAAGAAGCATCTAAGTTACGTAGAGGTGAGAAACACAGACAGACGAGAATTTGTATCGATTTTTTTTTACTGAGATTTTATATTTTGATAACAAACTATGCGACAGGGATAAAGGTGTAATACATTGAAACATTTGAAACAATGGCGACAGTTTTAAAATTTGAATATATATATATATATATATATATATATATATATATATATATATATATATATCAGGAAATTTATGAACAGGGAAATAACGAAAAAGTTGTCACAATTTTTTTCAATTTCACCAAAAAAATAAAATGCGCTTTGTTAAAACAAGCAAGAATCAGAATAACAAGGTTACATTAAAAATTTAATAGTGTCATGGGAATTTCCGCAATTGGATAGCGATGAATACAACTATAAAATGTTGACGCATTAAATTTATTACCTGAAGATTTGATTTCTTTACCTCTTTGGAGAGAAAAGAGATATTCGAATCTTTTTCACTATGATTGAATCAAGTCATCAAATGAAATGATTTATTCAAACTTTTTAAACGCATCTTATTTATTTAACGTTAAGTTACATAGCAGAAAATAAATATAATATATATATATTCCGGCATTGATTTTATTGGAATTGAAATAACAGTGGAAATAAGTAAATCCGGGTCAGTATTTTTTCCTCATCTAAAAAAGCCATTCTTAACATGGGGAAGGTAGAGTGTTTTGTACCTATTCTGTACTTTAACCTTACAATTGAATTAAAAAAAAAACTTTAATTGAACTTGGAAATACGATTTAAAAACTAGCCCGGATCAGTAATAGCATTAGCACCTATATTTGTTTCAACACCACTTAAAAGGTCTCTCGCTTCTCCAACCGCATGTTGGCCACCGTCCACTCATTCTCCTTCTCGACTTTACACATCCATTTTCTTCGACGCTCACTTTGCTTTCACTGGCCACGTGGTGCATGTTTTCTCCTTTTCCTTCTCTTCTAATTTGCATATGCGCTTTTTTCGGTTACTGCTGCTAATCTCTTTGCAAGTAAGCCATCTTTCGCTGCTGCTGCTATTTTGCTCACGCGCTCATATGCGCCATCTTACACCTTGCCCAAATCCACATTAACTTAATCGGTATTGGCATCAGGTTCTTAATATTATTCAAACACTACCGTGTTCGAATATATAATTTGAGTCACATTTTTAGTCAGTTATAACTGCTTTAAAGCTTCACCGCTCACTCATTTTTCGACTAAATTTCAAACAATTATTACAGTTTATAGATCACTTTCTCAGCTATATTGTGAAAATTCTTTTCAATTTTCGTACAGTAAAACAAAAGTTATGATGAATTTAGAGGTGTTCAAAATCATTTTTCTTAAAATGTAAGGTGAGCGACGTTTTTTTATGACTGGTTTCCATAGGAACCACGTCGCTTCAGCGACTAATGTGGCTACTAATTCACTGCTGTCACGAAAAAAGTAACAAATGAAACAGACAGAATGACAGCATGAAAGGGAGATAATTGGGTGATTTTATTGAAGCAGACGAGGTCTGTACATTGTTATTACATAAGGCATGTTATTGTTTATGAGGGCAAAAAAATAAGACTGAAATTCAACAAAGAACAAGTGAATTTATTGGAAGCCTGGAAAAATCATGGATTACAATAGAAAAATGCGAGCATGAAAAGTAATATTATTAAGCTTAAACATGGGAAAATAAAAGACTAGTTGTTAAATCTGGAAAAGAAAGGGACAAGATATTCTAGCAAAAAATATAATAAATTTATAACTTAAAATACTGCAGCATTAAATTTAAAAAAAAAATTCAATTTAACATTATATAATCAATCTTTAATGCTGCAATATTTTATTGTAATATAACAATACTCAACCCCCCACATAGTATCCCTGCAAATTGTGTACCAAATATGAGTCTCTTACACCCAAGTGGTATTGTGTCTTGTTAGGGATGAAAAGAAAAACAGTAAAAAAAATAAAAAATAAAAAATAGCAGTAAATCAATATGGCAGAGAAGCAAAATCACACCCCCTTTATGTGTTTAGTGTCAAAGTGAACGGACGTCTTGTTTCGAGGCAAGCAGTACACCTATTATCTCTGAAGATGGAGTGAGGGCTAGCACTGGTAGTTTTTTTTTTTATTAAGTATGTTGAGGATTTTTCTCAGAAACATGTTTTGGACTTAAACAGACATTATAGCTTAACATGATTTAAGTAATATGTAATTTTGTTTGTAGCTCTATCGTATTTTTAAATAAAATAACGCTTCACAAATTTGAACAGTGAGCTTTTATATTAATTTTAGAAATTGATTCCCTTGATAACCGATCTAAACTATATAAAAGAATCATCCCTTTTCATTAACTACTATATTGAGATGCAGGGGGGGGTCCTTTCATCAGGAACGCTCCACTTATTCTTGATCCTCGCCCTATAATAATAATACTTGTTTGTCAGAATGACGGAACCATATGATCATCCTGGGGATGTATGGATGACGCACATTGAGTTTATTTTAAAGTGAAGAAGGTTTGTGTAGGGTCATCCTACCTCGCCCATCTCAACCAGCCTGATCCTGCGGCAAGACAGGATTAAGACAACTGAAGGCCAAGTGGAATGTAGGAGCTACCGGAAATGTTAATGTCTTCCTACATACAGCACTGGATATTTCCAAATGGCCATCTATCTGATACTAGACGATTTAACGTTATTTAACCTCGTTGATCTAACGAGAACCGGTGTGTCAAGATGGTCACGCTGTACACTTTATAATGCAGAGTATTTATCAACGAAGCACGAGTAGCAGTTTTGGAACCTTAGATAAGAATCGACCGAGGATTGAGCTTCGATTCCCAGCCCATTTTCTAACGCTAATCATTTTGCCAAATAACCCAGCAGAAGTGACAGTGATTAAGCGGACGAAAGACCCGGATGTAGCAAGTTCAAATCCAATCACTTACATAGAATCACTTTCATCTTGTGATGTTGGTAGCTTTTATGTGGTCTAACAAAAGAATCAAGCCGATCAACAGATGTGGATTAATATGAATTTACTTTAGTCTTTACCAAGCATTAAACAACGCAAAAGGTCAACTTACCATAAGACAAAATGTATTGCTAGCCCACAGAACAAAGCATTATACGACAGAAAAGGACCGAGATACCGAAAAAAAAAAAAAAAAAAACGTACCGAGACACCATAATTCAAACGGCATAGATATACCATAATTCAAACGGCATAGATATACCACAATTCAAACGGCATAGATATACCACAATTCAAACGGCATAGATATACCACAATTCAAACGGCATAGATATACCACAATTCAAACGGCATAGATATACCACAATTCAAACGGCATAGATATACCACAATTCAAACGGCATAGATATACCACAATTCAAACGGCATAGATATACCACAATTCAAACGGCATAGATATACCACAAAACAAACGGCAAAGACATGATATACAACAATGGTCTTAAACAACGAAATTGGGCTGATATACTGCAAAACAAAAAATAAAATTGTCAAAATCAACCGAAATTCTGTTTATGACTATGAACGTATTTATGCTAAAAATTGTTTTATCAAAACACTAAAAAAAAAAAAAAAAAAAAAAAAATACAGCACTTTTTCTCATGATGTATTCCCAAACAAGAGCGAGTATTTTTTTTTTTTTTTTTTTTTTTTTTTTTTTTTTTTACACCGGATTTGAATGATAAAGTAATTTTATTATTTCTAAATACTATTTCCGATTCTCTTGTAAACAAAAGAGAAAAACTAAATGTTTGGCAGTTCAGAAAGAAAAAAAGTAGCAGCAAAACGAAAAAAAAAAAAAAAAAAAAAAGAAGAAAATTTCTATTTTCCACAAGAGGTGAGAAAATTACATTTATTTTTCCGTGTGTTGAGTTGAACGCAATATCTTATCTCAGAATAAAAGTTTCTATTACCATGTGAGGCGCGGAGGGAATTGAGTTCAATAATAAAAAAAAAAATACCGTTTCTTTGAATTTGTGTGAACATTCATGTTTTCGTTTAGGAACGCAAATGAGCCATAATACTCGACTTGAATTAAATTGAATTGAGTTTCAAGCTAAACATTACTTTCGAATACATATTTAATTTTTTTTATACGTAATTTATCAATTTATCTAACGGGTTTCTGAATATATATATATATATATATATATATATATATATATATATATATATATATATATATATATATATATATATATATATCAATGCACACACTTTATATCATTTGTAAACAACTAAATTATCACAAATAGATTTTAATACAAAAAACGTGTATACTTTTTGTATATATTAACCAAACTGTAAATAAACAAACAAGAACATATATATATATATATATATATATATATATATATATATATATATATGTGTGTGTGTGGGGGGGGGATGATAAATCGGAATCGGAAAAATTGGAAATTTGACAGTATCAGAATCGATATTGGGAATATTAGTTCTAATTTTCGATGCCAAAACGATTCTTTTAATTATCTCTGTTATTTGATTTTGTTTTTTTTTTTTTTAGAAATAATTCGTCTAACGCACCCACCTCTAAAAGACCGGAGACGGTCTGCCCTGTCTGCTCTCGATACGCGGAGGTTGAGAGAGAAAGAAGAAGCTGTAGGATTTATTTGCTTCCCCACTGAGCAAATTAGGCACAAGGCCGTTTTTTAATGTGGAGATAAGGGGAGGGGGAGGGAAAGGGGGTACCAGCTCCCGAGAGGTGGGAAATGGGAGCTGGATTAGTAACTGTTGGTATGAAGGGTTGCCCCTTCAGTGACCAAGCTCAGATATGTGGGGTTACTCCCACATATGGTCTTTGCTAGTCATAGCTTGCAGCATCTGTCGGAACAGATGGTATTTATTTACTCCCCCACCGAGCAAATTAGGCACAAGGCCAATTTTTAATGTGAGGAGTGAAGGGAGGGGGAAGGGGAAAAGGGGGCCAGCTCCCGAGAGGTGGGAAATGGGAGCTGGTGAAAGGTCAGGTATGTGGGGTTGCCCCCACATCTGGTCTTTGCTTGCAGTATCTGCCGGAACAGATACTACACTTTGATCTTGTCGCCCGGTCCCCGGAGTGAGTTTATTTATTTGCTTCCCCACTGAGCAAATTAGGCACAAGGCCGTTTTTTAATGTGGAGATGGAGGGAGGGGGGAGGGAAAGGGGGATCCTGCTCCCGAGAGGTGGGAAATGGGAGCTGGATAGTAACTGTGGTCGTAGGGTGATCCCTACCTTGACCAAGTTCAGATATGTGGGGTTACCCCCACATATGGTCTTTGCTAGTCATTGCAGCATCTGCCGGAACAGATAGTATTTATTTGCTCCCCCACCGAGCAAATTAGGCACAAGGCCGATTTTTAAAGTGAGAAGTGAAGGGGAAATGGGGACTAACTCCCCGGGGAGTAGGGGAGCTGGATAGTGACAATTGGTATGAAGAGTTGCCCCTACATTGACCAAGGTCTTATATGTGGAGTTGCCCCCACATATGGTCTTTGCTTGCAGTATCTGTCGGAACAGATGGTATTTATTTGCTCCCCCACAGAGCAAATTAGGCACAAGGCCGTTTTTAATGTGAGGTAAAAACCAGCTCCCCTAAAAGTAGGCAAAAAGGGGGCACTCTGGTTACCAAAAATAATAATTGTCCCAGTATAGAGGGTTTCCCCTCCATTGACTGGTACAAATTATCTTAAGTGCAGTATCTGCCGGAACAGATGGTATTTATTTGCTCCCCCACTGAGCAAATTAGGCACAAGGCCGTTTTTAATGTGAGGTAAAAACCAGCTCCCCTAAAAGTAGGCAAAAAGGGGGCACTCTGGTTACCAAAAATAATAATTGTCCCAGTATAGAGGGTTTCCCCTCCATTGACTGCTACAAATTATCTTAAGTGCAGCATCTGCCGGAACAGATGGTATTTATTTGCTCCCCCACCAAGCAAATTAGGCACAAGGCCGATTTTTAATGTGAGGAGTGAAGGGAGGGGGAAGGGAAAAAGGGGACCAGCTCCCGAGAGGTGGGAAATGGGAGCTGGTTAATGGTCAGGCATGTGGGGTTGCCCCCACATCTGGTCTTTGCTAGTCATAGCTAGTCATAGCCTGCAGCATCTGCCGGAACAGATACTACACTTTGATCTTGTTCCCCGTGCCACAGAGGGCGGGGGGACTGTACGGTCCCCGGAGTGAGTTTGGGCTGTGAGAGAAAGAAGAAGCTGTAGGCGTCGGTGGTTTTATTGGGAAAAAGGCGAGACTAACCGCGAGAATTCGCGAGAGTTCAAAGGGAGAAAAGACCAAACTCGAACGGATCGGTGGGGAGAGGCATGCTTTGCTCAAAACAGAAAACGGTTGATAGAAGTTCCTTTCAAAATAACAAAAGTTCTGGTGTGTAAAGCAGCAAGACCTAGCAGTTTTCATGTTTCAAAATATTTTACTGTTGGTATTTATGATAAAAATAAATATCTATTGATTTTAAACAATCAGTAAAACTGAAATCGATAGATCATTCTCCTCAAGTGCGTTTTTACGTCTGCGAAAATATGTTTTTATGGTAATCAGAAAAAAAACAATTTTATAGTTAAACATTTAGAGATTTATAAAGAATCGTACATTGTATTGGAATCGTCCCATCACTTTATATATATCCCCCCCACACACTTTTGTTTGGAAATCAACTTGGGACAAGTCAATATATTTGAGGCTTAATGAGATAAAAACTGACAGCAAATCTAAGATTCCCAGCTTTAACCATCATTTGGGAAAACGTAATCAGTAATCTTTTAACAAAATACTCTAAAAATAAAAATAAAATCAACAGATTTTCTTTTCCAAATTTCTTGGAAAAATTGTGCTATTTTAATGATAAAACCGGCTTAATGGAAAAGTCCATTAATCTTCTTTCCTGGCCTTCTCCTCGTTAGTACTCTTTGACTAACCGCAATAATGGATGAATTGTACAGGCTTCTTTGTTATTTGATTAACAGAATAAAAACCTTATTAATGCCGATATCGTCTCCAGTGTAAATACAACAAAAACGTGTTATTTTATTAAATTAAATAATTTTTGTTCTTAAATTTTTAAACGGAACGTTTTAATAATTTATTTCGTTGAATTAAGTAATTATATTTATACATTACAAGAAGAAAGGCAGGTGACCATGGCTGAGTGGTTAACAACAAACAACAGAGACTGATACTCTAAGGTGACAAGTTAGTATCCAGTTCGTTCCACAGAAACAAATACTTGCATCCTTCAAGGGCCCCTCCAATGTCTTTCTAGAAATAAAGTTACATATTAGGGATCATACATTAGCAACGATTAAGTTATTGGGTGTGAATTTAGAGAAGGGTCACACCGAGTGCATGTTAGCCCAGATCTGTAATATAGAATCCTTCCCAGAGTTGGTGTAAAATTGTGAGGTAGGGAGAGAGGTCAAATGCTGTAGACAAAACAAAAACGTTACGTATTTGAGTGGAGAGAAACTAAGGTTTTCAGATCACTCACTCCGTGGAAGATACACGAACGAGACACAGCCAATAACGTAGAATTATCTAAGTGCACGTTATGTTCGTGTGTGTCACTCAGTTCGTTAAGTTAGAAATTCAAGTTAAAGAAATAACTAGCTACGATAACATTAGTCTCTCTCTCTCCTTAGTAAATTCTCTTTAAATAAACCCTCATATGAAAATCCCCAGTGAACGTCTGCTTGTGTTACTTTCTTCGTAAAAAGAGGAGAAAGGCGCGTAATAGACCAACATGTATAAAAGACATTTGTTATTGAAAATATGACAAGAATTCTAACTAGAAAGATATAAAAATTAATGCCAACAATGAATTCATACTAAATTAATAATAAAATGCACTTGGCGTGAAAATACCCTTTGTGTGAAAACTAAAAACAAGCCATGCACGTATGCAAATTCTTTTTAGACTTTGATAATTTAAATATATTTATGAAATTTTGAGATGAAGATTGATAATTTGAATATATTTATGAAATTTGAATTATTCGAACTACTGTTATTATCTTAAGTTTAATTTGCACAACGTTTCGGTAAATGTAACATCTGAACTTCTTCAGGCTTCTTTTCTGGCGAACTGTGGCAACCTTCCTGGCGAACTCTGGCAACCTTCCTGGCGAACTCGGGCAACCTTCCTGGCGAACTCGGGCAACCTTCCTGGCGAACTTTACATTGAATTTTTAGTAGACAATTATCAAATTCACTGAGCAGCATATTTGCATTCCGCCAGCTATGACCAGATAGAGGCTTTATGTATTCAATTGTATTCTTAGTATCGCCCACACTGAATATTGAACCTGCAACCTATAGAACAGGGTCACAGCTGGATTTTACCTTGTACTTACCCGTTATACACAAACTACAAATTTCTGTATATGTTTACTAGAAGTCTTGTTAAAATATTTATGTAGAAACATGTTAATAAGCAAAAGTAAAATATAACTCAATCCCGTCCTTATATATTTTACTAAGCCTACTTTTTGCGGTTTGACAATTACTACCAATTGAACCTTTTTGTGTATCTAGGTTAACTCTGTTCAATGATTGCAATTCTTGACAAAGTTTCATAATTGAAACAAAATATCGAATGTATCGGAGCAGATTTCTATGCTGAATAATTACTTGTCTATTGCAGTTTGTATATTACCATTTTTCTATACATACGTACCAATGTATGTGTGTGTCTTTAAACTTTATCTTACTAGGCTAGATGGAATTAAATTAAGTTTATTTCTTTTTAGCAATTAAAATTATTTAACGATGTTTAGCAGCAGAGGATAAAAAATATACAAAATGAATTGATAAGATAAGCAAGTGCCACAATATTTTATTTGAAAAAAAAAAATGTGTTCATCATTGCTGCTTTATCAGGATAAAAAAAAATAATAAGCACACCATTTCACTAAACACATTTTCCTTTCAAATCGGACCATCTATGATTCTACATAGTTTTCTAATTCCTCTTTTGGCTAGTTATCAAACCACAAGAGGCTGTTTATTTACGTCCCACGGTCGGCAGATGTGACACCAAATTCGAAAGGTGGGATTGAGGAGTCAGCTCCCTGGAGATGGGTGTTCTGGTCTACAATAATTGCCTGGGCACCTCGTCGTCATTCCCCGGTAGGCAACAGTAAACTAAACCTCTTCCTAAAAAGAGAAGGCAAAGACTGAGGAAGTGGACCTCCTAGAACTGCAAAGGGCCAGGGACATACCATAGTCAACAAGGAAGAGGTCGTTTTAAAAATGATCTATAGACTGTTGGTTTTAGTGCCGAGGAAAAAAAATTTCTCTGGATGAACCACTAGAGGATAAGGGCAACTGAGATGGATGTATAGATTGTCAATTGAATGATATAGACTATTATGAGAGGATTGAAAATGAGGAATGAAATGCATATAATTTTTTACTTATGATGACAGTTCCTAATAACGTTGGAAGAGTCTGTTATAGTCTGCAGGAAATCAATCCTATGGTAATGGAAGTTATTGGGAAAAAGCCCTGTTCATGGAAATTCCGTTTAATGTAAAGAAGAAAACGTTTCTGATATTTTTTTTAGATATGGATATATTATTTGGGTTGTTTTGACTACTGTTCTCATCCTGAGTGTTGCTTTCGCAACGTTTTGGTCGATGTAATTCTCGACCTTCAGACGTATCTTATCAAACTCTGGTATCTTCCCATCAAACTCGAGAATCTGGACAGAATTTCAGATGGAACACTATTTACTCAAGAGGCTGCATGTTCTTGTTCCTTCAGTCATGATCGTGTTAAAGAAGGTCAAAGGTTACATAAAACTTTGTGAAAATAACACTTCGTATCAGAACAATAGCCTGAATAATCGAAATACAAAGAAAGGGAAATTGTTGCAGTTTTAATAAAAAGTCGAATTCTTGCTGTGAATGTACTAAGGAGGGTCCCGAGATCGAAGATCAGTTGATCCTCTTCCAGGCAAATAATAATAAAGTTAATCATTTTCTTGATCTTTTGTTTGAGAAGAAAGTGTTGTATCTGTTTTAATAATACTTCATCTTTCCTGTCCTTGAGCACTGAAGAATAAATCCTTCTAACCCGAGGCAATTTTTTGTCTTGTGCACCTTTTTGCTATACTGAATTTTACACCTATTATAAACTCGTGGAAAGCTAAGTAAACAAGTACTAATTGCACGAATGTAATCTACTCCGTTATTTACTCGAGAGATGGAGGGTAAATACTGGATTCATCTCTTTTCAAAGAGTTTTAATGAAAGAGGTTAAATTATGCTGACCGAACTTGAACCCCATTTGCATTATTTAAATCGGAGACAACTATTGTAATCAATTACCTATCTATATATCTATAAAAGTGAGAATCGATTTTCATTTGAGTAAAATATAAATAAATAAGGGGGCTGCTAAGGGTCAAAATTGAAAAACTGGTACGGGAGGGGCATCGGATTTTTATCTGTCAACTTTTTCACGACTGCGCATGCGCAGCCGTGAAACATGGCAGCTTCCTAATGTTAATAAGTAGGTTTTAAAACACTTTTTAAAGATCATGAACAGCTAGTCTAATTGTTATTGTACTTGACTCCCTGTCTTTAGCCGAGATCGAAACCAAAACTTAGTCCGTTTTTTACTTACCGGAAGTGAACTGTTTAGAAAAAAGACATAATACTTGCATGCTTATATCTTAGTTTCTTTCCTTTTTTTTTTTTACTTCACTTCTTTTAAGTAATTCAATGTTACGTTTAATACCGAGCAACGCCAGGTACATATAATTTATCTATAATTAATGGAACACAAGTTGCTATTTTTCATCCATAGCTGAATAAAAATCCTGGGTTTATACCTTTCTCAGGCATATTAGAATATAACTCTAACAGAACTAATTATGTTTGAACAGGGTATAGTTAATTCCATAGTTTACAACGGTATCCATTAACTTAATCAAGCACTCTCACATTTGGTCTTACGTTTGCTTTCCATTGCACTATACCAATTGTAAATGGTTTGGTTGTTCTGTATAATGTCAGATCCTGTGATCTTTGTAAACGATTTTATGCTTCAAGTTCTTTATATCTTCAAATATTTATTCATAAAGTTTGGTTTGGATGTTTTGCATTATGACAAATCAATCGTTTTGCGGTTTTTAATGCTAAATGCTTATATTTGGAAAATGTTTTTATGCTTCAAGTATTTTATGTCTTCAAATATTTATTTATGATGTTTGAGGTTGGTTATTTTGTAGAAGAATTAGTTTACCTTTGAATAATTTGATAGTTTTGCAATGTTGGTTGGTGGATGCCGAATCCAAAGATTTAAGAAAATTTTTTTAATAGAATATATTTGTTGTTTTCAAGTCGGTTTCTATTTAACCCATAGTTGGGACCCTAACAGGTACTACCACTCCGGGTCAGAGTGGACCTGGGAGCAATGGCAATTAAAGGGTGGCTTCACACTCCCCAAAGCCCGCAAGCTGGAGCCTCACCACTGGATATAGTTTAAGGTCATATCCAGGACCAGTTTTGCAAGGAGAAAGAAAAAAATGATATAAATGTTTGGTGCATTTTAGGTGGAGAAGCCAGTATCTTCCGACAGCCTGATCTGGTAACTCCAGGAGCTTGTAAATGATTCATTGTAAACAATCAATTTAGCTCAAAAATAAAATAATGAATTAAATAATAGATTTAAGATTATTGTTTACACTTAACACCGATCATGCATTAGATTGAAACAGCACAGTTTTGTAAAACGTATTTTTCACATCAAATTATATAAAAAAAACTAGCTGTCCCAGTCGGCGTTGCCTGGGATACAGTAGTCAGTTTTGTTAATTTTTATTTATTTGCACACTTTTGAACTTATGGAAGACAATACCTATGGAATTCTTCAATTTATATTGTGTTATCTCCTTGCTGATTTTAATTTTGTACTTAAGAATATCTCGTCTTAGCATTTATCTCTCTCCAATTCACAGAAGTGTCACGTTGTTGGGCCGGGAAACGTAGAGTATTCTGAATATCTATTATTGATCGTTGTTGATGTTTGCAAAATAGAATATTAGAAAAATGTATGAAGACAAAAAAGATAAAATAGTTATTAGAAAGGTAACAGGAATGTTAATTTGATAAAATGGAATTTAGAAACAAGTTAAGAATTTAAGTATTGGTAAGTTGATAGATAAACGTGATGCGTGACAGACATAAGGCAATGGTCATGAATGATAAGTGTTTATTAAGTAATTAGAAAGGAGACGTTTTTGTGCACATAGCATGTTAGAGTTGAGAATTAGAGTTTGAGAGAGACAGAGAGGCAACTGGTTCATAATGGCTCAGAACACCCGAAGAAGCTGTCGGGACAATGTAGATAAGATGTAGACATTAAGATAGCATGCAACTTTTCAGGGGGGAAACGTCTTAAATAAAATTACTGAAATTACAACCGAGACTTCTTGTTTCCTTGGAATGAGTTTTCTTGCAGCTTTTCCCAGACCGTCAAAACAAGACCAAGCTGGACATAGTATGCTTTCCCTATTGGTTGATGTTAAACCCCAGAAAATTGTTATCCATACTTTTCTGTTGTAAATGTTGTAAATATATCGACACGTACAAAGCTGAGAACACTAGATCATAGAAACACCCACATATAAATGCACATTCAATAGACACCTGAACGTTTATGTATATACAAGTAAACTGTTATATACATCCATTATATATAGGTTGGTTGCTGGTTTTTATTTTATGGCATATCAACCCTTTTCAGGTTATTTAATGCTGAATCCAGTTATTTTGAAGAAAATTCTTTTAAGGGAATATATATTTTTTTTCAAGTCGATTTCTATTTAACCCACAGTTGGGACCCTAACAGATACTACTACTCCGGGTCAGAGTGGACCTGGGAGCAACGGCAATTAAAGGGTGGCTCCACACTCCACAAAGTCCACAAGCTGGGGCCTCAACATCGGATATAGTTTAAGGTCATATCCAGGACCATTATATATAGAGGAGTATGCAACAGGAAGATGTGACACAAGGTGGCGATTAAAAAGTTAATGCACAAGAGGTGGGAGTTAACTGATCCAGAAAAATGTCTAAGCAGCTTTATCAGCATTAGCCGTTAGGACTACGTCACATGATTAGCAATCCGAGAAATGGCAAAGTCTGTCAAGAAATGCGTAAAAGCAATCTCAGTCCAGCTGAAATGAGGTCACCAACTAATAAAATGGCCTAGATTGTCAAGGACATATTCTCGGCTGGCAAGAATGACAATAACTGACTGACCATCTGGTTGAGTTATATCTTTTTGAAGGTTGTATGTACTGTTTAATTACAACCGCACTTCATATATAAACCCCATGGTGCCTATTGGAAACTACGTATTGATCTACCTGCAATCCGGTATCAAAATTAAGTTATTTTTTCAGATGGGGTTAGCAAAATAATGCAGCTATGCACAGAGAAAACATTGCTAATAACTACCTCCAAAAGGATGTGATATTGCTTTAAAGCAATTAGTATATAGAATGATAATATTAACTAGCAAGCAGCCCGGCATTGCCCAGTTGTAAATTGCACTTAAATTTGATATTTTAATTCATTCAGATTTCATATATATATTATTATAAAGCAAATTCTCTCTTCATTATTTAGTACCTAATATATATCGTAATGATTTCTAAAGTTAAATATCGATTTCGGTGCCATCAGCTGGAATCAAAACTAAAACATTCAGCATTCCAGGTTTTGTCATTATCGTTTGAGCTATCGCAAGATGTTAAAAAAAGCTTAAAATTAAGTGAGTTTAAGATAAACATGTGTATGCATGCTCAAAATTAAGTCGATTTGTCAAGGTCAACATTTTTTAAAAAAGTTTTGACCCTTTGGAATTTTTTTTTTTATAAACCAAATCGAAAGTGTTCGAGGTTGAAATACCCTATATATCAAGTTTCAATTCTATAAATCAAATATTCAGATAGGAGTTTAGTAGAGAAATTTCACACACACAAGATTACTTTTATATATATTAGTGTTGGGACGATTATCAGAATCGGAAATATCTGTATCAGTAAAATTAGTGCCTATTTTCCGATACCAAAAACGATTCCTTTAATAGTTTTTTTTTTTTTTTTTGCTTTATTTTGTTTAAATCTTAATTTTCAAATACTGGCACAAGAGATAAAATGATTAGTATTTATTGAATTTTAATTGAAAAAATTAAAATCTCTTGATCACTACAGAAGTGTACGTTTTAAGTTTGCAAAAATATATGCATATAATTCGTGTTTACAGTAACCTGAAAAGAAAATGATTACTCAAAACTACAAATTTAGAGATTTTAAAAGACTTGGAATCGGTAATTGTTTTGTAAAATCTTTTAGAATCCTCCCATTACTAATGAGTATGTATATATATATATATATATATATATATATATATGTATATATATCACTTTGTGTGTATGATTTCCTTCCTTATAGGTTCCGAAAGGGCTGAGTCTTTATTTTGCAAATTTCACGCAAAGGTAATTTATATGCTTGCCAGTGTTCTTAAATATGTTTTGTACAGAAATTCATCCGATAAGTATCGAAAATTGAAAAAATCTGATGCTAAAAATAGTCTTTCTTTCTCATAGATAAAAAAACATTTTTAAAGGGTAAGATTTTACGTTACACTTGCAAGGGAGAGAATAAAATCCAAACAAATCATTTCTACTTAAAACATAAAATTATTGACATCTGGAAATATAGCTCAGTGGTAGAGCATTTGACTACAGATAAAATGACCCCCTGTTCAAGGCCGTTCCTACCCATATTTAATTAAAGAGTCCATTTCCGGAGTCTTAACATTGTAATAAATTTTTGGATTTAATCATACTATCAATTTATATCAGAATGGGCCAGAGAGTGATAGTAATGAATCCCTAACTCAGGACTTCACAAAGTATTAAAATAATGGCCACGTTTTTAGGTAATAAGCAGAACCAATTTAAGATTGGGACAAAATGAGAAAAGGTCTTCATAAAAATGGCCTGTACGGCGTTTTGCTTTTACAATTTTCAATTGATACCATGTGGGATATTTACTTCCGGTGGAGGGCGCTTACATTATCGATAGAGTTTATTACCTCTGTCAAGCTTGTGTATTTGGTCGAACCTGGCACTATGTTTTTCTAGAGTCTGAAGTTCACAACGCTTGACTAATCGTTACTACACTTTGTAAAAATATCGATCATGATTTGACTTACATCAATTCCTCCATTCAGTCTCAAGAGACAATGGATACCCTCTGTAAGTGTAGCTGCACGACGTAATTCCGAGGCTAAGTTTGCGCAATCTCCACCCACATCTCAGCTCAATTGGCATTGATTGAGTGCAGTGGCAAGGGGAAGTCCAGGACGACTGAAAACATCGAGATAAACGTTCTTTTCCCCTGGAATGTACAACATTTCCTACTGTTTCAAAACTATGACCGATATCCTCTCATATTTCTGAGTCAAATTATGCATTCCAATAGAAAATAGTGGGAAATCCCGCATTCCACACATGGAATTCATTTACGTGTGTGCAAATCAAATGTTCCTCTTTCCGAAGTCACCTGCCAATCCAACAATATTATATAACCATGACCTTGAAAAGTTCGGTCAAGGTCAAAACATTGACAGTATTTGAACTTCCAATTTTTCCAAATTTGATCTATGTATCTGAGGCCTATTTGTAGCACTAACGCTCATGCAGAATTTCGATTTTCTCATATTTTTTGACTTAACATTTTAAACGGCATAACTTTGGTAATACTTAACACAATACGGAACATTCTGACTCAGATTGTCCTCTTCTTACATTGGCAATATGATTGTCTTATATCATTGTTTTAATAGTTGCTGTGTGAATGTGTTTGTTGTTGAAGTATTTTTTGGATTGATTATATAATTGTAAATTACTTGGGAAATTGACAAATAAGTTGAAGGAGAAATAGACTGATTTATGTAAATGTTTATGTACTGCATTGGCAGATGTGACCGTTTTGTTTTAAACTGTTTTGCTTTTCTTATTTCAAAATTCTTCAATCTCTTAACCAAAAAGAAAAAAAAAATGTTGGAAATCTATTGATTGACAGCATTGCACCTGTTGGCAAAGTTTCGGAATTCTATCATTCTTTTACTGCATTTCTTTTCGAGAATCTATTGAGACGTTCGGAAAACGAAAGTTTTTCCATCTAATATATGTTTTCTATAACCATTATTAAAAAGTAGGTTTTCGTTTTTCAGATTTTTTTTTTTTTTTTACATGCATCAATTCTGACTTTTCCTAAAAAAGAGTATTCTTCCTCCGTTGAGCTGTTCTTTTTATAACTTAGTTTCCTTATTATTTCCATAAAGCAATGCGTGTTTTGCTGATCCTCTCTTTTCAATTTCCGAATTCTATTTTCTTTCAACACTTCTAAGTTCAACTCGTAATTACCTCCCTTCTTTATACGCACCATGTTGTAGTTTTGCTTGTTTTGACATCAATCTTTTCTTTTCTGCAATATTTTTTTAGTTTCCATTTCACGCCAGCATATCTCCATGCCCTCCCCTCCCTTTCTTTTTTCATAGTCTCTTTTCCTCCTCCTTTTTTACTCCACATCCAATTTAATTCTTTATGCCGTCTCAATCTTTATTCTTTAGCTGTAACAGACATTACAATGAGGATTCGTCTGTCAGTCAGTCTGTCACGTTTTTATATCGCTTAATCATGTCTATAAAAATCTGTCTATCAGTTTGTAATGTTAAAGTTTCAAAACAAGTTGTTTCATGGGTCTGTCACGTTTAAGTTTGAAATACCATTTTCGTCACTCTGAAATGTATATTTCAAACTTAAGCGACCATCTCGGATGTTTATGTCCGAAATAGCATTTTCGACTATTTCAATTATAATGGGCGCACCTCAAAAACATCTGAGCTCATTTTCTCTCGCTCTCTCTCGTTACTCACCTATTTCGTTTCCTTGCATCTACTTTCACTGCATTACAACATTTGATTGAAATGATGCTGACAGCTAAGGCGCATAAAACAGATAAACAAAAACATTACTGTTTGTGAATGCATGCATTCTATTGGTAAAAAGAACTAAACTATGTATGATAGAATCTTAGGTAATTAGAGAGGTTTTCGAGTGGTGCAGATAATTTGAGTAATCACGTTGTCAGGTGTCAAGAGAAAGGGAAAAGACTAACAGAAACCGTCGCGACTTCAATGTCAAAGAGCAGAGATCCTGGCCTTTCATTAACTGTCACAGACCGATAGTCTTTGCCAAAGACTTTTTTTACTTAACTAAAAAGAAACGCCTATTTGGGTCTCATAAGCTTTACTTAGCAAAAGTTTGACACATGATTATTGGTTAAATGTTTGCTTTAAAGTCTTTAACACTATATTACCAAAGAACCGATTCTTTCTGAACTTTCACAAAACACTCGTTTAGCTACAACCACTATCAAAATTTCCCCCACTCAATCTGTACCCAAATCTAAACGCACATTCCATAAACAAAACTATTTCCTAAATCTGCCCGTTTTCCAGATGACCACGATATACTCGTCTTTAAGTCCAATGCAAACAAGTTCTTGTCTCTTTAAATCAAATTCTACCCAATTTGCACCACTGGTGATTACTACGTTGTTTTCCTGGTGATCACCGTATACTCATTAATCCTCATCTTCGAGTGGCCTTTGGGCCGTGGCTGGTTGTTTTTCTTTTACGGCATATCAACCCTTTTCGGGTTATTTAATGCCGAATCCAATGATTTTGAAGAAAAAATTTTTATGAATGTATTTTTTTTAATGTCGGTTTCTATTTAACCCATAGTTGGAACCCTAACAGGTACTACCAATCTGGGTCAGAGTGGACCTGGGAGCAATGATAATTATAAGGTCGCTCCACACTCCCCAAAGCCCGCAAGCTAGGGCCTAACCAATGGATATAGTTTAAGGTAATATCCAGGACCGTGATAAGTAATGACTTGTATACAAAAGGGAAGGACATCTATAATTCAGTCCAGCATGACATGAATGAATTACTGTTTATGAAATCAATTATTTTCGAAACAACCTATCATTATAACTATGCAATAATATCTATAATTACCATTGCATGTATATATTTTCCATATAAGATTAGAAAATAATATATTAAATGTACATATTTTTAGTATTTATTTGATGCTTTGTACACGAGTAGCATAATTTCCTATGGAAATGAAATAAAAGTTTCAGGGTAGCTTACTTGTTATATATATATTCAATTATTTATTTTATGCATGTAATAATATTTAATAATTAAAAAATACATACGTCACATAAAAAAGAGAGGACTCACTCTCTCTCTATATATATCTATATATATATATATATATATATATATATATATATGAATAACAAGAGCGGAAAAACAGAAATAACAGGATTTCGAGATTGTTAATATTGGTAAAATATGCCAACAAAAAAATCTCATTATATATATCAAGTTTTTTAACAATTCGAATTGCTGTTACTTTTATTTTTCTGCTACCTTAACCGTTTTATGTTAAAATCACAGAAAGATTTCATAAAAAATAAATATTTTTCAAATTCCAAGCCTTTCAGTGATTTTTGGACATATATATATATATATATATATACTGGGTGTCCAAAAAGTCATTGAAAGGCTTTGAACTTTAAAAGATTCTTTATTTTTGATATCTTTGTGTATTTTTTACACAATCTGACTAAGACATTAGGAAATTAAAAAAAAAAATACAAAATTCAAACAAGTTTTATTTATGAAAAATAATGTCTTAAACGTTACCCATTTTCAGCTTCGCATATTTGTGCCCTTTCCAAAACATTCATGACAGATTGGCGAATCTCTGGATTGTGATTTAACTCCCTTATTTTATTCCTGATGTTTTCCTTCAATTCTTGCAGGGTTTGGGATGTGTTAACAGACTCTTTCTTTAAGATATTCTCTCAAGAAAAAATCGGGGCTACTCCGGTTTTAGGAAGTGGTGGCCATTTAACATTGCCATAGCGAAATATAATATGCGAAGCTAAAAATAGGCAATATTTAAAATGCATTATTTTCATAAATAAAGATTATTTGAATTTTCCAATATCTTAGGTTGTGTTAAAATTACAGAAAGATATCAAAAATAAAGAATCTATTTTAGACACCCTATATATATATATTATGTAAATGATGGGACGATTACAGTATTTTCCCGATTTCGATACAATTACTGATTCCGATTCTGAATAAATCTCTAAATGTTTTGCTATATATAGTTGCTATTTTCCCCGATTTCTGTAAAAAAAAAAAGAAAAAAAAAAAAAAGAAAAAGGAAAAAAAGAAAAAGGAAAAAAAGAAAAAGGAAAAAAAGAAAAGAAAAAGGAAAAAAAGAAAAGAAAAAAAAGAAAAAAAAGAAAAAAAAGAAAAAAGAAAAAAAAGAAAAAAAAGAAAAAAAAGAAAAAAAAAGAAAAAAAAAGAAAAAAAGAAAAAAAAAGAAAAAAAAAGAAAAAAAGAAAAAAAAAGAAAAAAAGAAAAAAAAAGAAAAAAAAGTTACATATGCAGATATTTTCCTAAACTTAAAATTACACTCGTGGAGAATGATCTATCGATCTTAGCTTTACTGGTAGTTTAAAATCAATAAATAGTTATTATATTATTATTACCAGCAATGGAAGATTTTACTTTAAACAAAATCAAATAAAAGAGGAGAATTAGAAGAATCGTTTTGCCAGAGGCACCAATTTTTTTCGATCCTGATACCGATTCCAGTACCCCCAAATTTGTCGATTTTTCCAATTCCCGATTAATTGTCACAACACTTATCATATATATATATATATATATATATATATATATATATATATTCTACTATTATATAAAAGAAACGTTGTGTGTCGTTTTTATATAGACTCCTAAAAAGGCTGCACCAATTTTTTTTTCTTTTTACACACAAATGTACTTTATCTGCCTGACAGTGTGCTCATATATATTTTGTATCGGAATGTCTTCAATAAGTATTGATAATCGAAAAAATCCGATAGTTAACTCCTAATAAATCTAACATCGCAAGTGCATTTGAAAAGTTTTATTACCGCACAGGCAGAATGGCTCGTATATAAAATCAATAGTGGGTTCTCTATAGTGCAATATAAATTACAATGTATTATGGATTAAGTCACTGTTGAAGGGTTGTGAAGCTTTATCCCGATGCACCACAGTGGGTCCCCAACTAGAGCAGCAAATTAATCGATTTGATTGAAAAATGGTTGATTTCACCAATTTCGATGACAAAATATAGGAGAGTGGGTCATTCGCTGATCTTAATTCAATCCCAGGCAACGTCTGGTCTTCCAGCTTGTATATATAATTTCCATGAATATTACTTTTTTTTTTAAATCTACAAACCTAGTGTATACGCAATTATCAGTGCTGGAAGTGATTACAATTACTGGTTGCGGGAGTCGAACAAAGTCAACCTTGATTTTGCAAGCTAATGTCATTGAACTTGACCAACAGAAATTAGCATTTATATTCATAGAATTATATTCTAGTGAAGTTAGTTACTTATGAAGCCATGTAAGCAAGCTTACATCATTCAAACAGCGATGAGGGTATTCGAACAAAAAAAAAGTTTGGAATGACGCACACATGATGCTAATTCGAACAAATAAACAGTTTGGAATGACGCACACATGATGCTAATTCGAACAAATAAAAAGTTTGGAATGACGCACACATGATGCTACTTCGAACAAATAAAAAGTTTGGAATGACGCACACATGATGCTAATTCGAACAAATAAACAGTTTGGAATGACGCACACATGATGCTAATTCGAACAAATAAAAAGTTTGGAATGACGCACACATGATGCTACTTCGAACAAATAAAAAGTTTGGAATGACGCACACATGATGCTAATTCGAACAAATAAACAGTTTGGAATGACGCACACATGATGCTACTTCGAACAAATAAAAAGTTTGGAATGACGCACACATGATGCTAATTCGAACAAATAAAAAGTTTGGAATGACGCACACATGATGCTAATTCGAACAAATAAAAAGTTTGGAATGGCGCACACATGATGGTAATTCGAACAAATAAAAAGTTTGGAATGACGCACACATGATGCTAATTCGAACAAATAAAAAGTTTGGAATGACGCACACATGATGCTAATTCGAACAAATAAAAAGTTTGGAATGACGTACACATGATGCTAATTGAAGTTCAATTATATAAACGCACATGTAACTATTTATTCCGTTGACAAAAAAGTGATCCGTTTTCATTGGTTGAAACAAACAAAAGAAGCATCTATTTTTCTCTAATTGAATTTCTTAATTAAATAAGCGAAATCAAAATCAATGCAAAATAATTCTGCTCTTCTGTTGCAGACTTCAACGTAATCTTGTCCTTTCACTATTTTCTGAATATCCTTCTCCTCATCCTCGTGCCTCCACCTCCGTTTTGTATTTCGATTGTTGTTGCCTCTTTGTACAGAGAATTTCGTACTAGCAAGGTTACAACATAAGTATATATCGAATTGATATTTCATGTATATCCATCTACACAAATCTGAACCAATGTAATTTGGAATATTTTTTTTTTTTGTGAATACGAATTGCCAAAACAGACTGACTCTGGCAAAAAGCCTGATAAAATTCAAATTCTCCATATTTAAAAAAAAAATTCTATAGATTGAAAAGAATTATTTTTTCTGCATAGAAACTTATGAACTGCAACGCAAATACTGTTATGCTTTTAGTCTACAAAAAAAGGAAATAAATAAAATAGGCGATTATTATGAAAAGTATGGTAATGATCGATTACGACGATGGGTATTGTAATGATCGATTACCATTGTTATGTAATGGGTGGTATTAAGATGACGTATGTATTATTCTTTGGTGTTGACTGTTCATATTAGGAAGAGTCTTAGTGTGTTCGTGTGTGATGGAGACATTGGTGAGATATAGAGACAGGGTGCATATAAAGAGAGAGAGAGACAGTTCTGTATATATAACGAGACAGAATACATATTAATACAGGAGAGCCGACGGCATGTAATACACAATGAGAGGAGATTTGATATATAGATAGATAGACCGAGAGATACTGCGTTTAGAATTAACGTTTGACAGTTGTACATATAATATAACACGCTAACGTTTTTGTTGTAATGATGAACACAGAAAGACGGCAGTCTATAAAAAAACATGATGATCATTTATTTATTCTTCGACCGGTCGGACATGATTCTGTATTTCAGGGACTCAAAGTTGTTTACATGGTTAACTCTAAACCTCTCGCTTCCTAGAGGGTGCCTTGACTCTAACGGAGAATCGGTCTGATCTCCTCTGCTTCCCTTCTCTGCTCATCCCTCTTACTAACTTCGAACCCTCCTATATTGAGAAATCATTTCTGCCCTGACGTCACACGTATGTCTGGTCAACGTGACCACAACTCACCTGTTTCCAACATGCGCAATTTGCACGTTTTGAGACCATTTCTGACGAACAGGAAATTTCCCATTCTCTTTGTGGTTTTACAAAGGAATTTCACCTACTTGTCTAATTCTGTAACCGATATTTTATTATGCATTCTTGCTAAGAATTGTGAATAGTTTTTTCCATTCAAATTTGTATTCATTAAATATTTTAACAGAATCAACAGTTTAACTGGACATTCCATTGAAACCTATCGTTCTTTAAAACTAATCTACAGGGTTCAATCCTTGTTTTATCTGATATCATTTTCATTTAACTGATTCTCTTATTTTTAACTTTTTTTTTTACACAGTGATCAAGGGACATCCTTTTCTATGTAACACCATTATGGCTATTGTAATGATCGATTACCATTATGGCTATTGTAATGATCGATTACCATTATGGCTATTGTAATGATCGATTACCATTATGGCTATTGTAATGATCGATTACCATTATGGCTATTGTAATGATCGATTACCATTATGGCTATTGTAATGATCGATTACCATTATGGCTATTGTAATGATCGATTACCATTATGGCTATTGTAATGATCGATTACCATTATGGCTATTGTAATGATCGATTACCATTATGGCTATTGTAATGATCGATTACCATTATGGCTATTGTAATGATCGATTACCATTATGGCTATTGTAATGATCGATTACCATTATGGCTATTGTAATGATCGATTACCATTATGGCTATTGTAATGATCGATTACCATTATGGCTATTGTAATGATCGATTACCATTATGGCCATTATAATGATCGATTACCATGATGGCCATTGTAATGATCGATTACCATTATGGCTATTGTAATGATCGATTACCATTATGGCTATTGTAATGATCGATTACCATTATGGCTATTGTAATGATCGATTACCATTATGGCTATTGTAATGATCGATTACCATTATGGCTATTGTAATGATCGATTACCATTATGGCTATTGTAATGATCGATTACCATTATGGCTATTGTAATGATCGATTACCATTATGGCTATTGTAATGATCGATTACCATTATGGCTATTGTAATGATCGATTACCATTATGGCTATTGTAATGATCGATTACCATTATGGCTATTGTAATGATCGATTACCATTATGGCTATTGTAATGATCGATTACCATTATGGCTATTGTAATGATCGATTACCATTATGGCTATTGTAATGATCGATTACCATTATGGCTATTGTAATGATCGATTACCATTATGGCTATTGTAATGATCGATTACCATTATGGCCATTATAATGATCGATTACCATGATGGCCATTGTAATGATCGATTACCATTATGGCTATTGTAATGATCGATTACCATTATGGCTATTGTAATGATCGATTACCATTATGGCTATTGTAATGATCGATTACCATTATGGCTATTGTAATGATCGATTACCATTATGGCTATTGTAATGATCGATTACCATTATGGCTATTGTAATGATCGATTACCATTATGGCTATTGTAATGATCGATTACCATTATGGCTATTGTAATGATCGATTACCATTATGGCTATTGTAATGATCGATTACCATTATGGCTATTGTAATGATCGATTACCATTATGGCTATTGTAATGATCGATTACCATTATGGCTATTGTAATGATCGATTACCATTATGGCTATTGTAATGATCGATTACCATTATGGCCATTATAATGATCGATTACCATGATGGCTATTGTAATGATCGATTACCATTATGGCTATTGTAATGATCGATTACCATTATGGCTATTGTAATGATCGATTACCATTATGGCTATTGTAATGATCGATTACCATTATGGCTATTGTAATGATCGATTACCATTATGGCTATTGTAATGATCGATTACCATTATGGCTATTGTAATGATCGATTACCATTATGGCTATTGTAATGATCGATTACCATTATGGCTATTGTAATGATCGATTACCATTATGGCTATTGTAATGATCGATTACCATTATGGCTATTGTAATGATCGATTACCATTATGGCTATTGTAATGATCGATTACCATTATGGCTATTGTAATGATCGATTACCATTATGGCTATTGTAATGATCGATTACCATTATGGCTATTGTAATGATCGATTACCATTATGGCCATTATAATGATCGATTACCATGATGGCTATTGTAATGATCGATTACCATTATGGCTATTGTAATGATCGATTACCATTATGGCTATTGTAATGATCGATTACCATTATGGCTATTGTAATGATCGATTACCATTATGGCTATTGTAATGATCGATTACCATTATGGCTATTGTAATGATCGATTACCATTATGGCTATTGTAATGATCGATTACCATTATGGCTATTGTAATGATCGATTACCATTATGGCTATTGTAATGATCGATTACCATTATGGCTATTGTAATGATCGATTACCATTATGGCTATTGTAATGATCGATTACCATTATGGCTATTGTAATGATCGATTACCATTATGGCTATTGTAATGATCGATTACCATTATGGCCATTATAATGATCGATTACCATGATGGCTATTGTAATGATCGATTACCATTATGGCTATTGTAATGATCGATTACCATTATGGCCATTATAATGATCGATTACCATTATGGCTATTGTAATGATCGATTACCATTATGGCCATTATAATGATCGATTACCATGATGGCTATTGTAATGATCGATTACCATTATGGCTATTATAATGATCCATTACCATGATGGCTATTATAATGATCGATTACCATGATGGCTATTGTAATGATCGATTACGATGATAGCTATTATAATGATCGATTACCATGATGGCTATTATAATGATCCATTACCATGATGGCTATTATAATGATCCATTACCATGATGGCTATTATAATGATCGATTACCATGATGGCTATTGTAATGATCGATTACGATGATAGCTATTATAATGATCGATTACCATGATGGCTATTGTAATGATCGATTACCATGATGGCCATTATAATGATCGATTACCATGATGGCTATTGTAATGATCGATTACCATGATGGCTATTATAATGATCGATTACTGTGATTAATTTTGTAATGATCAGTTATTACGGGAATTTGTAAAAAGTAGAATGTCAGAAAAATGTTATCGAAGCGAAATATTTACAGTTGAAATGTTTATATTTAATAGTTCACAGGAATGTAGCAGGCTGTTTTAGGAATTTAGGACAATTAAAATGGATAAACAAAATACATTTTTGAAAAATAGGTGATGTCTTTTGATGCTAGGTAGAGTTACATCAGAAAAGGCAGTGAGTTTTAGATTACACGTAGAAAATAAAGAGTTAGATTAAACAGTCTGTAACTGAGTGTTGTGTAATAAAAACAGACGATGGCCGTCATGGAACCACTTGACCGAAAAAATGGACATGTGCAAATGTGGAGAAGAAAAGGCGGGTCACTTCGGAACCAACAACTCGCAACCACAATAAATGTAAATAGAAAACAACTTGGTTGTTTGAAGTTTTCATGAAAGGTATGTCTACATTTCAGAAATATGTTGGAACAGACAAATTGTTCTGATTCAAGGCATGTCGTTCTTTATCCAGCATAAAGGTAAGGGATGTTTATCTGCCTTTCTGTATATAAACTGTTTAGTATGTAGACACGTACATATAACCATTATACACACACACACCCATCAACAAAAGAAATATTTATATACCAGATAACATATTGGAAGACGTCACGTTAAGATAAAGAGACCCATTACGTACAACGCACATATATACACTCGTTATACACCGCAGTATACACTGTGTAATTTAAATAACTTTTAAAATATACATATCCGAATACCCCATATATAAAGTTTCAAGTTTTCAGACAAAAAATTGAAAGAGTTTAGTAGAAACCGTTCCTTATACAAGTCAGTTTTATAGTATATATAAAAAAAGGGAGATAACAATTAAAATTATATTAGAACTTTATTGCATTATCATGTCAATAAGGATGATTACAATAAGTGAAAGGGAAATATGGGGGAAACTTCTTTAGACCATGTCATTTCAAAGCTTAATGCTTCATTTCGTTACACTTTTCCTCTTATTATTCTTGTTATCCAATCTCCGTCTAATTCAATGCCTCTCTTCGTTCACCTTTTAAATTAATTATGTTCTCTCACCCCCCTTTTCATTACTTCTTTCTCTGAAAAGTTTCCATTTCTAATCTTATATATATATATATATATATATATATATATATGAAATCGGTGTTGTCTTCTTTGCGCTTACTCTTCTACAGTGTTGTTTTTCTCCTTTTCTGAGGAAAGGATTTAGCTTTGTAATGCCATGGCCTGAAGAGGTCCGCCCGTTTCCCTTTACTTATTGAAATCACGCTTATCCTTATTGACATGAAAACATAATAAAGTTCTAATGTAAGGTTAATTTTTATCTCCCTATATATATTTTTATAAATTACTCCTCTTAATCGAGTAGAGCTTCATCTATTCAAACAGGTTAGCCTTTTGTCTATGAAAACAAAAATCTATTTTTTCAAATTAACATATATATATATATATGTATATATATAATAATAATAATAATAATAATTAATTAACATTAAAAGTTACTGAAGTAATACAAACCAACTAAAACTAAAATATATAACTCTACGTACGGCTCCCACCTAACACTTACCATTACAACCATAACCCATTAGAACAGATACACCACTGCACACAGCTCACAGCCCGCCTCACATTCCAAACAGGACATTACCACAACCTCCTCCCATATAAATAATACAAAAAATAAATTAATTAAATAAAATAACAATAATATAACAAAGGAAACTTAATAAATAAAACAGCAGTATATACTTAATTAAAAAGAAAATGTAATTAAAATTAAAGGTGACTGAAGTAATACAAACCAACTAAAATCAAAAGTTAATACAAACCAACTAAAATTAAAAGTTAGCCGAAGTAATACAAACCAATTAGAATAAAAAAAAATATATAAAAATCTACTACCACTAACGAATATAAACAAATTAACAACTCCCAAAGAATGTCACCCATATTCCCCTTCCCTCCCCCTCGCATATCTTCCAACCCCCAGCAACACTAACCTAAACACCCAGCTACCGACCCCAACCCCCCTCCGCTTTCACAGCCTGCCCCTACAGTAGCCGACCGGACACAGCCCAGCAGCGGCTTAAGTGACCCAGAAAAGCAGAGATATCCACACATCAGCAGAAAAAATAAATAAATAAATAATAGTAATAATGATAAAGACAACATAACAGAGAACAAGAAAAAAAGCTCACGGTAAAACAAGTTAAAACCAAACAAACAAACAAAAAAATAAATAAATAAAATAAAAATAAAGACAACTAAAATGAGCAAATTTATAAACATGTTAATCACCTAAACATACCATACATACATCCATCCCCTACTCACATTTGGCCCGAGGCCTCACATAGCTACACAACTTCCGGCCCTTCATCCAGCATGCTTTGAATCGACCTGTTACGCACACCATTTGAAAAGGGAAAATTTTTCCGAAATTAATAATGGAACACGTCGCATGAACACAAGTAAGACATTTTACCATACAACTGAATAAATATATATATAAAAAAAATAATAATAAAAAAACATATATATATATGTACTTATTGATTTGTAAATCGCCACTTGTTCTCGTCTCCTCTTACCAACAGCGACTATAATTCATTCCTCGCATTTTGACAGCCTTCTAAATCTCTTTTACATACCTATCCCACACAATGCTTCAAGCAAACTACATATCAATCCTATATATATATATATATATATATATGTGTGTGTGTGTGTGTTAACCGTACATATCCGACATTGCATGGTGAAAAAGATATTGCCGGTGGCTTTAGTCACATTATTAAAGATATACCAAATATCCTAAATGGTTACGATTTTCCTGAAAGTTGATGAGTTTTATGCTTTCAAAAATCCAAAATATGGTCGTCATCTATGAAATTCAAACAGGGACATAAAATCTCATAGCTTAAAAGGAAATAACGTATAGGTTAAATGAAAACTTACTTCCAATTTTAAACGTAGTTTATATAGGTTCGACTAATAATTAAAATTGATTTATGAAATTTATTTTTATATAATACTTCTAAACAGAATATTTAAATCAATTCTATTACTAATCCCCATTAACAATTCAGAGCTAATTATTAAAACAGAGTTTCGTTAATGTAATATGCAAATGAGATAAACTCTTGAATGTTGATTCCTTTTGAATAAGGAGTATACATAGAAATCATGCAGGAATAAAGGTATATAAAATGGAACACGTACATCAAATCTGTTGCCAATGACGCTGGATAAATGGTGGGATCCTTCTATCGATCTAGTAGATCGATCACTGCTGATGCAATTCTCTATCTATATAAGAGCCAGGTACGTCCAAAGATGGCGTACTGTTGCTACACCTGGACAGGAGCTGCTAGAAAGGACTCGTCCTGTCTTGATAGAGTTCAAAATAGATTTCGTAGCCTCGAAGGACATGTTCTTTTCTCTTCTCTGCAACCTCTATCTCACAGAAGAGATGTTGCGAGTTTGCTTTGTCGACTGAGCTTCAATCTATGGTCGCCCCTCGCCAAACTTTCACAAGAAACACTCGACAAGCTGAAAACACTATAATATCACACTTTATCTGCGCCTAAACCTAACCGTAGATTCCATGAACTGCCCACGCCTGTGGAATTGTCTTCCCTTTTCCTGCTTTCCAGCTGACTACAATATGGTTGTCTTCAATTCCAACGTAAACAAGTTCTTGATGAGCGGTTCCACTTAATTTAACAAATTTACCGAATTTCCATTACTAACGATTACTATATTGTCCAATTGACTACTGTAAACTCTTACCTCTTATTCTCGAGTGGTCTCTGAGCCTTGATAATTGGTTATGCCTAAGTAAAAAAAGTCCGTTTTCAGTATTAAAATCTTTTTATAAAACATTGTACGATTTGAATAGACGGCATGGAATAGAATTGTACCCAATGCACATTTTTATTTTCACACGGTCTTATTTCAGGACATATTTGAATCGCTTATTAAATTTTTACAGCATTTAATTTGATTATTTAGGAAGAAAAGAGTAAAACAATCTATAATTTCCTCTAAGGTGTCACCATTTATCAAGACCAAAAGGCACTTAAAGGTTAGTGAGATTGCGAGTTGGATGGTGAATATAGTTGAAAAATACAGGAAGCTAACGCAGGTCTTCAGTAGGATCAAAGACCTAATACCTCCTGCAGAACACAGAGAGCTAGTTCAGCATTACAGCAATCTACCATGTCTATACGACTTTCCTAAGATTCTTAAGGCTGGCATCCCATTAAAACCCGTCGTCAGCAGCCGAAGTTCAGCATGCCATTCAGCCAGTAGATTTTTAGCTAATATAATCACCCCAATCGTAGGCAAATCTCCAGCATACACCCGCAATTTAGCTCACTACAACATATAAAGACAGGTGTCTTTTTTTTTTTTGTCAACTGAATAAATGCCCGTTTTTATAATGAAACTTGAACTAGCATTATGTGTGCGCCATTACAAGCATTTTTCACAAATGTACGGGAGAAACTGACTTCAGATACTGCACCTGCATCCAAATTGACAACATAATGGGTGTACTGTCAACAGTAAGTTCTTTGATTTAACAGGGATGCGTTCGAAATTAATGTTTCTATTTAAAGCAGAATTGAATCCTGATACCTGACTTGTTCAAAGTTTATTTATTTTTTACATAGGTATAACCAATCATCAAGGCCAGAGACAACTCGAGGATAAGGGTTAAGAGTGTACAGTAGTCAATTGGACAATATAGTAATCGTTAGTAATGGAAATTCGGTAAATTTGTTAACTTAAGTGAAACGGCTCATCAAGAATTTGTTTATGTTGGACTTGAAGACAACCATATTGTAGTCAGCTGGAAAGCAGGAAAACAGAAGACAATTCCACAGGCGTGCAGTTCTAAGAAAGAAGCTTTGTTTATGGAATCTGGTTTTAGGTTTAGGCACATATAAGGAGTGGGGGAAATTATTGATAGTGTTTTCAGCTAGTCGAGTGTTTGTGAAAGTTTGGCGAGTATTATATGCAAAAATAAAGTTATAAAATCAATAGTAAGTTCTTTAAAGTGCAGTGTACACTATAATGTATTGTGGAGTAAGTCAGTGTAGAAAAGATTCCTCCCAGTGCACCGTAATGGGTCCCAAACTAGAGCAAGCAATCATTCGATTTGATTAGAAAATGGACGATTTTATTCGATTTCGATGACAATAAAAATATGAGAGTGTGAAACATTCGTTGATCATCATTCAATGTTGGAATGTTTTGAAATAGAATCGAGAGAAATGCAGTGTGAGAATGTATTAAGAAAAAAAATTTAATTTCAAAGATATTTCCTTAATTGATTTTTACGAAAAATATATTTTCCAAGTGAAAAATATTTTAAATTATTGGCATCTTCGCATGGAACTACTTATCGATGTGAACAATTCTTTTCAAAAGTAAAGCAAGCTAAAAAAAAAAACAATGAGAACATATCTTGTTTTAACCGTCAACAAGTTTGAAATAAAATATTGATACATTCTCAATTAATAAAAATCACCACGTGCTCCATTAATTATTTAGTTATGGATAATAGTTGAACGCAACTGCTATGTATTTATAAACAAACTAGCCTGGATGCCCCGCGTTTCCCGGGGTTTGGAGGTGCGTGTTGAGCAAAAAAAAAAAAAAAAAAAAAGAAAAGAGTGGTTGTACAGCAGGCTTGAACTCGTATCGCAAAGGAGGCGAAGAACGTGAAAAAACCCTGGCGTTTTTTGCTGTTGCGCCCATCGCCAAACCGGAAGTGATGTATATTTAAGTTAAGGCTAGACAATCAAAAAGAGGGGATGACTTTCGAAAATATCGGCGAAAGAAGTGACCCCTCCCTGTAGAAAAATGCTTAGTAGAGGGCGAGGAATTAATGTTTTTTGCCAATCTTTCGATATTTGTCATCCGAAGGGTTGAGCGTTAAAATGATACCGATCTCGTGAAAATCCGTTGCCTCTGTTTTACAAATATTTTAATGGAATGTGCTCTGATGAACTCGTTTCACTTGTACCCCCTCGACGTACATATCCCCGACAAACCCGCTTAGCAATAAGATCTCACCCCTTCACTGTTATTGTCCCTAAATGCCAGAAAGCTTTCTATTCTAATAGTTTCTTTCCTCGAACAGCTATACTTTGGAATTCCCTTCCTGTTGCCGGCTTCCATTGCTGTACTGATATGCAGAAGTTTAAATGTAACAAACACATATCTTGTTAATCTTTCCTAGACATGGCCCCAAATCTTAGTGCCTTACGTCCAAGTGGCGATATGCTTTGCAAGAGGTGAACATGAGTAAAAAAAAAGTCAGAAAGGGAGGATAATTACTGATTTTGATACGAAGATCAATACTGGAGGATTGCTATATTCGCTATTCATAATGAAAGCTGAATTTCTACTGAAGAAAACGTGAATACTTACTAGACATTTTCCTGAAGTGTCTAAGGTCTCTCCGTACAAGGGTTTTCAGGGCGACCTGGTATAAGGATACTTTTCCCTCCTACAAGTAAACCCTGATTAAATATTTTAAATTACAGTATTCACGGCTCAAATAAAATACCTCGGTATAGTTACACAACACTGACTTGTATATGGATCGATGTCTCTTGAGTCATGTTGCCACTAGCAACAACACTAAGATGAATACTTCATCAGAATAGATGAATCCTGGAATCAAGTTAAACTAAAAGATCTCTAAAAAAGATATACCTTAACATAATTAACTGACCGATAAGTGAAATTTAAATTATTATTCCTAACTATTTAACTAACTAAACGTCTTCAAGTCCGATGTATATACATTCTTTTCTAAAGTTGTCCCCTTAGATAATCAAATTATTCCCCATTTTCACCGCTAACGAGTACTACACTTGTCCCGGCGACCACTACACACCCATTTAACACTAATCTTCGAATAGACTTCGAGCTATGATAAGTGGTGACTCCCTTGTAAAAAAAAAAAATCGAGAGAGGGAGAATACTGTAATGATTGTTTACGTATTTACTTGTAATGAATATCTAAATATTATATATGCAACTTATATAGAAATCAAATGTAAACCCCCGGAAGGGGTCCTTTCAGTCTTGGGAACTTCAACTCAAGTAAAACGAAAAAAAAAAAAAAAAAACATTGTGACAGCAGTTTGCATTTCAGGCTGGTTACCGGCATTGCCCGGTCGTAAAATATGCGTACATAAGATACTTTAATTAATGTGGTTTGCTATTTATTATGATACTAGCCTGGGTGCCAGGCCTTGCCCGGGTGTTTGGAGGTGTGTGTTGAGCAAAAACAAATGTGGTAGTAGACAGGTAGGATCGAATCCGTACCGCAAAGGAAGAGAAGGACGTGAAAAAAAGTGACGTTTTTGCTGTAGCGTCCATCACCAAACCGGAAGTGGCGAAGGTTTAAATTAAGGCTGATCAATCGAAAAGGAGGGGTGACTTTCGAAAATATCGGTGAAAAAAGCAACCACTCTTTGTAGAAAAAGTGCCTAGTTGAGTGTGAAGGAATTAATATTTTTAGCCAATTTTTCGATATTGTCGTCCGAGGGGTCGAACTTCAAAACGATACAGATCTCGTGTAAATCTGTTGCGTCTGTCGAAAGTTTTAGGCAGACACGCATGCATAATCAGACAGGTGAGATTTATATTACAGATCATATTGGATCCAATATATATTAATGATTTAAAAGGTTAAAAAAAATGACTTGTGCACTTCCACCAAGAATCGAACCCAAAATGTTAAGCTTTTGATTTACTTTTTCCTTTGATGTCAATGCCTGAGCTATCAAGACACGTTTGCTTCAAGGCTAAAATTAAAACATGAACCAATAGCTATTAAGTTACGCATGCATATTCGTAATGCAGTCGTTCGTCCTTCACCTGGCAAATTCTATTTTTTTTTTAATTTTCACTTTTACACCGATTTTCACCAGCTAAAACAAAGATTCTCATTGGTTCGAATACCCTATGTATTAAGTTTTGTCTATAGACAAAAGACTGAAAGGAGTTTGGTAAACAAAATGTTTTTAAACAAATCTATATACGCATACATACATATGTATAAAAAGAGGGTTGTATTTACTATTACATTGTTGATAGAAATCATATAAAATACATGCATGATATGATTACACGTAATTGTTACCTAAAGATATCAAGAAAACCGAAAAAACTAATAAGGAATTAATTAAAATGAATGTTTTAACGAATATGCAAATTAGCTAGATCTTTTGGAGATGAATGCAATTCCACGACCCATATATAACAAAGTTCCATTTTCTTTTTGAATAAATAGAAAGAAAAAAGTTTTTTTTTAATATAAACATCAATGCACACAAAAAATTATAGGAGTATAGATATAAGTAGTTTTTGAATCAAAAATATATGTAATGTTCTCGTTACATGTCAACACTAGAGACCCCCCCACGCGTTGTATGCAAACAGTCGCAAGGAAACAGACGAGGAAATAACTCAAATCGCTTTTCTTCCAGTTAAAACAACAGTCGTTTATTTGCTTATTTACTTTTTAGATACTTCAAGAATAACGTCTGGTCTCTTGTTCCAAAGTCTTCTCGTACTCCAATGTGCCTGACAAGACTGCCGTGTCGAACAACTGATACTCTGTCTTTGTCCGGCCATGTTTAAGACACGTCTTTCCCTGTCGCTCTTGGGCCACCATGTGTAACACGTCTATTTCTCACCTTTTCGGCCACGTTTTCCTTTTTTAAAGTAATCTTTGCCTTTCCTACTTCCTTGCTGTGACGTCACCTCGTTCACGGCTCGATAATTTGCATACGTTGGCTGTTGCTGCTACTCCTGCTACCATACGCGCGTCCATGCTCCGTTGCAAGCATTTGCTTCCTAAATCTATCTTAGATTATTTGATTTGTGTGCATGAATGTGTGTGTGTATATATATATATATATATATATATATATTATATATATATATATATATATATGTATTATTTTGCTATATTAAATAATAGCATAATGAGTCTGTATTGTTTGATCCCTTAATGTATCAAATCTCAATTTATAGTGTAATGTCATTACTAATTACAAAATAAATTCACAATTAGTGTCTCGGTTTTCTAATCAATCGACTTTCTAATGAGACAGATTTGAAAGTTGGCGTAGATTTCTTTTTCTTTGTCAGACAATGCTAAATGGTCTGAACACGTGATGACGAAGGCAATGAATGATTACAAAAGACATAACTCATCAAGATTTGACTTCCCCGACTTTGGCTAATGTTTATCAACTTATTTCAAGCAACGAAGCAAATAAAATTTATATGCTAATCTATTAAGCGCAATATTATCAGTATCGTTTGGGATTTAATACGTAATCACGTTGAAACGATAGGTCTCTCCTTAAAAAAAAATCTAAGATTTAAAGACGTTAATTCTTAAGTACAGTATGGAGCGATGTAATTGTCGCCATGTATAAGACGACATAATTCTATTTCAATTTGATAAAAACCGTCTCAGGCCATCTACAAGTTAAACAGTTTTGTACAAATCCAACGGGTAAGAGGAACTTTCTATCATGACTCAATGTTCAACGAGCGAGATCGAAGATGCGCCGCTGCGCTACTCATGCTCTCTTCCAACTCAAGTTATGACAATAGGATCATTGCCAGCACCCTCAAATCCGGATGGTTCTTTGATGCAGGGCACAGCTTGGGGAAGTTTCCGACCACGGTTATGGTCTTTGGCATGGTTTTAAGTGAGGGCCCCATGATACCACCTTACATCTTCGAACTTGGCTTGAAAGTTAACACCAAAGTGTACCTGGATGTGCTTAAGAGTATCGTGATGGCCTAGTGCAATCAACTAGCCGCTGGCAGACCCTGGTTGTGGCATCAGGATGTGCCAATCCCCAAATCCAAAGAGACTCAGGCTTGGCTTCAGAAGAAATACAACTTTTACCCTTCTATCCCTGCCCCTCCCCCGGACTAAAACCGTTTGGTCATAAGTCAAGAACATCACCAACATGTCCTCCGACCAAAACCAGCCTGATCACCTCCATCCACTGAGTATTCGCTGAGCTCCTGCAGATGCTTGTGGAAAGGACATGCTCCCAGTTTCGGACATATATCGAGGCGATGATTAAGACTGAAGGCGGCTACATTGAATAGATGTCAGCTCTACTACATCAAGTTACCTGAATTGATTTTTTTTTCAATGAATTTTAAAATAAAGCTGAAGTGTTTTCTTCTTTAGGCCGACACTTTTATCGTTCTACCCTGTACAGCTAATGCTAATCTATCAAGCACATTATCAGTGCCGTTTGGGATTTAATATAGAATCACGATGAAACGGTAGTCCTGTCCGCTTTTCTGAATAGAATATCTACTAAGATTTAAAGACGTGTGAATTCTTCAGTGTATTTAAAATAAGACGAAAGCAATAATATAGGATTATCCTAAGAGAAAAATGTCACTCATGAAATCATGAATACAATTTAAAATTTTTCTGTTACCCAAACATATTTTATACATTTGATTCAAGTCTGGCTTGTCCAGATTTCAGTTATGGATACCCAACAAATTTTGTTTGATAAAAGTCTGTATGTGGCATCCACAATTTAAGCCATCTAAATATAACATTCAGACATTGTGTGTGTGTTCCCTATAAACTCTGAAACGGTTCGGCCGATATTTAAAGTTCTACAAAAATGTACTTTATGCGTTTCGGAATGTTCTTAGGTTTTGTATCAGAAGGTCTTCGATCAATAGTGATAATTTCTAATCGAAAAATTCTGATGAAAGTTATCATATACAGCCTTACATCACAAGTTCACTTAAGAAGTTTTATTACCACACAAGCCAAAAGACCCGGCCTATAAAAATCAACATTAGGTTCCTTGATACGACAA